>NW_005842333.1:1416733-1429766 GCF_000455745.1 Alligator sinensis | reverse complement strand
CTGCTCCCTCATTCATTCAGAAAGAATTTTCTTCCGTGGCTCCTCCTTCTCTATCACAGTAACCAAGAGCTGCTTGTCATTGGTGTCCAGATCCTTCATGGCCCGCCCCCAACCTACCTACCATCTCCTAGTCAGCATCAAGAGGTCACCTCCTATTTTTGATCAGCTTGCAATGCTAGTTTCCATTGCACATGTATTACACATTCAAATAAAGCTTTCTCCCATGCCGTCTGTCATGATGAGGTAGAGATCCTTGTAATGCCATTTCATTGTTTGCCATCACATCTCTCATCAAAGCTCTGGTTATTCTGTGCGGCGACAGTGCCAAACATCCTGACCAATAATATATCATCATTTCCTTGTACTCTCCTGTCTCCGTACTCCTGTCCATGTGCACGTGTTGAAGATCCTGGTGTCCTCTCACGCATACACGGATATAAGGATCAACAGCTGCCTACTACTAATACGTGTCTGCCTGCTATCCATCCTTCTACTGTTTCTTGTCTTATACTTGAACTCCTTGGGGTGGGCACAATCTTTCTGATCTGCATTTATACAGCAGCTAGCATAACTACTCCATGACTAAGGGTTGCGGGCATTATGATGATAACAATAACGACAATAGTCAGTTGGGTTGTTCTTCATTGCTCACCCTCCAGTTTTTGCGTACCAACACAATACCTAATGCCTATTTCCTTATATTGCTCTAACAGAGCTAAACCCAAAATGCAAAATGCACCTGAGAGCTGCTCCTTTCTTGCTTAATATAATTTTCAAGGCTCCTCTAACCTGATGTGTTGTGAAGAACTTTGGGCATCCAGAGCTTTTATTCTGCCATCCAACAATTAACTAAGTAACAATTTGTCAAGGAGCAAGTCCAACCCCATAGCAGGCAAGCTTGTGCGATACAACGAAGCTGAATAAAGCATCGGTCACTGTGCAGAAGCAGCCTGAGGAACGGTCTCCTCCTACTTGCCCTTTCTGCCTTTCCATCCGTGCAGTGTGCTCACACATGCGGTAGCTCCTTTGGTTCAGAGATGCAATGCCAGTTTACACCAGCTGTGGGCCTAGATCTGATAGGGGCAGTCTGGAGGCACTTTGTACACATTGCATGGCGCTATGTAGAAAGACAGAAGGCAGGGCAACGTGGCACTTTAGAGACTAACTCCTGCAGAAAGGCACAAGTTTTCGTGGGGGAAAGTCTACTTCATCAGATGCTAGGAACAGACTGGCAAAAAGAAAGGGTTTTTATATACAAGGGAAAGAGGAAGAGGGAGGGAATTATTCTGACCGCTGAGAGCTGGGGGTGGTGAAGGGCGGGAAGAGGAGCCTGACCTGCTCTAACAGCATGAGCCGGACTGCAGCCGCTGAGGGACAGGCAGCAGCCCAGGAAGACCTTCCGGGTGCCCTGTTCGCCCCCCTTGCCAGCCACAGGGGCAAGGCTGAGCCTACCGTGGCAAACCCCCACCCCGGAGGAGAGAGGCATCATTTCCCCCACTCTCATCAGATACATTTCTGGGCATGGCACTGCCCTTGCCCAGATGTGCCTGCCTATGACCAAGCTGCGTGGGGCTTTGGAAAGACTGCTGATGGCAGGGGGCCATACTGGCTCCCCCTCTAAGTTGTTACCTGGGGCCAGTGCCCTGCTCCGCCCGCCCGAGTTACACTAGTGAGATCAGCCGAGATGAAACGAATTGGTGCAGAGATCTAATCAACTCCATCTTTACCTACCTCTCTTAGCAGTGTCCCCTCCCCCTATCTCTCCCCGTCGTATATAAAACCTGTTCTTTCTGCCAGGCTGTTCACAGCATTTGAAAGCTGTTGTCTATGAAAGCACATGCCTCTGAACCAGTTAGTCTCTAAGGTGCCATCCTGCCCTGCCTTCTGCCCCAACTTCAGACGGATACAACTAGGCAGAGAGAATCGCACAAAAGCAGTCATGCTATAATCCTGGCGTGATCTGCATCATGCAGGGGATCTAGCTGGAGATCTGGGAGAAAGATTCGTACAGTGAGATTTATTAAGCAAAGGAGGCGGCGGACTTCCTCTTATTACGGAGAACCCTTCCCACGAACCCGAGTGAGGAAGGTGTACAGATGCACACCCCCCCGGGAACAGGGCTGCACAGGTGGAGGGAAGGAATAAACAAGCTCAAAGGTTTTTGCAGCTCTAATTGCCCTGGCTCTCCAATATTTCAGTTTTAACAAGACCCTGTTTAGTTTTAAAGGCTCTTAAAAATGCTCTCCAGTTATGTCAGTGACATCAGAAAACTCAAATTCTTTCCAGAGCATTCCCGGAAGGGGACTTCCTAGTTTGTTTGGGGTGGGGGGGGCACGTTTTGAGCTTTTTAATTTAAACAAGAGCCAATCTGAAAACACTAAAGGTATATGGAGCACAATCACGAAACCAGATGCGAGTTCACAGACAGCTATTGTTACCTGGAAAGTTTTTTTCTTCACTCGGGGCAGCCAGATTGAAGGCCTGTTAGCAAACTGTTGACATTGCTTCAGAAACCATATGTAGAAATGGCGTGGCCGAAACAGAGATTGCAGAACGTGGACTTCCACGCAGCAAAACAGCTGGTTGGGAGAGCAGAGAGCGGAGTATGTGACTGCTCCTCTGCGTTTGCGTCCCAGCAGTTGTCAGCTGAGGGCTGGTGTGAGAAATCATTGATCACTGTGGGAAATTCTGCTTGCCGCATCTTGGGAGATGCTGGGGGATTTCAACTCTTCTTGCTCCAACTGAGAGCTAAGAGGGCTCAGTATCTCCCCAAAAGCACTAAGCCCCTGACCAGATCAGGCCCCTGCTGCACAGCAACCCGAGGCTCCCCCGAAACAAGCACTCTCACCCCCAGCTCCTCCTCGCTTTCTGTTTTGGGGGCTGATGCATGCCAAGAAACATACCACCGAAACTCAGCCCTGCTGACCACTGCGCCGGTACAATAGTACATTCTTCAGGAATATGGAGGTCTCACATCTTTATGCCATTATTTTAACATCCAGAGGTAAAGGAAAAACTTCACCCAACCACCTTCCTCCCTCCTCGCCAGACAAATACGGCATTCACTTCGTCTGAATTTAAATTTTTATTGGAGTGGATCCAGCAACCAGAGAGCTGCTAGAAGCCAAAGTTTCGCTTCCCTCAATACACCTCCTTCATTTGGACTCCACTGCTTTTGGGCTTCTTTGGTAATCTTAATCTGCGGTCGGGGACAGTATAAAATTTCAGCTATTTCCCCCCTTCAACAACATAGAGCAGGCCTCACTCTTAAATCAAAAATCCCTGAACCCTAAACCTCTGTTTAAGTACTTAGCTACAGCCAAAGCCTTTAATGCATCATGGGCCTTTTTTAGATACTATTCTAAAAACCACAGAAGCAAACCAAGCCCTTAGGACTGACTATCAAAGGTATTTGGGGGAAGTTGGGGGCACTAAGGGGGAAGCTGCATGATGGTATTACGGCTATATCTACTGGAAAAGATGGCATTACCGGGCCTGATTCCAGAATCTGTGATTTCCACCCTTCACCTCTCAAGCAGGAGAAGTGCTTCCGGAAGCATTAGGAGTAGAAAGCAACTGGGATCTAAGGAAAGTTCAATTATCAGCGTCGTTCTTTACAGAGCCCGGTGTATGCACCGACAAGGTCTTTGATGGCTCCCGAGTCCAATGTGTGAGTGACAGTCCTGCCCACAGGTTGGGCACACCCATGCACTAGCAAACCAAAGTTCACAGTGTCAGTAAATGATCTCCTTCGCATGCAGACTGGCACTGGCCTCAGCACTGTATTCTAACAATCTCTGGTTTTTTCCCCTTCTCTGTACAAATAGTAATCCAAGACGATGATCAGTCCATTGCTTGGCTTTGGGTCTCTGGCATGAGCTAAAGTTACCTTCAATTCTCCGCCATGGTTTGGGGAATTTATTTACATTCACTATTCTGGAGATAGACCTCACGTCTTGCCAAAGGCTCGCAAGGGTCTTACAAAAAGCACACTGACAAATATTTATGGAACCTAGAGTGAAACTCAAGACACTGTTAAAATAAAGTTTGTCTTGGTTCTTTCTTTTTTTTTTTTTTTGTAAAGAATTGACCTGGCTTTTTTGGCAGAAAGACTAATCCAAATGCTATTGGTATCTTAACAGCTCATAAGAACCACATGCTTCAAATACAGCCATTAATATTAGATGGGGAGAACAGTTCCATTAAACAAATATGGAAATAGGCACTTCATCCTGCTTTACTAAGTAAGGTCATTTAACTCCTGAATTCAGGCTGACAAAGAAAATGAAAATAGCATTTATGGAGCAGTTTTGATCCCAAAGAATCCCACAGAGCTACACAGATACCAGGGTGCCCACCTCTGAAATGCTGCCACTTCTAGAGAGGAATAGAAGAACTGTTTAACATTATATAGCAACAGTACACACCAGATTGGACCAGAAAGTGGAACAGAATATCACATTCCCTGAAACTACAGGGAATTTAGGCAGGCCGAATAGAGACTGATTTTTTTGGAATGGATCCAAGACACAGGGGATAGTGTTCCAATTTTTTTTAAATATAAAAATTAGAGTGTAACAATATAGAGGTTTCTTGTTTAAATTGTCCAAAACAAAGAAATCCAGAATCAAGACCGCCATACCAACCTGGGCGTTTGGCCCAGCTATTTGGGCCATACCGTTCCCTTCAGGCTGGCAATTCATAGATTCATAGATGTTAGGGTCGGAAGGGACCTCAATAGATCATCGAGTCCGACCCCGTGCATAGGCAGGAAAGAGTGCTGGGTCTAGATGACCCCAGCTAGATGCATATCCAACCTCCTCTTGAAGACCCCCAGGGTAGGGGAGAGCACCACCTCCCTTAGGAGCCCGTTCCAGACCTTGGCCACTCTAACTGTGAAGAAGTTCTTCCTAATATTCCCAATATTCCCTTTTAACCTGTCTCTAGAATAGGCTCAGATAAACTAGACTCTTCAGTATTACAATGAAGAATAAGATGACTTGCTTTTTTATATGTTAATGGAGGAACCTCAAAACTTCACAAACAAGTATTTACAGCACAAAATGCCCCAGGGAAATAATCAGCACAAAGATGAAGTGACTTGACCCAGGATGCACAGCAAGTCTGTAACAATGGAAGGACTAAAATCCCCAGACCCCTGACTGCTGTTCAGACAACACTTCCTTACACTAAACTAAATGGGGTGCAGAACAGCACAACGGGGCCCTCAGCTCCGAAAGTCTCGAGGACCTCTGTAATAACAACTCTAGGATGCTGATCTGGGCCTGATCCAGCTCTCGCCCTGGTATTATACCTGTATATCTCCAGTGATATCAGAGGTGTTATTTCTGACTCACAGCTGCATAGCTAAGAGAAGAATCAGGCTCAGCATTACTAACATCCATCCAAGACAGATTTAGGAGAGAACTTTTAACTGCGGAGCTTGAGCTTTCTACCTGGCACAAAGACTTGAAGAGTTGGCAAAACTATTTCCCTGGAACAATTAACAGAAGAGACTGATCTTATAAATGCCCCTTTCTTTGCTTTGCTTTGTTTATTCCAAACAGAGCAATCAAGACTTTACTGGCAGGATGAAATATTCTCAATATGCAACTACTTAATGGAGAAGGATGGGCTGTTACGGAGAGACTTCCCAGGAGGAGGAGTTGCTGTTCAAAGAGAAGCGATTTCTTTGAAATGATGGTGTTTTTCCAATAATGTGAGGCCATTTTTAATTTTGGAGGCCATATAGTAAGTCCCTCATTCCTACCAAGAAGCAGTTCTGGGTGCTATTAGCACCACTAGGCTGCAAATATGATTCACAAAATCAATCCAACGATTTCAAGGAGGAATCCACAGTGTAAAAAACATTGTGACCTGTTGTGGTCTTTCTGGGTTGTTTATAATGGAAGAATTGCTCTCTTATTCTTCTGTAGTCAAAAAATGAGTTAAAAATAAGAGGAGCAATTTTCCAAGGAGTGCTTTGAGTATACGGAGTGGTGCCTCGATTCTAAAAAGGTTGCGAACTGCTACTTTAAGTCATCTAGTTCTGCAGAGAGGAAAAACATATTTCATCACTTTCTGCAAAACCCCCAATCCAGGTATTTTTAAAAGAACGGACCACATTTTTCTTTTTCCTCCTAAAACTGTTTCCTGGGAAGGAAACACTAGGTCTGCTACAAGTGTGCAACAACTTGCAGCACTTGCAGTTGTACTTCGCCTTTCAACTGCCCCTCATATCTACTGCTGGTAACATTGGTAAAAATCTGTGGTCTTTACATTGCAAGTGGAGATGCGACTGTGGAACAGTAAGGAATACTTGCACTAGCTTTGATCTCACTAACACTTTCACAGCTGCTTCCCTTTCCCTGTTCCTGGCATTAGTTATGCAGTTAAATGGAATATGCCATATTTGCTTGCATACAAGACATCCCCAAATAATACACAACTTGTTTCAGAAAGGCAGAATGAAGCGGGGTGGGGGGGATTTTTTCCAACATTATGCCTGCATAGAGTGTGCATCCCATTTTTAGAGGGCTGTAAAGGTCTGTGAAGGATGTGGGACAATACAGTAATTGCATTACAAAGTAGATAGTGGGACCGAGAAGATCTTCTGCACTTAAGCCAGCACCACTTTGGAGTGGCGTTCCAGCCCACCTGCTGCCACCACTTTTCCCCACCCTCTGGCTGCAGCGCAGGAAGTCCCGACACCCAGCCCCAGCACAACCAAAGTCCCCCACAACCAGAGCACCACTGAGACCCCCCACTGCTGCCACACCTCTAAAACCCCATGGCTCCATAGGCCAAACCCAGCCCACAGGGTTGTAAAAACTTAAGCAGTTTTTATACTCATCCAACATGCAGTTAACTTATGCTTGTTATAAGGGAAACAACAGGCAAAAAAATTGGGACCTGCATCATGAAACTGTGAATTCAATCAAATTCTGTGCTTGTTTGATACCTGTAAGTCAATAAACTGTACCTATTATTACACAGGCTATACTTCTCCATATCCGGGATAGTATACCACATGTTTTTTGGAAGAGAATGACATAATCAAACTCACAGTCCCAGGATAATCATGGTCTCGTCTACACAATGAAAATAGGACCTGTAATTCAAAAGACCAGCTGTTCTACCAGAAGTAATATCAGTGTTGGTTGCAATAGGAGACTGGGCTGGCTGTCTTTTACATCTAATTTTACTAAGACCATGCTATGACAACTCATTGGTAAAAACACCCACACCCTGACTCCATTGCTGATACAAAATAGGCAGCTGCAAGGGGTGAATGGGACTGGGAGGGAAATGATTGCTCCTGTCCCAGAAGAGCTGTTGAGATTTCAGCTTTTTCTCTACTCCAAATCACAACAATAAAAGGAAAGACATTTTCACAAAGTGTGCAGAGTGAAAAAAAAAGTTGATCAGTTCAATCATTTCCATGTTGGCTTCTTTTATGTCAAAAATTGAAAGCAAACAGTCATTTCAAGCCATAAAATGAAACTTTTATTTCTGAAAAAGTCAGCTTATATTGTAAGCTCTCTAAGTCAGCCTCTGTTTCACTATTCTATTTCTACAGAGCTTCACTGCTCCTAGTCCCTGGGCGCGTCTACATGTGCAATTAATGCGAAGCAATAAACTCCAGAGTTTATTGCTCCTGGGCATGTCATTTTGAACATGCACCTGAGAGTAATAAACTCTGGAGTTTACTGCTGTTTGAATATGTGCCCAGGAGCACAGCATGTTGTGCTGAGTCAGAGCAGCCCTGGCTGGCAGGGAGTCTGGGGGGGGTCCGCCTGCCAGCCCACGGCTGCTCCCCACAGCTCAACGTGCTGTGGAGGGGCTGGCTGGGGCACAAAGGTGCTTCAATGCAGGGCTAGCCAGCAGGCAGCCCTGCACTGAGGCAACCTCATGCCCGAGTCAGCCATGGCAGCATCTACACGTGTACTGTTGTGGAGTTTTTTACTCTGCGGCAGGATAGTACTTGTATTTACAAGTAAGTAAATACAAGTACTATCCTACTATAGAGTAAATTAGTTTACTCCAGCCTAATAGGGGCACACATGTAGATGCTGAGACGTTTACTGTGCAGCTTATTAGTCTACTTTGCAGTAAACATCTCATGTACACATGCCCCGTGAGTGGCATCTAGAGCTCCCAAAGTGCCATTCTAGCAGCACCAGTAACTTTGAGTATTTTAATAATTTTTCAAATGAGGAGGTTCACTGAAACCAACCTTTTCATGTGAAGAGTTTCAGTTCTGATGAATCCTTATTTCCAGCCCCAGTGACAATTGTGCAGAATCTACAGTTGTCAGCACAGATGCAGCCTATGGGTATTCATTCATATCATTCGGTGGTGCTTCTACTGCTGTGCATTGGCACAGACATCAGCTACTGTGTTTTTAACCAAAAATATACAATATTTCAAATGCACTGAACTTTTAAAAGCAAAGAAAACACCTTCCCCTACATGGCAAAACAACTGATTAAATTAAATTAAATGAAGTTTTTCCTCTGCAGAGCCAGAGATCTGTACTACAGGGGTCCAGACTCATTGGGCATCTTGGCAAGCACTAAAATGCACTGAGGTTTTGCACCTTATTTTACTTGCATAAAGGGACGAGCAAATACAACACTAGTGGCAGTTTCTTTCTCTCTCTCTCACTCTCTTATGTACCTATCAACTGATACCACTGCCAGAGGAAGTTAAAAATTTGCTAAATTACCTACAGTGTTCAATTAGCAAGTCTGGCATGGGCTTCTACATCTTCCATCCCTCTGCACAAATTACTTCAGTCATTCAGATAAAAGCAAAGACAGACCAAGAAACACTTGTGTCTGGAATTCCCTGCATTTCATTACCAACCACAGAGAGGACTCAGACTGCTACAGGCAAGCACTGTCATAGTTAGAACCACTACACAGTTTTATTTCAGCATGATAAAAGCCTATTCACCTTTACAATTGAACCCGGAAGAGTGTTGCTTGAGTGCATCCTAAATATAAAGGAAGAAAATGGGACTATGGTGCCACTCTTATAAATCCAGACAATGGTTGCAATACTATTGTTGCTACATCCAGTCTCCTAGTACATCTAGCACATTTACGCAGCTTAAGACATGTCAACATCCCTAGCCTAACATTTCCAGACCTGGACAGCAGCAAACGTGTCATTCTATAATTCACTTGTGTAACAGTATCTTGCGCAGTCCTTGAGAAGAGCATGCCTCACTCTTTAATTTCTCAGTCTCAGTTCATAGCCATGCTTGGAAAAGCAATGATAAAACAAATGCTATGGCGAGATCCCATTTTCTCTCATCAAGGGCTTCCATTTCAAATCACCCAATTCACGTGCCAGGTCTGCAGCCTCACCAGGCTGAAAAACCCAAAGTGCTGTTCTTTTGGGACAGTGCGTCAATCATAAAGATTCTCTCAGCAAAGTTTAATCAATACCACTACCGGCGAAACATAAAGCAAAGCCGAATCCAACTTTCCTGCTCTGTAGGATTTTAAGAGCATGTGAACCAAGGGAGAAGGCATCTTTAACTCAGACCAGCAGGCTCCTTATGGCCTGACAAAGGGTGACTGCGCCCGAAGCTTGCTAAGAACATTTTTCCAACTACTGAGTTAGTCTAATAAAAGACATCGCATCTACTCAAAAAACCTTGCCTGTCTTTAACACAGCTGTTTTTCGAAGTAGAACCAGGACCTAAAAAGCTAACGTGTACAGAATATTCCCAGGGTCGGAGAATTCCCACTTTAGAGATTTTATCATGAATTTCACAATAGTTGGCATTTTTCGTAAAGTCCCAGGCATGTGATTGAATGAGGCTATGAATTTTCATTTAAAAATGGCAGCAGCTGAGAAAAGCAGTGGCAAGATATGGACAGTGCCCTCATCCCCCTGGTTTACCTGTGGCAGACGAGGATGCTCTTGGGGTTTTGCAGCAATGTGCATGATAGTTATGGAACGTGGTTTTTTGTATAGTTTTAAGAATAGGTTAGACAAACACTTGCATAGGATAGTTTAGATGGGCATGGTTTTGCATTGAGCAAGGGGCTGAACTAGAAGACCTCCTGAGATCCCCTCCAGTCCTACTTTTTTCTATGAATTCTAATGGCTTAAAAACCAGAAGAACCCAAAACGTGTATCTGGCTTAAGAAACCTAGTTTGAGTTATTTAATAAAAACAAACAAATCTCATGAGTTTGGGATCCTGGCTCTCAATTTTTGGATACCTGGAAGCTGCCGACACAACCTGTCAGCCCTCCAGAATAGTCCATTAACAGCGCTAGAACCAGAGGTCTTCAGCAGTCGGCCTTTCGCCAACCGATGCATAGAAGTGCTTATATTCACTCACAGCAGCAGGTGACTGTTTCCCTCTGTGTTGAAGCTAATGGTAGTTACAAGTGCTTGAGAACTTTTGAAAAGAAAAAAAAAAGTAAAAATCAGAACTGGGACATTTATTTAATTGCCAACACCTGGGTCTAAGTGCCTAATTTTCAACAGCCAAGTTTGAAAGTTTGGGGTTTTTAACTTCTTCGTGCTTTTGTTTCCCCTCCTATAAAAAAGGAACATGACCAACTCGCAGGGGAATGAGGAGTTAAAATAATTTTGATCCACCAAGCAACCTGAGCTCTGATGAGAGGCACAATTTAAGTGCGATTATTAACATTCAGTCAGTAAGGGCAAGTTCTGGGAGGAGAGTTTTGCCCTAGGAGAATGCCATTATAATGTAACAAGAGCTGGGTAGGCTTGACAAGTGTTTGGGGCATATTTTCCAGCAATCCTCAGCCATGCCTACAAATAGAGCGCTTATGGTAAGAGCTTGGCTCTGTTGCCTGAAGTGACAGTAACCGCACGGAGAATCTGAGATCAACAAATACACACTTAGGCAGGTCAGGACTTTTAACTGCTGGAGCTGTCACAGGTCAACTGCAGACAACTCCGAGACAGCTTCGTTTTTACTGTCCACCCCCCCGGGGCGCTAATCTCTTTTTTCTTCCCTCAAAAAAACATAAGCAACTGTCGTCCTTGGAGACACACTCAAGACAGCTTTCCGAGGGATGAAATAAAAGCGTATCCCATTGCACAAAATACAGATTTGTGTTGCTCTTAACAGCCACTTTAACACCGTGTATGCACGGCTTTGAGGCTTTGAGGGAGATGGCACAGGCAGTCCTCATCTTTACGGCGTTCGAGTTACGACGAACGGCACTTACGACACTTATAAACTGACACCTTGTTTCGACTTTGCGACATCCGTTTCAACTTTGCGGCGCTCGATCATTTATAACATTGCTCCTAGGGGAAAATCGATTCCGAGTTATGACGTTTCGATTTAAGACATGGTTTTCAGGAACCAATCGTGTCACAAGTCCAAGGACCGCCTGTATACCATTCACTACTCTGTTCAAAAGTTAAACATGCATCTCCCCCATGAGTTATGAGCTGAAAGCCATATACACTATTGTAAAGTGCGCAGCTCAGGTCCTTTTATTGCTTTGGTCTTATTCAGCATTTCTATACACAAAAAGAGCTCTCATGAGTTATGAACAGAGAGCCTGATATACTACTGCTGTGTGTATGCAGCTCAGGCCTACACCTAGTCATGCTATAGATGCACAGTACGCATATAAGTCCCATCATTTATGCAGAGGGCTCTATTCTATTCTTTCAAATATATCATTCCTTTACACAAAGCTCAGAGGTATTGCGGCAGAGACGTTAATGCACTTTGCTATAGCTTCAGAGCTAGCAGTTCAAGTCCTGCTCTGGATTTAATGGCAAAGGCCATGTACAGGTGTAAGTGGAATCAGCCAAAAAGCAGACAGAAGTGATGTTAGCCACGTTACTTCCTTGGCTACAGGAATTTAGTATCCCTTAACCACATTAAGCTTGGGATGAATGTTTACCTACAAACAGATCTGGGGCCACACAGCAATGTACTATACACTGCTCATATCTGCCGAGGATAAGATGAAGTCTAGTACCTGGACTCAAGAACACTAGCAATTTCTGTTTAGGTATCTGACATCTTTCTGGCTGATGGAGCCCATGCTAGGTCTGGGTACAAAAGTAGACCTTACTCTGAAGGAGCCCGAAAACTGTACCAGGGCTGTTAGCCTCTTCAGAGGAAGTTAAGAGGAGCAGACTGAGGCCATGACTCTGTCTTCTGCCCTCACCAGAGCAGTGTGATAAGCTGAAAGGGGGAGCAGACACAGCACAGTTTTGACACTGGTGGGAACTATGCTAGATCCAAGGCTGAGGTGAACCAGGGCTTTCTGCTGGGGAGAAGCAGCACTGAATGCAAACATTACAATTACTGTGGGAAGGATTTTCAAAAGCACCTATGTGCCTGGTATCCAGGTTGTAGCCGTATTGGTCTAGAGGAAAAGGCAATCAGGGCTAATGGCCAAGATGATATCTTTTATAAGACCAACAAGATTTTTGCAAAAAAATTCTTTAATTGCAAGCTTTGGGGCACAAACAGCCTCTATCAGGCATCGGAGAAAAGGTTGTAAAAGTACTCCTGGGTAGAAATGAAAGTTCATGTTTCGTAGGATTTCACAGAGGAGTCGATAGATGGAAAACTCCTCTGGGCAGGCAGCTCTTAGCTGGTAAGGAGTCTTTCAGCTCTTGTAAAGCTCGGTGATGATGCAAATTACCTGAAACAAAGGCAGGAGCAGGATCTCAGGTTTCAGTCGGTCAGTGTTGCTTCCTCCTTGGGGAAAATATGAAGATTTTTTTTTTTTAATTCAATATCTTCCATGTGTCAGGTATCCAGGTTGTAGCTGTATTGGTCTGGAGCAAATGGCAATCAGGGCTCATGGTAGACGCGATATCTTTTATTAGACCAACAAGATTGTTGCAAAAAAAAAATTATTTAATTGCAAGCTTCCAGGCAGGCATCAGGCAATCTTTTGCAATTAAAGAAAGTTTTTTGCAACAATCTTGTTGATCTAATAAAAAATTGCCACCTCTACCACGAGCCCTGATTGCCTATGTGACTTGGGAAGACAAGTCATGCT
>NW_005842333.1:1412486-1416723 GCF_000455745.1 Alligator sinensis | reverse complement strand
TGAAAGTTACCAGGACTTATATTCTTAAATCATGTAGGCATTTCACATCATTTGTCTGTTATCTTTACTACGTGGGACCAAGTCAGGATCCCATTGTGCTATGCACTGTCCAAACAGGCAGGGACAGCTTAAAACTGGGTCTCTTTTTTTTTTTTTTTTTTTTAAAGTCTCTCTCTTTCAAAGATCTGCTACAGATCCAACAGAAATTGCAGGCAACTGTAAAAATAACTGTGCTTTAGACTGTATTGTGCAGGCCATCGCACAAGATTGGAGCTGATCGGGACTTCTTTAACAGCATGTTTTCTCATCAGAATATGCCCGTTTCTATGGAACTTTTTTGTACGGATTGACCAAATTTTCCATTGGGAAGGGTTTCTTAGTGCTAGGGTGGAACCTCTGGTCAAAACTGGAGACGGAAAGAGAGACAGCCCAGCATAGCCAATAACCTGGTGGTTATGCTATTCATCTAGGGTATGGGACACCCAGGGTCAAGTACCTGATCTTAAATCAATCAGAGCAGGCCATTTAACTGATGCCCCTCACAATGCAGTTAAGTTTCAGATACTCTGGCCCAAGGAATATTGCTTATACATAGCGGAACTGCTTCAACAGGAGAGACGGACAGACACCCCCCAGAATAGCCAATGGCCTAGTGCTCAGGGGGATTCTCTCCGTCTCTCTCTGAGAAAATACCCGTACAATGTCTTGGTTCAAATACCCGTACAATATCTTGGTTCAACTCGGTGCAGAATAGAATTTTCTTTCCAAAACTCCCAAAATTTTGCAGGACAGAAAAACTATTTTCTATCCAGTCCAAGACAAGATGCTCATAATGGTCCCTTTTTTTCCTTAAAAATGTAAAAAAAAAAAAAAAAAGCCTTCTTGAGTCTTAGGCTCAGCTTCAGTTTTGATTCTCACGTGGGAGATCACTGCAGTTGCAAGCTCCCTTGTGAAAACATGCTAAGAAAAATCTCAGCCAAAGGTACGATGCAAGAGGTGGGTGCCAACAGGCAAAGGACAGAGGGTGTTATGACGAGGGAGCAGCTGTAATTCCTCGGCATAAGAAATGCTGCAAAGCACATTAACAGTCTTTCAGTTTACTACTCTAAAGCATTAGCGGTGAGAGAAGAGAGGGTGCTTTTAAATAGGTTTAAGTACACAGTGTCTCTTTATACAGGTGTAAGCATTTGCCTCTTCTTTTTGCTTCTTTGTATGTACTCCTGGTAAGTCCTAACCAATCAGGAGACACCATTTTGAAGCCATGAATCAAGTCTGTTAATTGTTACACATCTTCCTTTGAATGCAAAACTGGAAACAGCTAAACGTTTTCAGGGAGAAGCCCCCGGGCTGCAACAGATGTCATGAGCCACTTCCTACAAATTAGAAAAGGAAAGTAACCCCTCAGGTTAATTATGGGAGAGGCCACACACGGAGTTGTGTAACCAGACTGCACGGCAGAGAAAAACCAACTGCTTTGGATTAGATTTCAGGAGACAGAGCTCAAAATCTCTCCTTACAACCGAGACATTTTCAGTGAAAAGTAAATTATTCTCCTTTTTGGAAATTGCCTTCTCCAAGCAATGACACCCAGAAAAAGTAGGACAGCCCACACCTACATGCCCGGTATAATACCCGCATCCAAACTGCACAACAAGAGGCAAATTCTTCCCAGCCAAACCCTAGTCCCGAGAGCCAGCTCTCCTTGAGCTCAGTTCACTGCTGCTTTGTACCTACATGCCAACTAGACAGGTGCAAACTGGATATAAAGTCATGGCCTAGCAGCCAGGGCAGCAGACTGGGGACCAGGGTGCCAATCCCAGCTCTGCTTGCTGGCTTGTGTGGGTAAGCACAGGTAAGTCACTCCACTTCTCTGTGCCTCAGTTTTCCCATCTGTAAAATGGAAATAGTGGAACCTACCTCCTTCATAAAATGCTTTGGTATCTACTGATGAACAGCACTGTGCAAGAGTTAGACATTATTATTACACAACATACAAGGCAACTAGGGCTTCCCCCTCTTCCACTATAAGTGGAATTCTAGGTTCAGTTCATAAAAGGAGAGTAGACTCTCCAAACCAGCTTCACCCATGGCTAACAGCCCATGCTAGCTGTAGGCTCACAGTGTGAGGGTCAGCACTCGCCTGGCAGGCCAGAAAATGCACACAAAACAGACCCACTAAGCACGGCAAGGAGCTGCATTCTGAGTTCGCACACCACACCGCTGGCTTTAAAACTGCTTTCCAAGAGGTTGGTGAGTCTTCAAAGCAAGGGCTAGTGTCGTGGGGCGTAAGCTTGTATAGCTGTGCTGAAGAATCAACCCAAAGTTTCCTGAAGCACAGCTTTATGTATACGGTCAGGTTAGCACGACCTGACAACAACATCAGCAAGGGCAGCTGAAAACAACCACCCAAAAGCAGACAGGCAGCTGCCCAACCAACTGAATCTATTCTATGGGGCTGGGGTAGGGGGAGGGAACTAACTGGAAGTTCACTTACAGATGCATTCGTCAACTGGGATTTCAAGTCAACGTAGCCTCGCCAATGCTAAGCAATGATTATTGCGTCCATTGGTCTGTAGGATTCATGAACGGAGGAAAAAGTGAGGTTAGAAATCTACCTTGAAAGTAATTTTTATCATCAAATTGAGTCTGCATCACCTCTCTTAGCATTGCAGAAGACTTCTTGCCTGGTTTAAATGTTCAGTTATGGGAAGAGTGTCTAAGATTTCTTTTTCCTATTGAGAGAAGTCCCCTCTAATCCACACAGCATCACACACACAGTCAAACCCCTTAGTGCCAACAGGATCGCATTTTATATTAAGGGCCCATCTATAAATAGCTCATGAAAAAGAAATGAGTAATTAAGAGCTGTTTTAAATAAATTCTTAGAGATTCTGAATAGTCTCACAGGTTAATAAGTTACCTATAACAAGAACTGATCAGAACACTTGATAAAATAATAAATATTTAATTGAAATATGCAATGTCACTAAAGCCAAAACACTTTGTGGAGAGAGATTTATTTCAATGTCATTTTTGTCAGGAAGGTTTTTGAGGTTCTGGGCTTTCTTGACACCTGTCAGAAGAATGAGAGAGAAACTAATGGAAAAAAATCTCAGGTTTTCAATCTAAAACAGTTGATTTTGACAAAATTCTGTCTTAAATTTGAACATTTGAACTATTCTGCTTTCCATCCAACACATTTTTTTTAAAAATGGAAACCTCAAAAGATGTCATCGAATTGAATGGTCAACCTCTGAGGCATGATGTGCCCATTTTAACAGCTTGTAACACATATGTAAATGGTACCTGATTAACAAGTATGAAGTGTAACACTATATATTCCTCATTGCTGAAAGCAATGTATGGAGATAAAACACCAGCGGGTTTACATAAATACCAACTGCTTCCTACTGAAGGGAAGGATGCTTGTGGCTACCTTTAAACGCCTAATGTTTGCTAGATTTCTGGCATCTCGCATTTAATTTGCTACGAATTGATTTTTCTACACCCAAAGGCAAGGCTCAGCTCTGGCTGAGGGAACAGTCTTAGTCTGGATTCTGTCTCCCAGAAAGACAGCCCAAAGAGTCCACCCAAATCACAGAAGTGAGATTAGAGGCCGAGGACAAGTGGTTATCTAGAGCGGGATCACAATGAGGTGCCGCTGAGATAATCTGTCTGCCTCCCAGGCACCATTTCAAGCTAACACTTCCAGGTACCAACTGCTCTTCATTTTACGTCACACCTAATCTTCTCAGACACGTAAGCCTGGCTCAGCTGAGCTGTTCAACATGTCTCATGCACGCATGAGCACCAGTGCACACTGTATGTGTACTGAAGCTGATCTGTGGCTTCCTACACACTCCCTGCTGCAGACAAGGGCAGCTCAGAAATTCGCTCTGAGACCAGATCTGCGTGCGCAGGGCACTTTCCCTTCAACCCACAGGAACATGACTTATATCTGTGAACCGTAAGGAGCTATGACAGAGCGCTGAGCAATTCCAGCTCCATCCAGCAGACACCAGAAGTGCACGTGTGCGCACGCAAACCCACTGCATTAGCACATAACATGCAGGTTATCAGTGTTCCTTTCAATCAAATAAGACAGTCAGATGCTCTGGCAAATTCAATATATATATATATATATATATATATATATATATAGACAGAGAAAGAGAGGGAGGGAGAGAGAGAGAGAGAGAGAAAGAGAGAGAGAGGAGAGAGAGATGAGGTGGGGTAT
>NW_005842333.1:1407392-1412174 GCF_000455745.1 Alligator sinensis | reverse complement strand
ATATATATATATATATATATAAATATATAGCCAGTCCTACCGATAGCCATGGCCTCCGTATTGTTTAGTCTCAAAGGGTTTCTCTAGGACTTTAACAAATATCAGAATTTCAGAGCTCCCATGATCTCATAATGGGTCTGAGCCTGCCTCCCCTTACAGTTGCTCAGTAAAAATCTTTGATTTCAATGGAGCTCCGATGATTTATACCATCCGAGGATCTGTCACACTGGCTTTAACGGGAACATGATCAGGCTTGGAGCCAGCACGTTACGCTGTGCTGTAGTAGGAGTGACGTTCAGGTATGCATGACCATTCACCACCAGAATTCTTGAGGGTGACAGGCTTTGAAGTTAGAGAGCTTTGCTCTCCTTACACAAACGGCTTTCACTCAAAACAATAGGTATATAATTTTCTGGACTTTACAGAAGTTCTATAAGACTTTTTTTTTTTTTTTTTTGCATTCCTGTAACAATATATTTATTCTAGCCGGGACAGACAGACAGACACGTTGCTGTCCAGTCCATCAGGATTCAACACAACCAGTGTGAACATCCCAATGCTGAACTGCATCCATACCAACTGTTGGCCAATACCATGCAACAGTGGCCTTTCCCATACCCCGATTTTAAAAACTGCTTCAGAAAAGACCTATTAAATTATCCTTTGAACTAAAAAATTTAGCAATCTCTTCACTGAGAGGCTGCTAAAAGCTGTTTATTGGAAGCCAGCAGGACTGCTAACAGCTATCATGAGATTTGTGTGCCTCTTTCTATTAATTCTCAGAAAAAGACAAAAACCTGCTGGAAGGAGGGGATAAGTTAAAATCTGGTACCTCTGCATTTTTCTAATTGTAGAGCCTGGCATTGGAACAGAGGCTCCGAACAATGGCAAGAGCGCAACGCATGTTTTCTTTTCCTTTAAAGTAACATTTTTGCTGCACTGTCATCTTTCTGCTCAGCCAGGCAGGCACTCTGGTTCAAATCAGCTGCAGGAGCTGTCAGCAGACTTTTCTGGCCTCTCAAAAGATCTTCTTGCTTTGTATGAAGAAGGGACCTCAGGGCAGACAAATTGGTACAAAAACAAACAAAACAAACCCCCAAAAAATAAAAAAAATAAAATCAGCCAGCTGCCCGCACATTTCACCAGCCAGGCGCTCACGTGACTCTGAAATAATCAGCATTGTTTCAGTGAGAGGTTGCAACTTTCAACCAGGAAACTGGCTTCACCCTGTCAGGAAAATAGCGTGCTTTCTTGAAAAGACTAAACCCAGGGTATTACAGGCTGACAGCTTCAAAATGCTTAAGGTCCTCGTCAGGAATATTCCACAAAAGAGCATGTTATTCCCTGGGCTGAAAAAAAAAAAAAATCAGGAAAACAGAGTTTTCAGTGAAAAACCCTAAGAGAAGACATACTTCCATGACTTCCTTTACATTTTTTCCAAATGAACTGGGTTGGTTTTTTTCAATTGCTGAATTCAGAACTGAATGCTGGCTTTTTTATGCCATGCTTATTTGAAGATACAGCCATTCCTCCTCCAGGCTGAAGCACACTTTGGGACTGAACAAGCCAGTTTCTCATTAAGGAAAAAGCAGTGACGTGAGTCTGTATATCAGAGTTGCCAACTGTCCGTACATTTACGTAAAATCCATTAAAAAAAAAAAAATGCTTGCTCATAAACTCCTTAAAAATGGAGCTGTAACTCCATAAGAAACTAAGGAACAATGAGCTTGACCGAAGATCCGTTCTTGGAACGAGGCTAGACGCAACTACCGATGGAAAGAAGAGCACTGCCATATTGTGTCCGAGAGGCAGTGCATATTGGTGCCCTGCATAGAGCTCTCCATCAGGGCTTTGTGGCTCATGGGAGTCTTGGCAGCCCCCCTGCTCCCTCCCCCAGGCATGTCCTGCCACTGCATCCCATTGCCTACCTGTAATAGCTGCTTGCTTTGAAGACAGGCAGGGCTGCATGGCCCCAGTAAATCTGAGCCAAGTGTCAGGTTGCCTGACGCTTTCCATTACAAGACCCTGTTTTCAGCTGCTGGTAACTTTGCCAAGTCTCAACTGTTTGGGTTAAATATTTTACATACTGGGTGTATACCTAGGATGACCATATAGGACAATGTGAAATCTGGGACACGTCTGAAGTCAGTGGTGCTGCTGCAGGCAGAGGAGGGGGCTGGCTGGTGTTCTGCAGCTCTGGTATTATTATGACAGCAGCCAAGGAAGTCAATGGCCCATTAATGACCCATTGTTCTTTACTTCACAGGTGTTAACAATCATCTCCCCTTTTTAACGGTCATTCCACTAATCAAGCTAACCTATTTTAGAGCAATTTGCTGTCTGCTAGGGCTTCCTATGTCACAGCTCATGCCACACCGCCTCCCCAGCCCCGTGCCGCTTGTTTTAATTTTCACCAGCCAGCCAGGACCAGCCTCTGAAATCTGGGACTGTCCCAGCCAAACTGGGACATGGGTCACACTATACATATACCTCACACTGATTTTAAGGGTGGAGGGGGAGGAGGGAGAGAATTGGCTGGCAAGGAACTTTCAACATGCAGAGGGGAGACGAACACTGAGGTCAGAAAAAGAGACAAAGACTGTCTAGGTAGGGAGACTGGGATGAGAAAAACCCGAGAAGAGAAAACTGGGACCGAGTAGGACAGGAGAACTGGCTTGCTATGAGAAGCCAGGAATGGGGAACAGACAGGAGCAGGACAAGGACAAGTCGGAGGTCATGGGGCAGAAAAGGTCAACACTGGGCACATCTATATGAGATGCACGCTAGCGCAGCAGGCAAAACCTGTGCTAATGTGCAGCAGCACAGGTGCTACTGAGCAGTCATTTGTGGTAATGCGCAGTAGCACCGATTCTGGAGCATTAAGTTAGTACCAGTCATTACAGGTACTAAACTGAATGTACCATAATTATAGCGCATTAATGAATGTGTAGACATGCCCACTGAGGGAAACAGGTAGTGTGTGCTCACCAAAGCACACTTGCCTCCACAGTCTGGAATAGAGATTCTCGAGTCTCCACATCTCATTGCTGCTAGCAACTACCTTTAACACCCACCGACAAAACATACATCTCTTCTCCCTCTAATGTTGGTTCACACAGCGGATGACAAGTCCCTATTACTGTCAGTTATTCCATTAAAGGACAGAGACGTGAGCAGAGGATCCAAAATATTCCAACCCTGCCAGTCACCAGTGGGATACTGGTATCATGCAACATGATAAATATGATATTTTTATAATTTTCTTAGAAAATGAGTATATCATTAAAGACTATCATTCTCCCTATATACAAGGGTACTGTATTAAGGTTGTTCAGGCTACTACTGAGAGTGAGTGAGTGAGTGTGAACACACACACACGCAAGACAGAAAAAGTGCACGTATAGGGAGTGTAGGGGTTGTGAAGCCTCATAGACCTTTGGAGAAATGCTATATAAGCCCAAAAGCAAGAAGTATGAACAACCTTGGAAAAACTTAATCCTCAGGAATTCATTTTGATTTAATTTACTATTTTATACCACTCTAGATCCATTGGCTACAAAAAAAAGTGATTCCATATTTACACAAGTGTGACATAAGAATTAAACCATTAATGTACTCTCTCACACATGACTTAAAAATTCTGCCTAAAGGTATCATTTGAAATAACAGGCAAATTTAAAGATGGAAAGGCTCTGGAAGCACACCCTGGTGTCACTGAGAACAGGATAACTCCATAGAAAATAACAAAGTTGGTCTTGGTATGCAGTGGTGTAACCGAGGGCAAAACCTCCATATTAATCTATATGGTGTTGAATTTCTAGAAAAACCTACTGGGATAGAATCTATCCTCAGATACATGCCCAGTGTTCACATGCAGGTAAATTATAATTATAATGGTTGACACAGAATTTCCTGTAGTATCTACAGCTTTCTTGGAGATGTCATCCAAGTATGGACCAGAGGTAATCCTGTTGAGCTTCCTAGGTGTCAACTAAAGAGGAGTTTTGTAAACTAAAAAGGCAACTTTTTCAAGTTTTAAACAAAGCTGCTGCTACTACTGAAATCTAGCTACATGCTAATACGACTGAAGCAAAGGCTATAAAATGATCACTGCAAAGCGTTGGGAACAGAAGACGACACATTTTCCCTTCTTCAAAGGCATATCACAGATTTCAAGCGGACACATTCTCTGCTAACCGCTACCGTGTTAACTTCCCCAAGTTTGCATTGCCACGAAGGAAAGATAGGATCGTTTAAAAAAAATGAGACTGAGACCAGAAATGCAAATTGGAGAAGGGCGAAGTCAGAGAAGGGTCTTCATACGAATTCTGTAGGTTATCAGTTCTTTACCTGCCTCGTAATCAATCCCGGGGCCTGATCAATTTCATAGGATGGACACAGCAGGAAGACAAAGGCTCTTTATTCCCTTTGCTCCTGCTGTGACTTTGCTATAAAGCCTAATTCGCCAGGAAGGCCAAGGTGGAGCTGGACGTAGGGCCTATCAGGTAACGTTAATGTTCAGCCAAGATATGGACCTTGTGTTTGAATGAGACAGACGGGCTTTGAAGAACATAATCTGTGCTGCCACAATGGCTGGAGTGAAAGGAGCTGCTCTGGTTACCTTATAGGATGGACCGGTAAAGTATAGCTGGATTCTTATCAAGATGTTGGGGGGGAGTTTTTTATTGATTCATATGGTAATGGCTGAGAATACAGAATGCAATGTCTTCAAAGGCTAGGAACAAGAGAGGGGTTAGGTTTCTCTGGTTCATCTTAAGGTTG
>NW_005842333.1:1377250-1407382 GCF_000455745.1 Alligator sinensis | reverse complement strand
TTTAATAAGTCAGCCAGCTATCCTTGTAGCAGCAAATCATATACATGTACTTGCAGGTTCCCTCCAATTCTAGCCAGCCTGAGGCTCACAGTAAGGGGAGGAGGAGGAGAATGGGGAGGAGCAGAATTTCTCCCAGAGGTTTACACTTTCCAGGTTCACCACAGTGAACTAGAGTGCCTCAGTGTGCTCTGTTTAGCTCTCTTTCTTTTGCTGCCATTGCACCGTGCAGAGCTAATTCTCAAAGCCTTGGCACTGTACAGACTGTGGAGTCTTTAAATCCAAGCACTGGAAAAATGGTCGTATGTACAGATCCCCAAGCCCTGGCTCTGTGTTCTGTTAGATACAGGTTTTAAATTCACTTCTTGTAAACTTGAGGCCAAAGGCTTGGGTCCTGGGCCAGGCTATATTTATAGTAGACTACTTGACAGTTGGGATGCTTAGCAGCAACTTTACATTTCCCCAATCACTATGGTAGCCAGGGGCCAATTCAGGCCCCAACATATGAGGTCAGTGAAAGGGTCTCTAGAGAGATCTAAGTCAAAATCGCCAAGCAGAAGGTACTTTGCACTTGGCTACCCCATGTTCCCTATACTCCCTACCTGTCCAGTAGTGTCCATACAGCTTTCACTTCTCAAAGGCCACAATAAAAAATGCTCCTGCCCCTCAGTTATAAGTAATCCATCATCTAATGGCCCGTACTTTCTCACTGACATGTTTAATGCAGAATATGAGGGCAATAGCATAAAAGGACATAGCACAATGGCAGTGGATTTAGACAGACATATGGAGATTTTACCTTTCCTCAGTCTCTCCCTTGGGGTCCAGTCTCAAACAACGCCAAGTACCTTTCACCCCCATGGCGTTCAACTAGACCAAAGGGCACTCATCACTTTGCAGCACAAGCTCAAAGTCCAGTAGGATCAGACCCTATGGACTGCACATCTCTAGGATGTTGGAGTGACGTGAGAATGAGCTGTCTACCCACACAAGCACCAGCCGTGGAAAGGTGGTGGACCTCATAATACTTTGGCACAAGACCCTGAACAGGATTCTACATCACAGTAATTATCATTATCCTAACCTACAACTGGCATGAATCAGCACCCTCACCAGCAGTCTTGTAGAGAGGCCACAGGCTGAAAAAGATCCTGGAGATGGAGCTTCTCACTGCATGGGTTATTTTCAAACAGGAAGTAGGGCATATACCCGACATCTGTACAGTACATGTTCCATGGACCGGCAAAGTCAGATTCTAAGGTTTTCAATACAATGCCTTATACAACACTGTCTACACGTTAATCCAACCACAATCATTTATTAAATGGGAGTAATTAGTAAATAAATGCAATAGTCATTCCTTATTTTTAGGAATGTCTCTCAGACCTAGGACACAGAATCCAGACAGACTTTCACCACTGTGAAAGCAAAAGAAAGAATCTCTCCCCTACTGCAGGATGGGAGGAATAAGAACAATCTTGATCATTCCTATAGACAACTATAAAACAGCCTTTAAACCAAAGGACACAGAGGCACTTACAGAAACTCCAGCAAATCCGGAAAAAGCTTTAAACCCGCTTCTCACAGTACTGGTAGTCCCAATGTCAAGACAAGTGAACCAGATAATAAATACTGAAGAAAATAAGAGCGTGGGTAACCTCGTCATTCCCCTAGAGGTGACGATGCTATTTTCAAAATGGCCAGTTAGTCATTTTGCATTATTTAGCCTATTGCTTTTTGGTTTGTTTACTGCCGGTTGCACAGAAACAAAGGAATTGCCATACGGGATTGTAACTGTGATTCATCTAGTCCAGGGGTGCTCAGCCCCCAGTCCACAACTCAGATCTGGCCCAAGGAGCAATGTAATCTGGCCCACAGGTCTCCCTACAGGTCCTAAAATCTGGTCATGGGGAAGCAGTGACAATTAACAATGCCACCACTCCCATGCTGCCAACTTTGCAAGCTCCATGTGGCTGGATCAGCCCTGCATGGAGGAATCGGCCCCATTCATAGCCATGAGGCATTGGGTTCCTGCACGGCTGCATCAGGCCTTGGCTGAGCCAGCACTGCGTGCCAGATCAGGCCCACAGACCAGATCCAGCCCATGGACAGATCTGGCACTGATCATCCAGACCACAGGCTGAAAACGTTGGGCACCACTGATCTAGTCCAATATAATGTGTCTGATACTGGCCAGCAGCAGATGCTCCTGGAAAAGGTAGATGTCCTTCAGGAAAGCTTCCTCCTAAACCTAGACAGTTAGGCCAGGTCTATGCTACAATCTCCTGTCGGATAAACTGGCCAGGGGTATCTTTCTTAACTGACAGCTTGGTTGGCAGAAGCCCCTAGGATAAATGGCACTGTACTGGCAAAATTGTGCTTTGACCACTGCAGCTTGTTCTATTTGCGTGGAGTAGTTTCATTACCCCCCATAAAGTGCAGACTAGTACTAATAGATGCATCAACACTAGAAGAGCTTTGCTGATACAGCACACACATATTTCTATACCAACAAAGTTGTTCTGATGTATTGTACTCAGACAGAGCTATAGCATTTGCCTTTTACCTTGAAACATGAGTATTTATATCCCTTTCACAAAAAATAACCATTGTTATGTTAGAGAGTGGTTGTCCCCATTATCTACATCCTTTCAAATCCTACTGAACACTTGGCCTTCGTGATATGTTGTGGCAGTAAATTCCCCAGGTTAATTGTGCATTGCCTAAAAAAGGGTCGTCTTCATTGCTTTTGAACTTGGTGCCTTTGAATTGCACTGAATGTGTCCTTGTTCTTCTGCTGTCTTGCTGCTCTTGTCTTGTGGGAGTGTCCTGCTCACACTCAGATACCCTAGAAGGTAACCGATCATTGCTGAAGCAAAGACCCTGTCTAGAAAAAAGGCAAATTAGGCTCTCTTTTTTGCTAAGTAAAATTCATTTTCATAGCTAACAAGATACCAGAGAACTGTCCAGCCAACTACAGGCTACGAGTTGGACTTCCACGGTATTCAAAAAATGAACTTGAAGGAAAGCATAATTAAACACATGGTAGTAACGAAAAAAAAAAAAGAGAGAAAATACAAAGTCTTTACCAAAGCTGAATCATGCCAGACTAACCTGATACCTTTCTTCAACAAGATAATTGATTCTGTAATGTAGACAAAGGAAGTGTAGTCGATCTACCTGGACTTCAGAAAAGCATTTCACAGAGTGTCACATGGCTAACTATTAATTAACATGAGGAAGACGGGGACTCGTAATGTCTAGCAGGGGAATGATGACAGGTACAAATGAAAGGAGAGTCGTCAGGTTGGAGGGAGGTTGCTAAAAGAGTTCCTCAAGGATCAGTTGTGGAACTGACTTAATGAAGATATTAAATTAACAAAAAACTTGGCATACAGAGTAGGAGAGCATTCATGCAATTTGCTGATGCCACAAAGCTGGGAGGTATCGTAAATAAGAAGGGGGGCTGGAACACCACACAGAAAGAATGGGATGACCTTGAGGACTAGAGTGACATAACACTAGGATGAAATTTAATACTAGGAAGTGCAAAGTTGTGCACTTGGGGACTAAAAACAAAAATGTCTTCAAGTTGGGAGCCACAGCCCAGGGGTTGGGAACCCCTGCATTGTCCACCCCGCATTGAAAAAACTTAACCCTACTCTTTGCCTCTTATCATGACGAGCCAGTGGCCACTAACCTACCGGTATTAGTTTGTGGAAGGGGAGCTATTATAAATGGCATTTGCTTGTATTTCGGTTCAGACAATCAGCTTTTCTATACTGTGTCAGCAGTGGGTCCCTGGGCCTGCCCCAGACCTGTCCATCTGAGTCCACTGACACCCTCCAGAGCCCAAAGTTCACGCATGAAGCTGCTCCAGACTCACCCCCAGCACCCACCCTCAAGCCCTCCTTGTCCAGCAAGCCTGAGAGAAGGCCCAGGGAGGACTTGGGAGCACCCTCACAGGTGAGCTTCCACCTCTGAAGCATGTCAGCAGTCCCAGATGGGGTTGTTGGGGTGACATGCTGAGATTCATCCTCCCCCAGACCCACAGACAATGCCTAGGAGCCCAAGCCACAGGCCATGGACCCATTGTGCCAGGCACTCAACAAACAAAGAACAAAACACCAAGCCTGCCTGGTCCAAACACAGTGGCCAAAGCCCGGGGAGTGCAATTTGCTGTTCCAGGCAGGGGACTGGCTGGTAGGAGTCTCACAGCCCGAGTCTCATTTCTACTAAATCTTTTTTAAGATGCTCTGTCAGAATACAGGGACCTTCAAGTGGAAGGGGGAAATACCTCCTTAACATATCCTGTGGAGGAGACCACCCAGGCCAGCTGGGGTACCAGCTCTGTACTTGATCCATTCCCAGCCCCTGGGATACATCAGAGGTGTAGCAAGAAAGCACAGTACCAAGGCCAGAGCCCACCGCTATCTCTGGGAACAGAAGTGTATGTTAAAGCAGCCTCTTCACCTTACACCACCATCTGACCAAGTACCCACTGGACCCAAAATATGGGGAGACAAAGTTCTCTACCCTCTCTCTCATCCCCCAAGCCCAGGGCAGAGAGACTTAGCGTGTATTTATGGTACCTGCTTGGCCTCCATCACTGAAGTATCTGAGAACCTCAAATCTTAGCCTGCTTATTTGCACGCCTTCATGTGAAGTCGCTTTACCCCATTACTGTACAGGAGATGTGCTGCGGAGGGAAGGAGGTAGTCAGCCGAAGATCACCCAGCAAGGCTGCTGCAGATTTGAGAATTAAACCCAAGTCTGGGCTAGCACTCTAGCCATTAGCCTGCACTTCTGCCTCTCCGAGAAGGCAGCCTGGGCTGTGTGATATTAAGCATGTAACAAACTCATGGCATCACCCTTCACTCATCCATAATAAGGCTTAATTAATATCTACAAAGTGCTTGGAGATCCTTCCTCAGTGAAAAACTATATAAATATGCATTTTAAATGTTTTACACACATGCACACACACACACCCCTGCTCTCTACAGCAAGAAAAACACTCAAATGACATGTAAGAAAAGAAAACAACAAAATGCAGGTTTAAACTTTTTCTTGGTTCACTTTTTTTTTTTTTTTTTTTTTTGTTTTACTAAAAGTTGCCACAGAGGGAGGAAGAGTTAAAAATCAGTGCAGCTCAGCAGCTTCTTGGCAGACTTGCCTGGACTCTGCGGTTATACTTTCAAATCTGCTTCATTTACCAGCGTAGGTTTCCCTATTTTTAGATCACAACTACAGGCAGCTCTGATTTTCTTCTTTCTTTTTTTTTTTTTTTTTGCTTTGTTTTAAATAGATGCAGTGACCCTAAATTTAGCAATAAAGAAACAGGATGGGAGAATGCTTCGAGGGAGAAAAACAACAAACAAGCCCTATAGATTCGTGGTAGCTGCATGTGGACGGCAGCTGAGGAAGGCCGAGAGAGACAAGCCACCCGGGGCGCCGAGCTGCTCTCCACACAAAGGGTTTGGCAGATGGATTACAAAATAATGACATTTTAAAAAGAAATAAAAATGAAGGCGAAGGAGGAGCGCTGCTGCGTCCCTGCTAGTGGAGAAGGGAAAGGGAAACCCCCACCAGCCCTGGGCTGTCAGGAGGGCATGCTGTACTACAGACTGTTTTGAAACAACAAGAAAAAAGCTTATCGTAATCCTCCTGGCAATTAGAGCCCCGGCTGGCTGTAAAGTTTAATATATTTATCAAACCCTCCTTTGAAGGCCCCGGGGAAGGGAATTTGAAGCTGTTTGGGACAGCAGGAGTAAGGGAGTCCAGCTGCTCCAGGGGAACCCAGATAAAGGGAAGAGGGGGGAATCCTCTTGTCTGCTGAGTTCATGTTTCTCCATGGACAAATCAAGTGTTATCTTTACGAGTGTAGCTCCCTAAAGCTCCAAGGATAACGCTGCCCGCCCGCTCTGCAGGCTCGTCCTGCTGCATCGGCCAAGCAGCAAGTGACCACAATATTATAAATCACCCCAAACCACCCTGCCTCCCTCTGCCCCCACCTTATTAATAAAATTAATGCACAACTTCTGAAAAAAAGTGGGAAGCAGTGCTTTTGCATGTTAGACAGTGCAGCCAGCTCTGCTCAGGGCCTGGTTTTGCCGAGGCCACCAACATCCCCTTTAATGGTACACAGGGGGACCCAACTTCACAAGCACAAGTTGGCATAATAATGGTGCAGAGTCTAGGCTAATAAGTGCCAAGATTAATACCAAGAGGCATTTATGCCAACAGCAAATAGCGTCGTTCATATGAACAGCACCGAGTCAGGGAGGAAGAGTGGTCAAATAGTCAAGGCACTATGGTTCAGGGCAAGTCCCAGTTCTGTGGGACTCCAGAGGAATCAATTAACCCTCTCAATGACTCTGATCTCCATCACCCACTCGTGTGCTGGTCCCCTTCATGCCATCCCACATCTGCCTTGGCTATTTCTTTATACTCCATACCCTTCAGAAGAGGAGCTGTCCCTCACTGTGAATTAGTATGGTGTCCTAATGAGGCCGCTGATGTCAGCACCATCCATGCAGCAAGATCCTACTCATTGTAAGTACAGGAAGGGCCTATAATGTTTTCATTCAAGTTTTTCAAAATACTTTAAACCTTATAGGCAGACACTGTCCAGCTGGAGAAATGAGGGAGAAAAAGGTTTGGATGCCAGGTGCCAATTTAATAGCAGTCTTGATACCCAACCCCCACCCTCCTAACCATTGCATTAGGCTCCCTTTGGTTACTGAAGAACTGCAGCACATAAAGCACACCTGTGCTCGCTCTATACACACTACTTCCTCCGTAACAATGGCCTGCAGTTAAACTACTCTCTCTGCAGTTAAATCACTCTGCAGATGGGATACCTCTGCTGCCAAAAGCATGTCTTGCTCTACAGGAAAGAGGGTGATACAGCAGGGAGGGGGGAAAAAAATGGAAAAAGAGCTCAATGCATCTGAATCAACCCTAAATCCATTCTCATGCATCCTTGCAGAATAGGATTTTACTGTTCCATGGGTTTACAGCAGACTTTGCCCCAATAGGATGAAGCTTTGTTTTCACTATCCATGCATAAAACCCTGGGGCCCCACACACACGCGCGCACCCCTACTCCCTCCTGCAAAAACTTCTGCCCCCTTTACTCCTGTAGGACGTTGGTTCCCAAGCTGTGCTCCATAGATCACTGGTGATCTGCAAGATCATGGAAAATGTTTCTCCAGGCTTTTCAATCAAAAGATTGACCATCACAGTGCAAGATGGGCTGCGAGGAAATCTGGAGATTGACAGTGGGCTGCCAGTTGGAGAGTCTGGCTCCCACTGCTCTCAATCAATCCAAAGTGACTGTATAAAAAACACCTTAAATTATATTTTACCAGTTTGCAAATGTCTCTCCTCCTTGGGATTCACTTCGAGCCTCCATCTTCCACTAATGTAAATCAGCAGAGCTACACATTTATCCCCTTTTTTAGATTTGCACACAAGCTTTGCTCCCTGCTCACCATCCCACCCCCTTCCACAACTCAGGCCTAAAAATCTTATAGAAAAACCTTCTAGTGCATCCTCCCCTGCACACGGCTATTCCTGGGATTTGAGGAATGCAGGCATTATATTGTTATGAAAGGGGCACTGTACTGTATTTATACAAGCGGCCATCGTGGAGATGAGAGCCAGGGTGTAGTAGCCTTACATCTGTGACAATGTTACAGGGGTGACAACAGGAAAAAACTTTGATCATTCCCAGAGTACAAATGCAGGTTTATATTCTTGCCATCTGGCAGGGTATCATGTTAAGAGCTGTGCAGACAACAGTGGCTGCTACTACATAGTGTACTATATACCAATAAAAGCTGAATGGATCTGCACTAAAGCAGACTTTTAAAAAAGCTGTGAAAGGAAAATCTATGCCACTAAGTACTGCTGTATGGAATACCTTCAGGATTTGTTTTTTCCACTGTTCACCCCCTAACCCAGCTACTGCTTTTGGGAATTTTTTCCCTCCCTCTTCCCAGCCGGGTGGTTGCTGATAGCCCTATCAAGTGAAGTGCTGAACCTAAATTGAAGGTTGTGTTCATTTAACAAGCATTAAATCCACAGTCAGGAGGGGCAGGCGAGCAGCTGCCTCCACAGCTGAGGCCAATCCCGCTCCATTAATGGTGAGGAGTCCTCTCTGTGAATGGAGGAGGTGACTACAATCTCTCTTTCCCCGCCACACCCTTCCCCTAGCCACAGCATGGACATATGAAACCCATGACACCGGGACTCAGTGCTCAAACACAGGACTAGTTCCAGGGAAGGAACATTTCAGCATGGGAGGAGGAAAGCTTCCTAAGCACAAGATCAGAAAATGCAAAGCTTGCAAAAGAGAAGTTGTGGGTGCTCCATCACTTGGAAACAGTTCAATTGGACTTGGCAAAACCCAAATGAATAAGCCAGGGAAGTGCTTCAGGAGCAGGAAGACTGGTTCCATGTCTTCACCATCTATTTCCATCTTGGGCACGGGTGATCCTGTAACGGATCACACTCAGAAATCTGTCAACCTACCAGTCACCTTAATCATTACGTGCCAGATCTTCTGAAGAGCTCAGAGCCAGATACTCAACCCAGAAGGAAGACCAGGTTCCAGCAGTGCTCAACTCCCCTAGCTTATTCCAACATTCAAACAAGCTCAGTACCAGGCATGCTGATCCCTGCAGAAAAATCTGACCCTAAGAGACATCTATTTGCCTGACCCTGTCGGCACGCAAATATCACATTTGGGGCAACGTGACTCTTCAACATTTTTCCCATTTATGAACAATTCTGATGGGGTCTTTAAATGGATCTTTCCTGTGAGAAGTTATTTAGGAGCTTGAAGAAATGCTTGCTTTCTATCACTATGCAGGGGTCTAAAGTAAAAAATAAATAAAATTAAAAAATCTTTCAAAACTGACTGGACCCCATTTCAAAATCTTCCCGAGAAAATCTTGCTGTGTATCCCTGACATCTAAATTACCCTAGATACTCGTCCTAAACTGTTCCCGTTATCTTGTTATATTTTGGTTGATAGCTGAGCTATGCAATGCAGCACTGCTGGCATCCCAGCAATGGCTACTTATCAGGAGCAAGAAAGCACGAGGCCTGGGAACTCACTGAAAACATTCAGAGGTGATACATGGGGAACCAACAGAGATTAGACAGAGTTTGCTGGGATATAGGAATTCCAGCAATTCAGGAGTTACACAGTGAGGTCTCTGTGTTGCATGACAATCTTGAGTAGGAATAGGGAACCTCCATTTTTCTTTAAGGTACATTTTCAACTTTCCCCAAGCATCAAGGGATTCACCTTATTTTTTCCTCAACTCTGAACAATCCCTGGGTAACTCAGATCTGAGATACTCTAATTTGTACATGGGGAGTGTAACTTAGCTGCTTATCAGAGTCACTCCAGGTGTCCCAGTGTAAATGATCTCAGATCTACCCCATTAAAACTCAGTAACACTCACATATAAATTTACCAGTTTAAAAGTATACGTACTAATTACTTTATATTTTAGAAATCAAGTGGGAAAGGAACAATGTACAGGTTTCCCTCGCTGGATGCGGGGTCTGTATGTGCAAATTTGCTCTTATGCAATCACCCTTTTGATACCAAAAATTTGTTATATGCAAAGTAAATTCACTCTTATGCAACCGGTGTGATGGAAGCCCTCAGTCAGCTGCTTTGTGCAGTGCATTATGGGAGGGAGTGACACGCACCAAAATATAGTCTCCCGTGCAGATCCGTGCTCCTCACTCATTGTCTGCAACACGTTTCTGTAGCTGCCATCCCCATCATGATAGTGCCCTGTGCTTGTGTGCGCTGTTGGCAAGTACCAAAATTGTCTTATAAAAGTAGGAGAAATGGGTCTGGGGTCAGTATAGGCGAGGTCTTGGAACGTATCCCTATTTGTTACATTGTAAAGTGGGTTCCCTTTATACAAATTCGAGTTATGCACCATTTTCCGGGAACGTATGTACAGCATAATGCGAGGGACAGCTGTAACTGTTCTAGATGAATAGCTCCGAGTCCTGCTCAATGTAATATTTTTTCTTCAATTCAAATGAAACTGTCTATGATAAGATGATGAACTTACATGGATGGGAGGGAGGAGAGAGGAAGAGCAGTGGATGTGATGCACCTTAACTTCAGCAAGGCTTTTGACACCATCTCCCACAACATTCTCATTAACAAGCTAAGGAAATGCAGACTAGATGACAGCACTGTAAATTGAATATGTAAGTGGCTGGATCATCATGCTCAATAAGCAGTCATCAATGACTCAGTGTCTGACTAGAATTGAGTTGCCAACTTTGAATCTATTTTGGGATGTTTCCAAAACGCCAACATGCCCGCGACACACAACGCTACCGTGCCCACGTGCTTGTGTATATCAGTTACAGATTACAGTGCACAGGCTTTACATCAGGAAGGCAAATGCACATTACTATTACATTTTAAAAACCCACTGGACTACTGTATAAATTGAATTCACCATTAAATATTTATTTTAATGAATGTCCTATCATTTAATCTCCCGAGTGACTCTCAGCAGTCTCCTGGAGATTTAGATCCAATTCCTGGTGACTCCTGGGCAATCCTGGAGGGTTGGCAACCCTAGAATGAAAAAGAGGTATCAAAGTGGGGTTTCCCAGGCTTCTGTAGCGGTTCAAATATTGTTTAATATCTTTATTAATGATCTGGATGATGGAATTCAGTGCACACTTAAGACATTTGTAGATGATACCAAGTTGGGTGGAGTTGCAGACACGCAAGAGGGCAGGGCTATGATCCAGAAAGACCTTGATAGACTAGAGAAATGGTCCACAATCAACCAGATGAGATTCAACAAGGACAAGTGCAAAGTCCTGCACTTGGAATGGAATAACAAATACAGACGGGGGAAGGACCTCCTAGGCTGCAGGACTGCAGAGAAGGACCTGGGGGTTACTGTAGACCATAAGCTAAACATGAGCCAACAGTGTGCAGTTCTTGCAAAAAAAGTCAACAGCATCTTGGGCTGCATCAGCAAGAATGTCACTTGCAAATCAAGGAGAGTGATTTTTCCACTATTCAGGACTGGTGAGACCTCACTTGGAGTACTTTGTCTAGTTTTGGGCCCCACACTTCAAGGATTTGGACAGAGTGGAAAGAGTCCAATGGAAAGTAACAAAGATTATTAGAGGCCTAGGAAGAATGACAGATGAGAAGAGGCTTAAAGAACTGGTATATTTAGCATGGAGAAAAGAAGACTCGTCTAGAGAAGAGAAGGAGGCATTTGATACAGTCTTCCAATACTGGAAGGGTAATTATTGAGAGGATGGAGACATACTATTCTCTGTAACTGTAGGGGACAGGACTAGGAGCAATGACCTCAAGCTGCAGCGGAGGAAATTCAGGTTGTAAATTAGGAGGAACTTTCTCACTGACTATGAGGGTAGTCATGGAACGGGCAACCTAGAGAAGCTGTGGACTATCCAACACTGGACATTTCCAAAAGCAGATTAGACAGAGAGTTGGCTGGGATAGTTTAGTCAGGGCTGCCCCTGACTTAAGCAGGGCTGAACTAGATGACCTTGTGAAGTCCATACCTGCCCTATTTTCCTATGAAACCAAGAGAGCATATGATATCAGGCAAGCTGACTACCTGGACACTGAAGCCAGAGAGAGTTAAATTTTAAAGGTACTTTCATGCTAACAGCAGCACATAGGCCCCTACTGGGATTTTCAAAAACATTTAGAAGCCCAAGACGGTGTGTACACAGGATACAGATCACAAAACTGCATTTTCCCCTTTTAGCTCCAATTGTTCTTTTCTCTTATCCACCCATCCATCCACTCACGTTCTTAGCTTTCTGTGAAAAGAAGGAAAACCAACCGTAACAATAAAATGATTCAACAAAATGCAGATGTGCCAACAGCGAGGTCACGTGAGAGTTGCTTCTACCTGGGAATGACCACGGGGCAGCTGTGCAACCAAGGACAAAGGAAAAGGATGAAGTGGAAATACGGACACACCAGAACGAAAACCCCACTGAGCCCAGACAGGTTCTACGCTGCCACCCGTCTTGCACCGTTAAGTGCCCTAAAATAGCATTTTAGATAAGGAAGACTTTGACTGCTTGAGTGCCATCCTCCCATCCCCACCCCCTATCCCATAAGTATTTGCTCTTTATCTACTCCTGACATTGAATATCTAATTGCACTAAAACAGCCCATTAGGACAGCATGTGCTGAGTGTATTGACCATAAAAAGAAAAAATGTCAACTGCACATGTAATGCAGTGAAAATCCCACCTGAGCACTCAGGGCAGAGGTGAGTAAAGTGAAAGTCTGGGCGCTCACCTAAAGCATATCCAAGTCCAAGCTGTTTGAATCTTGCCAGGATCCCTCCCTACAGCAAGAAATCATTTCCTTCCCATCCTCCTCAAGACCCCCCCAACAGTTCCATGATGCTTTCCTCCTTCCTCCCAGCACCTGGATGGCAGCAGTGAGTCCCACTGCCGATCAGGGACCCCTACACTGGATGCTGCACAAAAACACCTAGAAAGACAGCCCTCACATTAGAGCTAACTATCTACGGGAGAAAAACAGACACGGGATAGGAGAAAGAAGGTACAACGGTCTGAATCTCATTGTGTGCCTGTCTGATGGAGTAGGCTGCAGGCTCCTGTGGTATGCATGTTAATGAAATGACAGGCATGTCACACACATGCATTCTAGCAACGTCATGACACAGTTTAAGTGACCTGTCAAGCCTAAAAGATTGTGTGTAACATGCCTCTTAGTTCTCGGACATGCAAGTCACATGCCACAAACTGCTCCAATACCCGCTGCAAAATGTTGCAATGCGCAGCAGCCAGGGACATTGCTTTGCTTGGCTTTGAAATCAGTTTGGAAGCATCCCAATTATCCAACATTGAAAATGTTGATGATGCATTAGATTGTTATTGTGCCAAAAGTCTGTGCAAGTCTCTGATGGCCGCAGAAGCACAGTATTTGGAGCCTTTTAATCCAGCGTTTCTCAAATGGGTTATGTATACATGCTCCAAAGAAAGTATGTGAGGAAGGAGTGGGAAAAGGGGAAATAAAAATGTAGGAAAAGGAAAGACAGTTCTATAGGCTCTCTTAGGTTGTTGGAGAGGTCACCGTGTGTTTGTAGTAATGTATTGTTTTTTTACTATCCATAACAGAACCATGGGGGTACACAGCAGTATAACAAACTTAAAAGCATACACGTGCCCCCTGCAAAAAATATTTGAGAACCACTGCTCAGATCTAAGCAAAGATGATGGTGTCAGATTCTGGTTTCAGATTCATTTTTGGCAAAGGCTCAGAGTTAGGAGCTGAGCACTAATCAAACCTGGACCCCAGAATTGAGTCTGTCGATGCTGGAATCTCATGAGATGCTTTTGCTAGAGGTGCAGCAACAGCAATGGTGAAAATTGCACAGGATCAGCTGGTATCATGAAACTCCTATTCTCCTAGTCCTCATCCCAACTGGATCCAGAAAGCTGGACCCTCCTGACTCAGGATCTAACCACCAAACTGAAAACCAAATCCAAAGACATAAATCATAACGTCCTTGCACAAAAATTAGGAGGTCTTAGATCTGAGATTTTAAATCATGCCCATTTCTACAACCTTTCCCCACCTGAGGCAGCCTTACTACTGTGTATTATTGGCCTCTATTCATGATACGAGGCAAGGGTGTGCCAGAGAGTGGGTGCAAATTTCATCATGGAGCATTCCTGTAGATTGTGTGTGAAGATTCTGGTTTTATAGCACACACACAAATGCATTTCAGATACTGATATACCCTGCTAGGAAGATAGCAAGTGCACTTTCCAGTACAGAGAGGGTAGGCTTTGTGGATGTAGCTTGGTAACTAGAGCTTATCAGGAGACGGCAATTTCATTTCAGCAACTGTCAAGGTTTCAAAACCCATTTTCCTTCTTCAATGGAATGAAAACAAAATCTTCCAAGTGTTTTCACAAAAGCAAAAAGTGACTCTGGTTTTAAATCAAAAGCTGAACTTTCTGCTCCCACAAAGTGAGTGTGGGATGGGGCATTTGCTTGGGATGAGAACGTGCCAGGTTCACACTTCTGCCATCCCCAACTCAAAGAGTTTTGCAGTCCAGATCACACTGACAGCAAGAGAACCTCGGTGTTTCAAGCCCGTGCTCCCCACCCCCAAAAAGGCAAGAAAGCAAGCCGTGGTGCGTCTCTCTAGCACCGACCTTCCCAATGACACGCATCAGAAAACCATTCTCTCCCCAAAAATGTTTGGATTCAGCAAAACAGCAGATCTGAACATAACTTCACTTGGTGAAAAAACGCTCCCGTCCCCTCTCATAGTAACTTTATTTGAAACGTGAGCAGAGTAAACCCAGCCTCACAAAACCACCCTGTGTAATGCTGCTGATTCCAGCACAGTCAGTCCAGATTTACACTGCTTTACTGAAGGATTTCACCTATTTCTAACACACTCTCGAGATGAAGGAATACACACTGGAATTAACTTTTCTTTTTTTGGAAAAAACACCAAACAACAAACAGCAACCAACCACTGTGCAATCACTGACCACAATGTGACTTCGAGACAACCTAAAAGCTCACAGCCCAAATCTGCCCCGATATAACTCTGGATGAACTCCACTGAAGTCCCTGGCATGACCTCATGTTTGTACTGGTCTGCTTATAAACCGTGTGTGGATTTGCCAGGAATATGTATGGACACCCACTGTAGCATCAGACAAATCAGGTGATAAATAATGATAATGAATGGGAAAAAGATTGTGTTCAACAGCCTACTCATTAATAGCTAGAAAGAACGAGAAATATGAAATCTGTCAACATGGAAAGGATCCACTAATTGACTTGCATGCAAGTCGCCTAGGAACGAGGAGGGTTTTATGTTCCTTAGGAAGCCAAGCTATTAAGAAACCCTAAAATGATGCTATGTTTCTGCAGCTGCAGCTCCACACCCTGGGAGCAGCTCCCCTACAGCTCCTCATGCTGCCCCCGCTAGAATGACTGTGCTAACATGGGATTTGCCATGTCCACTTCAGGGCCCCCCTTCACCCTGCTCCACAGCATGCCCTGATGAGAGCAGCCGCGGCAGCCCACGTGCCTCGATGCCTCTCTCATTAGTCAGGTGACCTTTCTGTTGACTTAACTTTTTTTTTTTTTTTTTTTTTAAATGTCTCCAAGGTTGATCTTTCCAACATAGGCCCCATTCATATTTAATCTCAGCCTCTGTTTAACTTGTCAAAGCGTCTAACAAATGAGGACAAACTTGGATGGAGCCTTTGCAGAGCAGCACATTTGATTCAAGGTCTCCTCCAATTTTCTTGATTCTAAGAGCTCAATGGATGTAGATATTCATCCTATGATGCCACAAGGGGCAAATGGACCAGAGGATGCAACAAGGCATCAGTTAGGAGCGCTTGCAAGGACACCAGATGCCACCGGCATATCCTACCGCAGCTCATCCGTTGGGAGGTTGATAACAGGTGTTCACGGGTAGCAGCAGCCCTGGCTGAATTCTTGGGGAAGCGGGCCTGAAGGAGTTAAAAGGCTTTTAAGTAGGTGGCATACACGGTTCTTTGGGTGAATCTGATATTTTTTTATTAGACCTACTTAAATAGTTGGGGAAAAAATCTTTAAGCAAGTTTTCGGGTTTAAAAACCCTTTGTCAGGCTGAGGAAGTTTCTGCAGTTGGTGCGTGCTCTTCCTGGATGGCATGAAAAGCAAGTAGGTGGATCATTTTCAACTGGGTTGCTAACTAATGGTGTGAGGGGGTCATGACCAGGGATCCTGGTTTTCTCTGAAAAAAAAAAAAAAATCCCCAATTTTTGGGGTTAAAAAAGTAACCCCAAATCCATCTCTTTCCATTATTAAAATGAAACACCACTTTTATATTTATATACATATAGTGGCGCTTCATTTTAAAATCACTGAAAAAATGTGGATTTTGAGTTACTTTTTTTTTTAAAACCAAAAATTGGGGATTTTTTTTTTTTTTTTAAATCAGAGAAAACCAGGATCCCTGGTCATGACCTAGGACTTTATGTGCTCTTCCCAGTTCACCCTTGGGACTAACAGACAGCTTCAGAAGAGTCCTTTCCCCCATCCCTTTGAACCAGACCCTGGCCTCAACAGCACCCTGGGAGATGCTCCGGTTTTATGTAGGTGTTGACCGAGTGCAGAATCAAGCCAGTGTCTCATTCTACCATCTGCAGTACATGAAGAAAACCACTTTCCAACTTGGCAAGGATGTTCTGGGGCCTAGGTGGCCAATCCAATTTCCAAGCATGAGACAAGCATGGGGGACCTGGTGAATCACTTTGAGATCCTTAAAGTGAAAGGTTCCAAGACACGATGGATCCAACATACCAAAATGCTGGGTCCCTGCTGTCAAGTCCCTCCTGGGTGCTTCTGAGACTCCATGAAGATGCAAACCAGGCCATACTGCTATCTTCATGTCACTGCATTTTCATGTTTCACCTTCTCGTAAATCCAATGTCCCTAAAATATCCAAGACGCAAAGCACTACAGCCCCATCACTGGTGGTGAGGCATCTTCCTTACCCATCTAACATGACCTGAGCAACCTGCTTTACCTCCTTCGTTGGCATCCTACTTCCCGAGGGCCCATTCACTCCCTCCCGCAAACACAGGTCCTGCCAAATGCCTGATGACAGCCTAAGGGCTATGGGCAACCTTAGAATATTGTCTGAATGAATCTGTCATCACAGCCCTGTTGTACCTGTCATTACAGCCTGATCTCCACCTCGCACAGGAACAAGCAGTGAGTGTCAACCAGTTCAATCTTTTTAAGCAGCTCCTTTTACAGACAATCACAGCGGGTCAGGATCACTGGCTCAGCAGCGCAGGCGAAAACAAAGAGCCTTCTCTGTCTGAGCTGCCAATTTTTTCTCCCCCCTCCTGCCATTAAAGTAAGCATTTATCTGCCTGATTGAAAAAAGTCACCTTTAAAGCCAACATCCAGGGACCAGGCTATTCAGATGGGTGGATGATCCGAAGAAGGGGGGAGTTCTGGTTCTTGGAAGTGTCTCTGTCAGTGCTGTGTGGACACTCCAGCAAACAGCATTATCTCAAACTTGGCTCGGCTGCCTGCGTCTCCAGACAAACGTGGCTTCTCTCTTGACTTGCTATTTAAAAACTGGCCGAAGATCGGAATACAGCATTTTCAGATTAACAGGTTGGAACCGTTAGCATAAGCGTGAGTGTGTTGCCAGAGTGGCTGGAGCATCGGCTCCAGCGGAGCTCACATCCACGAGGAAGCTATTTGTGTATCTGCATGGGACCGCTCTGTTTATTTGCTTTGGAGTTTTGTTGTAGTTTTTAATTTAAGGAGTCTCGTTTCTTAATGCAGGTTTTAAATGGCTATTGCAAAAGAGAAGGGACTAAATCATATCTTTTTTTCTACATGCCCATAAATACGAATGTTAGCCCTTTAACGTATTCAATACGCACTCTCGGTTTTCAGCAGGTTGACTGGCACACCAGCGCAGCTCTTCAGACAGAAACCAAAGCGTAGAAGAGTCAAGCATCCTGACCAGGACTGATCACTAGGTCAGTAGCAGAGCTGGTAACAGAGCACAGCGCTCTTGACCCTGGTGTAGTGGCCTCTCCATCAGACAACTACTTACTTTTAGATCAAGCACCGATACAAATGTATACCAGCTATTCTCAACCATGGTATCGCAGCACCTCCTTTTATGGGCACCACATGATATTAGCGTTGCTTGATGTGCAAGCACTACCCATGATTCGAAGGATAAACCCAGAGATTTCAAATAGGAATCCTGAGTGTCAAAACCATTCTGCCTTGTTATGGTCCGAGCTCTTTGCAACAGAATTACTATTATTTTTTCAGTCGCCAAAAAACAAGTGAAAGCTAAGAGACGGCATTTTCTAAGAGGTGCCTTGAGTCTAAGAAGGCTGAGAACGATTGATGGATACACTAATGCAATAGGAGCCAGCCTTTTTGGCAGGTGTATCACAGATGTGTCCAACACACTCCCAAAGTGTCATTCTGATCCCCTTCCACTGCCCAAGCTGCTGCTGCTTTCTGCTCCCACCATATGCTCCCTGCCCAATTTGCTGCTTTGCTTTCTGCTTCCTGCCCTATTTCTCCCTCTGCTCCCTGTCCCCTCCCCAGGCTGCTGCATGACACACAGAGGTTGCCCTTGTTACTTGTGTCCGTGCCACGCGATGGCCACCTCCGCAGTACTGTGTACGTAGGGTTATTTGGAGGGCAGGTATTTCATTTCTCAGGTTTAAGTAAGTTGAAATCTTATTTTGTTTTAAATCTGGCTGATGCCTGAATACTTCAAAATTCTCTTTCTGAAGGATCATTCAAAAAGAATTGTACAAATCAAAACTTCACTGAAATCAAAGTATTTTAAGAAGTTTATTTTCTACAGAACGGGAGTTTCTGATGGGAAATGGTTCATATCGGGTCTATTCTGCACACACGTGCAAAAAAAAAAATTATATATATATATATATATTCTCTATTTGATGGTGCCTTCTGTAGTCATTTATACCAGCATGAAGTATAAATGTTAGTGAGGATACAAGATCAGTAGAGCTAACATGACTTTTATTACAGATGTTTATAGGCCCCAATTAAGTACACAGCCTTAACGCGGTAGATACTGTGCTAGCATAATAAGAAAGCAGCCCTTTCAATCCAAGTGGACAGATGACTCAAAAAAGGCATGAAGGCAAATGGGGGGGGGGAAGTGATTTGACCAAGGTCACAGAATAGATCAGTGGCAGCGCCAGGAGTACAACCTGAATCACTCAGTCCAGCTGCATACCTTGTCCACACAGGCACGCATGCTGTCTCTACGCAGTCCCGCACAGATATAAGTGACCAAACCAGTTACAGAGGATCAGTCTCACTCTCTCTTGTAGCTGTTGTTAGGACCTGTGACATATTGGTCCTAAGGATGTGGTGAAGCCCCAAGTTTATACCCCATAGCTGCACTGCATTCTGAGGCAAAATGGGATGCAGTCAGCAATGTTAATTGATTATGACATAATTCACTAACCTTTGAATAGTTAGTCATTCTTAAAAAAGAAGCAGGCCAGGAAAATACCTGACTACTGCATGCTGATTTGCCCTGTAGCCGAGCAATACAATTCCTGCAGGGCTTAATCAAGCCGAAGGCCAGGCGAGTTGGGGGCTCTGGTGCTGGGTGGAGACCTGAGGAATGCAAAATGACATAGGGTGGAGGGGAGAAGCAGCTGCTGGAGGGTAGGCAGCAGAGGCACCTGCTGTGCTCCGTGCTTATAAACGCTCCAAAACAAAACTCAGCCTGGTTCCTGCACACTATGAAACACCCTGGAAGTAATTCAGAAAGGACAGGAATACAGACAGATATTAATAGGATTCATGTGTGAGCCAGTCGGTTCATTACACATGATGCAGAGGCTCAGACAGAAACAGTCTGAAGGATCTTAGGCACCAGAGCCAGCTTTCAACACCTACAGCCCATGCAGCCACAGGGAAGGGGGGAGCCCAAGTTAAGGTGAACTCACTCTCTTGCAGTCCTGGGAGGGACTGTATTGATTTTCACACATGTGGCCCTGCATCCTACAAGCTAAAGCCTCCTATTTCTTTTCAGGCATGCACTGTAGTGTCATAGCTGTGTGCTGAGAAGATATCACCTCACTGGGAACGATACAAGATCACAACACGCAGAAATTTGTATGTCTGACAGGAGAGAGATGACACACAGAGGTTGCCCTTGTTACTCGTGTCCGTGCCACGCGATGGCCACCTCCGCAGTACTGTGTACGTAGGGTTATTTGGAGGGCAGGTATTTCATTTCTCAGGTTTAAGTAAGTTGAAATCTTATTTTGTTTTAAATCTGGCTGATGCCTGAATACTTCAAAATTCTCTTTCTGAAGGATCATTCAAAAAGAATTGTACAAATCAAAACTTCACTGAAATCAAAGTATTTTAAGAAGTTTATTTTCTACAGAACGGGAGTTTCTGATGGGAAATGGTTCATATCGGGTCTATTCTGCACACACGTGCAAAAAAAAAAATATATATATATATATATATATATTCTCTATTTGATGGTGCCTTCTGTAGTCATTTATACCAGCATGAAGTATAAATGTTAGTGAGGATACAAGATCAGTAGAGCTAACATGACTTTTATTACAGATGTTTATAGGCCCCAATTAAGTACACAGCCTTAACGCGGTAGATACTGTGCTAGCATAATAAGAAAGCAGCCCTTTCAATCCAAGTGGACAGATGACTCAAAAAAGGCATGAAGGCAAATGGGGGGGGGGAAGTGATTTGACCAAGGTCACAGAATAGATCAGTGGCAGCGCCAGGAGTACAACCTGAATCACTCAGTCCAGCTGCATACCTTGTCCACACAGGCACGCATGCTGTCTCTACGCAGTCCCGCACAGATATAAGTGACCAAACCAGTTATAGAGGATCAGTCTCACTCTCTCTTGTAGCTGTTGTTAGGACCTGTGACATATTGGTCCTAAGGATGTGGTGAAGCCCCAAGTTTATACCCCATAGCTGCACTGCATTCTGAGGCAAAATGGGATGCAGTCAGCAATGTTAATTGATTATGACATAATTCACTAACCTTTGAATAGTTAGTCATTCTTAAAAAAGAAGCAGGCCAGGAAAATACCTGACTACTGCATGCTGATTTGCCCTGTAGCCGAGCAATACAATTCCTGCAGGGCTTAATCAAGCCGAAGGCCAGGCGAGTTGGGGGCTCTGGTGCTGGGTGGAGACCTGAGGAATGCAAAATGACATAGGGTGGAGGGGAGAAGCAGCTGCTGGAGGGTAGGCAGCAGAGGCACCTGCTGTGCTCCGTGCTTATAAACGCTCCAAAACAAAACTCAGCCTGGTTCCTGCACACTATGAAACACCCTGGAAGTAATTCAGAAAGGACAGGAATACAGACAGATATTAATAGGATTCATGTGTGAGCCAGTCGGTTCATTACACATGATGCAGAGGCTCAGACAGAAACAGTCTGAAGGATCTTAGGCACCAGAGCCAGCTTTCAACACCTACAGCCCATGCAGCCACAGGGAAGGGGGGAGCCCAAGTTAAGGTGAACTCACTCTCTTGCAGTCCTGGGAGGGACTGTATTGATTTTCACACATGTGGCCCTGCATCCTACAAGCTAAAGCCTCCTATTTCTTTTCAGGCATGCACTGTAGTGTCATAGCTGTGTGCTGAGAAGATATCACCTCACTGGGAACGATACAAGATCACAACACGCAGAAATTTGTATGTCTGACAGGAGAGAGTAAAGGCATAGGGCCCCACTCCAGAACTAACCTAGTCGAAGCCCCCCTCCAATTCCTACAGCTGGCTCTGGATGCTGGGATAATGAGCCTCCATACAGTATAGGTCTGATAAAAACATAAACTGAGGGCTTTACATTATCTTAGGTCCACATGCCAAGTTTGTCAGTTAGCATAAATCAGCATAGCTCCATTGAACTCCATTGTGAATCTGGCCCAGAATCTCGTACATGTGGATTATGTGCTGGGCTCTGGGGCTGTATATGCAAGTGCTACTGGGGGAAACCCTGAACTCCAAATGAAATATTGCCTCCTTTGTAATACACCAGCACTGGCCACAGGGACTGGGACTAGACACCAATGTTTCACTCCAGTAGACATGCTTGGTGGAAGGGCAAAAGTTCCTGCCTTGCATATTTTGTAATTACAGAAAGTATTTTCAGGATCCAACATTAGAACTGAACCACAAGATTACAGAGGAATTGCAAACGGGGGTAGACGAGCCCACCAGTGCTGAAACTGTGGGCACTCCAAGTAGTAGATGGTAATTCTTGAGGAACCTCAAGATCATCACAAGGCATCAACCCCTCCGTGTTGTTCAGGCTTCAGACAACTACAGCAAGCATCACATCTCGTGACAGATCTGTGGCTCAGCTGACAGCTGAGATTTTCCTGGTTTATTTTTAAATTCTAATTAGAAGCGAATACAGAAGATAATCTGCTTTTAAGGACTTAAAAAGTCTGAGGATCTTACTGTCCACAGTAAATTGCTTTGCCAGTGCCACCAATCTCAACTTCTTGGTCTTAATGTACTACGGTAGTGGTTCCCAACCTTTTTAGACCATTGACTGGCAAACTGCGGACTGGAAGTGACAGGCATACTGTGGGCCGACAGCCAACACTTTTTTGTACTCAATATAACTAAAAAAAAAAAAAAAAAAAAAAAGGAGTTGGCCACTAGTCTGCAGTATGCCGGTCATTTCCAGACTTCCAGTCGGCAGCCAACCCTCCTGCGGACTGGCAGCCAACCCTGGGGGCTGGAAACCTCTGTGCTAAGGTGATGTTTTTCTGGAGTTGTGGCATGACGGTAATAGGAAGGGACTACTCAACTTGGTCTGGAAGAATGATTTGTCACCAACTTCACTGGAAAGAGGGAAAAAAGTCATTTCCTGGGATGCTCCTGAACTTACAGAGCACATCTGCAGCCAGGAGAATTTCTGAAATGTGGTTTCTAAACTATTCTGAATCTGATTATTAGCAATGTTGATTTCTTCCCTTCACTCCTCCATATTCAGGAACGATCTACCAAACATCTACAGCCAATCCATGTAGCCATCTCAGCATCCACTGGGGGACTCCTGGAGTTGCAGTAAAAGCACATGACACACAAAGCCAACTTCCAATGAAAAGCTTTGACTACATGCCCTGCCATGGCACCCACAATCCTAAAGGCCAGGGACAGAGGTTACACATAAACTGGTTTAAGTGATCAGAAACTGGTTTAAACCTATAACAGAACAGATGTTCAGTGCACATAAACCAGTTTGAAAATGGCTGAAACCAGTTTGAGATAAAGCTGGTTGAATCAGACTTAACTGGTTTGGATCAAACCAGACCCCTTCCTGGCTTAAAATAAAACAGACTCCCCCAGCATCCCAGCATGCTCTTTGGGCTGAGCGGGGCTCTCTGCTCCACAGCAGGGCTGGCCCCTCCCCTCTGTTCCCTGGCAGCAGCTTCCCCCTCCCCCTTCCTGCTAAGCAGGAATTCCCTCCTCCCCTCTGCCTTGCTGAGGAGGTATCTGTGTATTAGCTAGAAGACCACATGCTGGCTACAGTCCATGCTGAATCAACAGGCAGACTCAACAGGTAGCTAGCTGGTAATGTCCCTCCGTTGTTTTCTTAATGAGGTGATAAACACTGAGTTAGGAATGATAAACACTGTTATCAATTCCCTGCTGAGCTAATCAGAGCATCCCGCCAGGGCCTGGCCATGCACCCCTCAGCTCATTGCTGTGGAAAGGAAGGGAGGGTTCCTCTAGTGCCCTCCCCTCCCCCCGGCTTCTAGCCTCAGCCACTGCAGGCATGTGCTTACATTTCTGGGATGTCTGTGAAGTTACAAAGTGATTTAGCCTTGTCAGGTTAGACTAGCCTGCAAAGATTGAATCAATTCAGGCTCAGACTTTTCGAATGTCTGTCCCTAGCCACAGAAGCAATCTGGGACTTCTGCTGTTGGTGATACTTAAACTCAGAATGTTCTTCTTGCAGATAGGCACTACCTCACTGGTCAAAAAGGGTGAACACATTCACACACCACTGTTGTCCATCAGCAGCCAGCAGTTCCCAGCAGTCAGCTGGAGTCATGCTCTGAAGAGAATGGCAGCTCAGCAGGCTCACAAAACACTTGTTTAGCCAGCTACCCAGCAGAGTTAGTGCATCAGAGATGATCCAAGGAGAGACGCATCATCACACTCCATTTTCCTGTCTGTACACATCTTGTTCACCGGTGCTTTGTCCAGCTCCGTTTACTTTTTGGAAACCACAGCAGTTCCATCATCATCCCTCCCCACACATCCCCTACCCAGGAGGCTGTTCTAGAAATACAAACAGCTGGAAATTTTTCCCCAGTATTTAATCTAAATTGTTTTTTTCCTACTTGCCCCTATGATTCCTCCTTCTACCTCATGCACCATCCCACACTATTCCTCTTTTTCCTCAGTGTGTAAGGCCTCTAAAAGCAGCATAGAAAAATTCTGAGTAAAGAATTTATATGAATTTTGCTGTGGCAAGTTTGGAGTTTTTGACAAGCTCAGGCATTGTGCCTAGTAGTTGGTCAAGAAGGTTGGTTTGTGCAGTTTTAAGAACAGGTTAGACAAACACTTGTCTAGGATGGTTTAGATAGGGACGATCCTGCCTTGGGGGAGAGGAAGGGAGACCATCAAGTCCAACCCCCCAAGGTCCCTTCCAACCCTACTCTTCTATGATTCTGTGACCCAACAGAAGAGCTCCTTTACACGGCTCTTGCACTGGACACTCGCTCTAGAGATGTTTTTACAAAGGTTCAAGTAGTGTGAATTGGCCTTAGTGGAAATGAGAATGAACTTCTCCAGGTTCAAGGTTATAAAGTGAGGCACATCCTTTTTAGCAAGTTATGATCTGACTCGCTGCAGAACATCCCTCCAGAGAAGAGTGAAGGAGATGGAAGAGGAAGGAGGAAGATCGACTGAACTCATTTACTTCATTGCACTTTCATGCCCATTAAAGAAAAATGAAGTGAAATATAAGACCAGCCCTCCTCAGTCTGACACCTGTCTAAAGAGGCCAGCCCCTGCATGAAGAGGTTTACATGCACTCAAAAGAGGGAAATAAAAGAAAAAAAGACCTCTATAAAAATGAAGAGCACCTGTCCAAGTGGTCAGCTTTTCCCTGGCAGTCTTGCTTTGATACATTACACATTGGATTCAGAACTTGACTGAAACATTGCATTGTGATCTGGGTAGAAAAGCAGCATTTCCCATAAAAATGAGACAAGGGGAGGTGTTTTGAGTTACTTGCAAAATGTAACTAGAGGAATGTAAAAAATATATATAACAAGCCATTTGCACAGGCGTCTTCATGGAAGGTTTAAACTCAATGATTGTTTTTTCCAAGTCTTAATTCTGAGATTCGTACTGTTAAATGCAGCCTTGACTAACACCTTCCTGAACAGCACTTCCAGATACCGTCTGGTCTGCAGGGTACACAGCCAGGAACGGCGGGGGGAGGGTTGGAGGCAGCTCTGAGTAGGAATGGGGGGTAGAAGCTGAACGAATGACAGGTCTCATGCAGGTGAATGAAGTGTTGTCATTTCCCAGCTGGGAGTGGGAAAGTGCATGGTGCTATTTCCTGACACTATTCTTTTATTTTTCAGTCACTTCCATTTCCCGCTGTCTGAATGCCGCAGATTATTTCACCCGGAGGGAAGAAAAGAATTTGGAAAGTGTTTTGCAATCTGTAGGCTCCCACAAGCCCAGAGCTGCCTCATACAACCCAGAGCAGGACAGGCTGGCTGGCGGGTTGGAAAATTCACCTCTCTGGGATCAGTGAAGTAAGACTCCCCAGGAGCCAAGCGCAGGTTTGTTTTCTAATGCTAACCCACCTGCCATGATTTGCATTCCCAAGGATCCAGCCCTTACCACGTTTTCTCTGTTTAACTATGCCAGGCTGCGGTTATTTCACGTTCCCATCTACCTCCACCGCAGTCCCACTCACCCTTGCCTATGGACAGGGCAATCACAAGAGTCCAGATATCTGTCAGCATATGAGGCAGAGACCCTGTACCTCTCTCATGTCCTCACTGGTGAGGTAGGCATCAGGCAGAAGGCACATGTCTCCCGTCTGGGAGCAGGAGGTGCTTCTCACCAGGTCAAGTGCAACTAATTCAAGCTAACCTCCAAGTCCACGCTGTACCATCTCAACATGCAGTCTCTTGTCATCTATGACCACACTATCTATGCAGGTCACAGTTTGAGCTGGTTCAGAGCCATTCTTGCGCTCACTTTGATATGTCTGTAGGTGATGTCATGGTCATCTTCGAATCTAAAGGACGAACAACATGTTTGTAGAGTATTACAGGCTCAGGTAGGAACAGAGAGAGAAATCAGCAGGCTGTTCTCCTTGCTAATCAGTGGGACTACACGGCTCCCATGTTCAGACAAATGGCTAGACCATGTCCTGAGTTACCCCACCGTAAACACAAAGCATCCACTGAAGCCAGCTGAACCACTCTGGGCTGACACCAAAGCCACTAAAAGCAGAATCTGCCTCTGTGTTACTAACCAATTTACTGTTGTGAAACAGCCTGGTCACCAAAAGGGATCATTAAAAGCAAGGCAGCAAGGATTCAAAACGTGAACATGCCTTTCAGCCCCGTTTCAATCTTCCTGGCTTTCACCAAGACACTGAAACAAGACAGCCATAAAAGGAGAGGTTATATTTTATCAACCCTCCTTGTACAATTAGAACAAGTGTCACAGTCACGTTATTGCACACCCCTTCGCTCTCTAAACAAAACGGGGCTATCTAGCTGAGAGACTAAACACACGCAACAGCGCTGATTAAACAATTCTCAGAGTAAGTAACAGTTACTACTAGAGCCAAAAGGTCTAAAACATCCCTTGAGCATCAAGAGTGGTTTTGCCTTGAAGCATCTTTCAAGGCACGAAATGGAACGGACTCACAAAAATGGAACAGATTCGAATGTTAATTTCCAGCAAAATGTTAGATCCCAGATGGATCCAGCCCCACTCCGATTCTGTGACAATGGCCTTGGTAGGAACGTGCACTGGATCACACCACAGTTTCCATGGGCATAGGATACCCTCCCCTAGACCACACACGTTCTCGTGCCACCAGGAGTCACCTTTTTTTTCTTAGTTTTGGGTACATGGTCCTGTCTCTGACCCAAGTACAGCTTACTCTTGGAGGGCATAAACTTCTGCAGTCATCAGAAGGGCAGCGTATACCTCTAGTCTGAGAAGCCTGGCTTATAACCCACCAAAAAAAAATAAATAAAAAATGGCCTTGGACCATCATCTCCCTGACATGGTGTCCTGAAGCCCTTTTCCCAGCAGACCCCCACAGCTTTGACCTAAGCAACGGTTAGCAGGATGCAAACTCTGACCATGCTCTCAGCAATATTTGTGGCCGCTGATCCAATGCTGCCAAGAGAATGCCAAATTCTTCAGTGCACAGAGTGAACCCCTAAACTGCAGTGCCACGATGTTGGTTTTCGCTGGGAGTTTATCCCAGCAGCTCATAAACAACCTGCAAACTTACATACTTATATTTTTTTGCCAGATTTCTGTTTTCAGGGAGTAAGATTTTGTATGTGCAAACCCCTGGGTGCACAAATGCCAGGCCAGATTTCTGCGACCCTTAGCTCAGGAGTCATGCACTGGAAGGCAGTATTGCCCAAGGGATGGATAATCTGCAGCATGCATGCCAGAAGTGGCACGCAAAGCCTCTGTGCGGCACATGGCAAATCAGACAGCAGCAGATAGGGTGGGCAGGAAGCAGAAGGCAAAGCAGCAGATCAGGCGGGGAGTACAGGGCAGGGAGCAAAAAGCAGGGGAAAGGCAATGGAGTGGCACTTGGGGAGGGTGTAGGGCTAATTTGTGGCATGCCTCCCAACAAGGGCATGTACCCAGGGACAAGCTGATAGCCTACCTAGCTTATTTGCATGTTCAAAGGCAAAACTATGCACTTACACTTGAAGTTTTGGAGGAAAAAAAAATAATAATCAAGAAACCTGGGTGCCAGAAACAAGTGCACAACAACACAAGTAGGTAATAAGCTGAGCAGCTTTGAAGGCTAGGTTGGATTGTTTTTAAAAATCAACCTTTCTAACTGTATGTTAAAACAATATGTGAAAATAAGTGAACATGACATACATCCTCTCAGTCATAGAGATGCAGGTTTTCCTTAGTCCTCCTGAGCCCACAGACCCATCCAGACATGACAGGTTAGTACCGCACTGCGTAGCACAGCTCCATCAATCTAATTTCCTGAATCCCACATTCTTCGAAAATGAGTACCATCTAATGAAGCTGTCATGTTTTCTCAATACTGCTGCAGTTACAACATCTGTGCTTTTACGCACAAGGGAGCATATTCAAACAATGTCAAAAAGTCAATCTAGAGAGTAAAAAAGGACTTTTTAGGAGGGGTGGGTGGGGGTGGAGGAGAAAGTAGAGAATCTGAGTTACATTCTCATCTAAATGTTTTTCCTTTTACTGCCCAAGTCCCAGAAATGACTCGTTTAACAGACAAAACCATTAGAAAAGCCAGTGGCTCAGCCACACCATTGCATCAAGACAGGCCTCAGCTGTCACTTTAAACAAATAAAGCTGAGACTCCTCAGGGCAGCTGTGGTCTAGAGGATTAAGTAGAGGCCAGGGAGTCAGGGGACTTGGGTTTTATTCCCAAATCTTCTACAGCTTGCGAGATCTGGCAAATCGCTTTATCTCTAAGCGCTTCTCTTTCCTCATCTGCCCAGTGGGGACAATGCCATCCTTTCCAACCTTTTTATGGCACTTTGAAAACACACCTCAAATACACGCTTACATTCTTCTTGCCTTCCTGCCCTATTCGTCTGCCATGATCTCCAGTTCATTAGATCTGCTCCCTTACCCCCAATCTGCCATGTTCACCAGCCCATTAGATCCACCCTCTTAACCCCTCTGTCCACCATGCTCATCCACTCATTATAACCTCTCCAAAGCAGCAGCCATTGTAATTTTGAAAACGAGTAATCAGTACCTTGAAATCCCTGCAATTAGTGTGCAGAAAACTGCCCACATGCGTGCATACTTCAACTCCCGGCAGGACAGCACCCAACATGGGCCTGGCATGAGCTGTGCCCCAGACCCCTTACAGCAGGGGTGGGCAAAATGCAGCCTGTGGGCCAGATGTGGCCCGCCAGGCCATTCTACCTGGCCCAAAGGGCCCTAAAAAAATGTAGAAAATTAATATTTATCCGCCCCAGCTGCCTGTCAGGCAGTCCTCGATGGCTTGCCAAAACTCAGTAAGTGGTCCTCCACCCAAAATAATTGCCTACCCCTGCCTTACAGAGACCTTCAAGCCAAGGCCCTGGGTCTTCACATATATCTTCACACTGGATAGGCATCTGGCTGGGATCATCTAATCCCACCCTGCCCAGGCAGGGGGTCGGACTCGATGACGTGTTGAGCTCCCTTCCGACCCTAGCATCTATGAATCCATGAATCCCTTCCGCTCTACAATATAAAGACAGAAGAAGCCTTACAAAGACTGTCCACATCAGCCTTATAAAAGACAACTTCAAAGGTGAGGCAGTCCAGCCTCCATCTGCGTTAACTTTCCTATGGATTTCACGTGAATTGAAGGAGACAGGAACACAACAACCTTCCAGCACTTTGTCCTTCAGTAGCAGAGGAACTCAAAGTCTCTTGCAAATGTTAACTAATCAAGCCCCACACATCCCCCATGATAAGAGTGTGATAAGATACATTCACCGCTGAAAGGCAGCCAGTTCTGGCATGGAAAACAGCCGCAGCATTCAGTGGAGAACACCACACACACCCCTGCAGCTTATGAACCCCCTCCCCATGGCTCTTCCTGGCTATGGGGGGAAATGCACCCTACCCTCCAACCCGCTATGGGCCTAGAAAATGAGTTTTGCTTTTTTTCCCCTCTCTCTAAAAAAAGAGGGCAGGAGCTGCAGTCAGACAGCGCACCCGTCCAAAGTGCCATTTAATCCGGTCACACAAAACCCTGCAGCATGACTCACTTTAGGTTACACACAAGAATGGCAAGACACAGCAGCCCCGGGCTGCCAGGCTCCAAGAGGCTTTCCGCAAGGACACTGATTCAATCCCCTTCCCGTGGACTTTCGGCTCCACGCCTAGGAGACGAAGAGCATTTCTCCCAGTCGCGCCCACCCCCACCTCCACTTAATTTCATGCTTGGGCTGTGACTGCACTAACAGGGCATATCTGGTTTCTCCCTCGTATGCTGATTAAACCGACATGGTGCTTTGCACAGTCTTTCACAGACTCCTTATCTCAGTAACTAGAGGGAGGAAAAGCACAAGGACAACTCGGAGGCCAGCAACGCCGCCTGCTTTTCTGGCGCTCGCAGATCTCTCCCCCTTGAGAAACAGCGCGCACATGTTGTCGGGAAGCGGGGAGACAGAGGTTACTATGACACGAGGCTTGCCAGGACAGGCTGGTCTGGGTGAATAGGGAACTCGGGAAGTTTGTTTAACAACAAT
>NW_005842333.1:1355982-1377219 GCF_000455745.1 Alligator sinensis | reverse complement strand
CTCTTTCCCCATAAACCCAGGGCTGTGTGCCTGTTAAGTACTGCCCTGTGCCGTGTGCCCTCCAAGGTTAACCCACTATGAAAATGCTGAAAGCCCAATGTGCCAATGGGAGGGGGAGGAAGGCTGTTTTAAGAACTTTCCGCAGTAGGCATGTTCAGTACAGTGGGGTGTTTTTCCCCCTCTTTAGGTGTACAACTAAAGCATGCATAATACTAGCTGGCACTTGCATCACCCTTCATTTGTGGGATCACAAAGCATTTTAAAGGGTGAGTACACATCGTTTCCCCTGGCCCATAAAAGGAGAACTGAGGCTCAGAGACTCAGAGGCTTACACATTTTCAGAAACAGTTTCTGCTTTTGAATCCTTCACACAAGACACCTTGGGCTGGATCTCAGAGGCATGCACAGCACAGGATCTTCTAGAAATCAGGCCTCCCTGGCTGAAGTTGGGTCGAGGTCCTCAGAACAAAAAGTCAACTTTGCCCATGTTTTCTTATTGCCAACATCGAGAGCAATTCCAAAAATCATAAGGTCAGTTTAAAATTCATGAGACTTTTTTGTTTTTTTTTTGTTTTTTGTTTTTTAAGTGGGGTTTTTTTTTTGTTATTTGTCTTCTGGTTTGTGAGCCTCCAGACGGGCTTCAGTAACACGGTGAAGTTTCTCTGGGAGACCTGGATGGGCCCCTAATCCCATTTCTCCATCAGCTGGAGCAGTAAGAAAAACATCAAAGACCACAAGACTCTCTACAGCTGGCAACATTGAGAGTGACTTGCCTAAGGACACAGAGTAAATCAGTAGCAGAGCCAAGACTAGATGCCAAGATTCCTGCGTCACTGTCCAACATCCTCTCTGCTGGACCACATACAGGAATTACGGATGAGTGAGCAAGAGCAAACTAAAAACTGGCCTGAGCATGCAGCCAAAAGTGTTGATCTGAAGCTTTTAGTGACTTCGGAAAAAAATTACTAACTCTTTGTATTTAATTTGCTTTTCCTGTGTACATCTTTGGCTCTGGCCAGAAACAAAAGTGCAAAGATGGGCTATTCACTCACAACGGACCTGTGAAGCGCCGAGTGCTTTCAGTTCCCTTCATTTAGTACTGAAGCTACTCAAGACCTTCCAAGACGCTGCTAGCTACATCTGAGGATCAAGCCCAGAATTTCAAACCAGTTAGCACCACTGCATACTGCAAGTCCAAGAGAGCTGGCTCTAAAGGTAACCCACAGATATTCAGGTAAGCTCAAGAGATTTTGCTTAGACTTATCCCAAGGGAACTTCAAACCCCCCAAAAACATTAATTTTCCCTGAATCCCATTGTCACGTGTCAGCAAAAGAAGCAGTTGGGAAGCAAAGGAAGCAGGATGTCATAGGCTTGCTTTAGCAGAGACGTCTCACAAGGGCAAAGAAAAGAAATCCTCTGCAGATGCTCCTAACCGTGTTACTTCTTCCCCAATATCTCCACCTACTCTCCACACCCCTCCATTTTACTAGAATAATTGTGTCTTATGTAGACATAAGAATCCCTCCTTTTTTTATCCCTTTAGTACCTTACTTCTACACACCTACGTGAAGTTCTGTGGCCTGTATTTGGCTATTTCAGGAGGTTTACTTTTTCCCCAAAGGGATATCATTAGGGCAGGGAGCTAGGCCAGGTAGCTTATCTAAAGAGATAGCCATTTGGTTGGAAAGTGCTTTCACATAAACTGTTTTGCTGGGCTGGCTAATGTGTTGCAGTGCTTATTGCTCCTCAAGGCCTCTGAGTTCATTTCTAGGCTCCAGGCCAAATTGGAAATCATATAACCCATATGAACTGTGCGGTTGTAAGGAGACATTTGTCAAGAAAAGAGATAGTTCTTGAGTACCATTCCCCGTATGGCCTCTCAGCCCTACCAGAGCCAAGATGCTAACTAATCAACACTTCTAAAACTAGCTTTGGGAAATCCAGCAAAGGACTTACTGCCTGCCGTCAGTAATGAATTAGTATGGAGATGAGACCAGGCAGAGCCTAGAAATTACTGAGACTCAGATCGTCTTCTACAGAGGAGTTTAGGAAGCACTACTCTGTTCCCTTTATTTCAAAGAAGATCACTAAAATGGCATAAAAAGGCCCACTGTAGATCCAGATGCTCGTGCCTCCTGGGAGGGATGCAGGCCTGTGCCAGACTCCTCCCAGGGGGTGCAGGCCCCTGGTTCTGCGCATGGGATGACAGCGTGCTGTCACTGCCGGCTGGGGCCATCGCCAGCCCCAGTCTTCCCAGCACTCAGCACGGACTGTGCCCAGCGCCGGTCCCCGATCTTACATCATCTGGGGGCCCATGCCCCGCAGGAAGAGCTGGGGAATTGAACCGGGAGCTGGGGAAGTGTTCAGGGACCTGGGGAATCGAACAGGGAGTACGTGTTGTCAAGATCAGAGAGCAGTCCTTCCTCGCTCTTCCCCCTCCCTCTCCTTAGTTTCGGTTTAGCTGCAGCAAGCCCAGCTTCGAAATGTTTCAAAGCCTTTTGTTTCATGTCAATGTTGCGGTTTCGAGCTCAAAACACGTCGAAACAGCTTCAAAACGAAACACCCGTCGAAATTTTGCACAGCCCTTACTGCCAACATAAAGAGCAGCAGCGACCTCGGCTTGCTTCCACAGTGCTCCCTTTCCACAGTGCTGAGATGTATTAACTTAGATAGGATCACAGCCTTCCTTTCCGTGTGGGGAGAACAGTGCTTCTGGAATCCAAGGAGCAATCTTTAAGGGACAGGTTTTCCCATCTGATAGGCGTGTGTCACCACCGTGAAAAACAGCGAAGTCCTGATAAACGTATGGATGGAATTTCATCTTAAAGGACATGACACTTAGGGTCAGTCCCTTTCACTGTATTGCTGTTAAATGGCTCAGGTGAAAACCCAACCAATTACATCATGAAGATGTTTTTCTTCCATGTTTACAATTGTCAATTTTCTTATACAATACTTCGTTTGGTTCTTACCCGTTTTAGTCGATTAGAAACCTGCAGCAAATTCTGCAGCAGTTCCTTTCTCCAAGCTAAAATCTTGGCCCTGTCTTGCAAAAGCCAAGCTTTTACCCTCCCTCAGTATCCCAGAGTAGAAAACTTTGCGACTGATCTCACATCCTCTTATAATTAAAAAGAAAAAAAGTCAAGGCCATCATCAGAGCCAAAACCTGACATACTCCTTAGAGTACAAAGGTTACGGGACTGAAACCTTCACTCCCTCTTTCACTGAAGTAGTGTGAAACATCCTCTTTAAAACCTCCAGGCAATTGAATCTTTATCAGGCGATGATGGCTTTTTGGAAAATAAAAGGAGTCTGAACTCTATGTCTTCCCTCCTCCTGCTTTGCTGGCTGGGTAAGAAGCCTTCTAGTTGTCTAATTAGTATAAATCATTTTAAAGTAAGTGCTTCGGCCCCTATGACAGCAACCTCACTAGACACCAGGTAACGCCAACAATGTCGGTAGCAGAAGCTGGGCCGTGGCAGGGTTCAATGGCTGTAATGAGCCAGGAAGCCGGGCAATGGCAGGCTGCAGTGCTGCACGGTGCCCCAAGAACCAGCCTAGGTGGCTGTTGGCGAGTGGCATGCCTGCCCTCTCCACAGCTGTATGCCTCACTGCCGACTGGCCCAAGGAGGGCGGTGAAGACAACAGCTGGCCAGGAAATGATCCAAAGAAGTGCTGCATTATAAACCGAACACTCCTCATTCTTTTGCATAAATAGCATTTTCTGAAGATTAAATAAAATAAAAAGTCATTACATGGTCAAATGGCTAATTTCACGGCCACGCTCATAAAACTGACAGGAGTTTTGAGTCTAGCCGCGGGGCGGCCGTGTTAAAGCCCAACAACACCAACTCCCTCCCACAGCAATGAGGCTTCACTAAATAATTTGGCTTTGGCTAATTTAAAATTAATCCTAGGAGCACATTGCTTGGCCAGCTTGGGAGTCTTGATCTTAAAAGAGACCCAAAAGTCAGAAAAATAAGAGTACAGGCAGCCTTCTTCCTGCCTGTGCCTCAGATTCTCCTCCCGACACTGGGTCCAAGGCAGGGCAGGACAGTCCTATTGCTCTTTTTAAGGCATGCTCCCTGTCCCGACCTGGACAGCCCATGTCTGTGGTTAAGGGATTTCATTTCAGAGTGTCCTCTCATTTGGGAAAACACAGTTTGCAGAGGCTCAAGTTCCTTTTCCGCCACTCCTGTGGCTGGGGCAGAGACGAGCAGTGGAGGGGACCTGCAGGCAGCAAAGGTAACAGTAAGCCAGCTTCACACTCCTGGTTATTCTGGAAGTGCAAAGGCTTTTCCAGTAACCACTGCAAATTACAGAAGCCTAAGAGCTGATCCCGAGGGGTGGAGTACAGCGATAATGCATTGCATTTCCTCCCTGCCCCAGTTTTGTCCCCGAAGGTACTCTCTACAAGGCCTCAAAGAAGGGCCATCTTAAAGCCTTTATGCCAGGTCTCCATCAGTGAGAGAAACCCCATACCCTGGGGGTATTTTCAGGGGCTATTTCTTCTTAACAGTATATCAAGTGAGTTAGCAGTACATTCTTAGCATGTAGTGGTAAAGATGTGGATGAGATGACAAAGCAAAATCCAAGGGAAAAATCGTGACTCATATCTCTGTAATGGACCGATGGAAACCCCCTAAGTATTTGAGCACACCTAGTCATAGGACAATTCCCAAGGATGCTCCAGCAATGGACTCCCCATTGGTCTGTGTGTCCAAGTGCCAGGTAGTGCCAAAGTCAAGGGTCCAGCAAACTGCTGATCTACAGAACTACATCAAAGTGCATGACCAAGAGATATAAGGGATGGTGGTGACTCCAACTCCCCTATGCTGCCGTTTGTCTTATTTGGCATAAGCTCAGTCACTCCGTAATCCTGCTCCAAATTCAAACCACAGGAAAAAGCAAGCAGCAAGATGTGTGGGGATGTTCCAGTCCCTTCACTGGAGGGCAGATACCAACCCTACCCCACAGACTGGGTCAGCTCTGCAGATACTCGGACCATCTCTAAAAGCCCCTGTTCCATCTCTGGAGGTCTTGCATCCTCACCCTTCCTTCTCGACAAGGGGCTAAGAGCATATTCTTCACTGGCTATGTGATCTCTGTGCTTTCTGGGGTGGCCTTCTATAGATATTTCTGGGAATCATTTCCATCTATTTTAAATCCCATTTATGCTGCCAAATCAGTATAAAATGGTCTTAGTGTTAACACAACCCTCAGTCTACAACTAACTCTACTTCCAAGAGGGCTCGCATTGACCACAAAAATAAAAACTAATCCATAACCGAAAGTCTTGTCGTCTTTTCCAAGCCTAGAAGGTGAGAAGGCTGTTCAGGAAGGGCTTTCATTAAAGCATGATCCTACCAGAGTAGAGTGAGGCATCTTGGTACCTCTGCACCTGTCCCTGTTCTGTTGCTACTAAAGAGTTCCTAAAGATAACATTTCTTCGGTACAGAAATTCTCCATTTTACACCTGAACCCTTTGTATTTTTTACTGAGCCAAAGTTAAGGCTTCATTTACATGCAGGGGATCAAACCCATTGCTCCAAAGACAAGCAAAACTACTGGTGACTCCAAAATTCTGCCCAAGTGAATCAAAGTAAAATCTGAAATCAGCACTTCAGGATATTTAGTGAAAACACGTAACTAATTTGGATCATGCTGCAACATTTGTTACCTCAAGTACTATCTAGTGGTTTTATATTAAGAGAGTTTGTCTCACCATAAAAAGGTCAGAGGAGAAGAAATCTAGTGTATTAGCCCAAGCTTTTTTTTTTTTTTCTTTCTCAATTTTCTTTTTCATAGGATGCTGAGTAAGGCTCAACAGAAGGAGAGGGGGCCACAACAGAGAATAGAGCAGGATTTGAGCTCTGATATTAATTCATTTCATATTCAGAGCATTCCTTATCATGCCCTATCCACAGAAAGCTGTGCTTGGGTTAATCAGGCATTAATTACAAAGGAAAAGTTCCCGTCCTCTTTCAGAAATTAGTGATTAAAAGAAAAATATGACAAAATTCCCAGTGGGTGTGTACACACACATACACCCACTCACACCCCCCTACTTTGTTACGACAGCTCTTAATGGGAGATAATGGAAACCGCTTTCAAACGAAATGTCTAAATGGGCCCAGGGCATGTTTTCTCCAAACTCAGCCAGGCATTACTGCTGCCACAGCCACTTTCAATCAAGCTTTTACTGCAAAACAAAACAAAGGAAGAAGTTAAATCCATGGGAGATTTCCAATGAATACTTAAAAATCCTTTCAGGGGATGGAGTAAGAGAACTCTGTACTAGTTATGACCTCAGAAATCTGGTTACTTCAAACCATCCAGGACCGCTCCCCTTCTCTGCTAGCTTTTAATTAGTTTATTCTAGGTGTCGCATGGCAGAGGAAAGACTTTATACTGCTCAAGTAAAAGTTCAGCTATATCTGCTGTGCACTTGGAATTTAATACATGAATACCAGGATCCTTTTGGGAATTGTTATTTTACATAGTTAAAGGTAGACACACAGCCACTCTGGGCTTTTTGAAGAAATGCATGCAGAGAGAGTACGAGTGTATCCATGTCCCCATATACAACCATGAAAATGCTGTGTGCACGCATATAGCGGCTATTCATACAGGAGATAAGAATGTGTGTGTTCAAACACATACCGACCGGGCTTATGTCCCCCTGTACACATCTATGGATGTATGCATGTGTACAGATGCATAAGGATTAAGCGTGTGCGTAAGGGCACAGCCACAATTCTCACTGTACACTTGTGACATTTTGTACCTGCATATTTTACCCCCTTAAGCCCTTTTCAGTAGTCAGAAGACACAAAGCTAAGTGACTAAAACATTTAGCAAAAGTACCTTGTTGCCCAGAAGAAATACTTTGACTCCTATCAGTAAGTTTTATCCATTTACACTGGAGCAGAATATTTTGAATAATTATGTTTCTAGGATTTCACCCCATGATTAATGACTTAACAAAAAGAAGATTTATTATACAGTGAGACCCGGGGGGGGGGGGAGCACATGTTGTACAAAGTAAAAACCCACTGGAAAAACACCAACTCATCATATTTTTTCCCTAGTATTTTACCAAATCTCTTTGTTGCAGGGGCAGGAGGGGGGGGTGGGGAAAAGAAAGGAGAATTTTCTTTGTTTGAAGTATTTCATTTTAATATTTTTAACATTTTCCGAGTTGATTACAGGAAAAACTTTTCAAATGGGGGGGGGGGGGGGAGTTAAATCATATACGGACAGAAAATAAGGTGTGTGTGTGATTTGCAATTAGTATGGATGGTAAGAGAAAAAAAATTTAGGTGCTGGATTCTGATGCCACTGCAAGTTTACTATTAGCTTCATTCGTTAGGTTCAGAATTTCCCCCGGTGTTACTTTAACAATAGAGTTTAGTATCCAATATCAATAAACTGCACTCAGACTTTAGAAAACATGGTGCCTGTGGGACAGTCACACTGCTCCCTCTAGGTTTTACCTCTCACTGTCAATGTGTACATGTGCACCTTCAAAACGTGTGCAGTAGTTTGCAGGAAAACTGCCTGTTGGCAACTCTGTTGTACCATAGCAGCTTCAAAACAGACACTTTTCACGTTGACCAGTCATACAAAGGGACACTGCTCCCTCTAGGTTTTACCTCTCACTGTCAATGTGTACATGTGCACCTTCAAAACGTGTGCAGTAGTTTGCAGGAAAACTGCCTGTTGGCAACTCTGTTGTACCATAGCAGCTTCCAAACAGACAAAGGGATCACCTTAGCATGCTCTAATTAAGTGAATCTGGATGGGTAGGGTCTACTGAAGTCAAGTCAATGGAATTAGTCCAGATTTATACTGGTGTAACCGAGAACTAAGCTTGGCCCAGGCGTTACAATCATGACAGACATGGGAAAATGGATCCTTCTCCTTATCCAGAAAATACTTGTACTGACAGCTTTAGTGCAAGTGCTCTTCCTTTTGCAGGGCACAAGACTTAAGAAGCACATGCCCAAGTCCATGCACTGCTCCTGGTGCCTCAGCTCAAGAGAAGTTGTCATTAAGTGACACATCAAAAATTAGAAAATAATAAATAGAAAAAGAATGTTTTATGCAATTACTTCTCTCCCTTCAGCTGGTACATTTAAAACTGCTCAGAAGCTCACAAGCCATAGTTTGCCATCTCTCACAAGATAAATCCTTCAGTCCATCACCTCTTTTTGGAGGCTGTGTCATATTCAGTGGTTACCAGATATGCTTTGGTTAAATGCAAATTATTGGTTTCTATCCAGGAGCAACTGGATAAAATTATATCCTGTGTCATGCAGACGAACAGACAGGATGGTCTTAATGGTCCATGTTGGCCTTAATCTGCAAAATTCTGACAGCACAAAATGAGCTCTGCTTGCCTCCAAATACACATTAGTCAGTAGTTTTGCACCCAGAAAGATGAAAGAAGTGGTGAGGAAAACAGCACCACAGTAACTGAAGCTCATACACCGTGCTCCTCTGTGAGCTAGCAACCCAAAACATCTCCAGCATGGTGGTGCTGCCTCTGCTACAGCAGTTTAGATTGGCCAAAAAGAAGAGAAGCTATAAAATGCTATTATTTGCTTTCTCTTTTACATCAAGGTGGGAAATAAGGCCCATGTAGAGTGACCATGAGGGCCAAAGTGAAAAACCTGAAGATGAGTTCAACAGGAAATTATTAACATGACAGCTTCATGTTTAGTATCAATGGAAAGATGGAGAATTTTTCTTCATGCTTCAAACAAACCAGCCACTCATTCCCTGCACAGCAGCAATTCTTATATCCACTGCCAGCAAAAATCAATAAAGAGAAAAAATCCATCTCGATTAGCAGAGCTCTCGGCACCAGCACCTACCAAAGAAAGAGGGTGGACAAACACAGTAGAAAACTCTTCAAAAATGTATCATCATCATCATCATCCAAGGGGAAAAAAAATAAGGAAGATTTTCTGCAATTTCTCTCTTCAACCACTGGCAAAAGAGTGTTAATTCAATGCTCTTAATCTTATCTGTGCAAGAGGATCCCAAGGCATCGGCAGCACTGATGTTACCGGGAGGAGGAACTCTAATCAAGCGTCTCTCCCCATGAATAACAGACAAGGAATGTCTGTACTTGGCCAGTAGTAGCCTGTGAAAAATTAACAAAACATTGTAAAATCCCCTTTGGAAGCAGTAAAAGAGGCACTAAAGGATGGACCTGTTGCATGGTCTCCGCCAGTTGAGCTAAAGCAAAAGGGGCTCAGGGGGGCTCCCCGCCCCTGACCGGGGGTCAGGTTGGAAACCTGACCCGGTTGAAGTTTGCAAGCTCAACTGCAGCTGTCCTCATGGAGGACAGGTCTACACATGGATGGAGTTCACCCAAGATGGAGTTCTGCCTGGCAGGTCTTGTGTTGTCAGCTCCCAAAATCTTATTACGAGTCTTGCAGTAACGCCATTTTTCTTGCAGCCTCAGCTCCTGGAGTCACAGGATTGCCTGGGAATCTCCCTTTTGTTAAAGAAACGCATGACACTTGTTTTTTGGTTACACAGACAAAGACCGAAAGCACAAAACCTAGGTGTACAGCACCAGAAGGAGAATAAAAAAAAACCCCAAACTTTATTTTTGTAACTTATGGTATTTAAACAAATCTCATGATTGTGGTCCTGAACCATAATTTTTCTTGTTTCATATGGGTTGTATTGCGCGTTTGTTGGCTGCCATCCCCAACAGAGAAAGGTAAATGAACTGACTTTAATTCATGCCATTTTGATTTCACCCATCTGCACCTGACAAGTTGCCGAAATGGCCATCTGCTAAGCAAAGTTTTGATCCCTGCTTTTGGTAGAGACTATAGTTGGTCCTACCCAAGCAAGAGCACTTCCAAACATGATGATTCCTGGTGCCTCTTGTTAGAGATCTCATAACATGCAATACAGGGTCAACGGTTCTTTCCAGTTTGGCTGCCTTTATATCTGTGGTAGATAAGGCTCCGTATGGTGAAAGAGTCTTGTTTTCAAAGCTCTTTCTTCAGTTGTTATTCTAAGGCAGCTGGATGTCAAATGCCCCTTCAGTTTGACCTTCCCATGGGCAGGACCTGTTAAGATCTGTTAGAATGTGAAATGCTCATTAATAAATTCACTGTGGCACTTCTAATAAATTATGTGGCCTAACCTCTTGTAACAAGCCAATAAAATTCTGCAAGAAACACCAATAAACTACAAATGCCAAAGATTTTCCAGGCCTCAGCCATTTTCTTCACATACTCAGAATGACAAAATGACAAGGATGGCTCTAGCGACTGCTCTCCTGTTTCCATAATACGGCAATCCTGAAATCCCAAATTACATCAAATTTAACTGGGTATAAGGCAGATTTAAGACCCAAGAGATGCCTCGTCCATAGGCAAGGGAAAGGCTGGATGAACAGATTCATAGGATGCAATCTTCTCTTTATTTACAGCAGGGTGAAATTCCTCCACTTGAATGCAGAGCTGGCATAAAGCCTGTGTATCTTGGGCATCCCACTTGAGTCCTTCCTTAAGAGAGGGGATAAGTACCACGTGTGGGTCAGGTAGTGTGTGCAGAGGCGAGTTTCATCACATCAGGAACAATCCTATACTGGCAGGGGAAGGGACTGGCTGAGATACGGAGCCTACTATATCCCATCATTCCTGGAGACCTGATGCATGAATAACCTCTTCCTGTTAAAAAAAAGTGAGTCCCGATTTACACGAACGAATGTGAGGTTAGAACCCAACTCTATGATTCTACACTAGGGCCAGTGTCATACAAGCTTCCTTGCACACCTTTCCACAAGTGCCCGGCACCTGGCTTGGAGGAAGCACTTTCAGAAAGACTGACTGGGTAGCTGAAGTCCAAACTCCACTGGTTTGAAGATTTTTTTTTTTTTTTAAATGAGATTTGGCCGTGACCATCACTTGTACACAAGCACATCTACGCAGCACCCATAGTGTAGTGCAGAGATACCCAAGGAAGTCCAGGTGTTGAAAGCAGCCTACCCATGGTAGCATGAAGCTCCATCCCTAGAAGCCGGGTAAACAGCCTCGTGCAGAATTCCAGGCTACCACGGCCAAGACAGCTTTTGGTACCCATGCTATCTTATCTAAAGCTGGCTTGAGTACATCACGTGACACTGCATACAGTGCAAAGCCGCACAGGCACTTGGCACCAAGATTTGGCCTTGAACCAGCAACGCAGGGGTGAAAGTTTTGCCTCCTATTACCAACCAATCATTTCCTCAAGGCATCAGGTCCTTCTGGCAGCCCTCTTTTTAGAAGGAAAAAAAGTCACGTCTTCAGGGTCATAGTGAAATGTTGTTGTTTCCAACAGATTTGACCAAACCTGATTTACTGTACATCCGGGCTAGGCTCTGCTAAGAAAACAACATCCAGGATCTCAGTCAGACCTCTCAGGCCTCTGCTCGGGTTTTGTTTTGGATGTTAATTCCCAGGATAGAAACGAGTACAGCCACAAGGGCTGTTAAATCTCATGCTTTGAGGCATAAACTGATCATTGACTGGGGTGAGGAGAAAATTCATCAAATCTGTATACTACCTCACCCCGAGAGCAAATAAGGCCTTCATCTGAAGTAACGAACATCAGCCACTTGACAGACGGACAAGGTACCAGACAGTGCAGCCCATGCAGTATCATAAGCTCAAGGGCTAAATACAGACATCAAAACGCCCGAGGCCAAGTTGATTCAGTCTTTGCAGGATAGTCTAAACTGCACAGATTAAATTGAAACAGAAGTGAACAGACATCTATTTACCTTTGATTCAGGAAATGCAGCCACATGCCTGCAGCGGCTCAGGCCAGAAGCCAGGGGGCGCTAGAGCACGGCTCTCTGGCTGTGTGTTCACTTCCTCTTCCTGCTGCCCCAAGGTCTCTGGGATTTGCAGACCAGATTTATAGCAGCAGGACTCTGCAGGGTTGCTCATCACTTCCTTTTCCTGCTTCCAGGTGCCTCTGGGATTTGTAGTCCACAGTTGCAGCCAGCACTAAGCTCAGTGGTGTACCAACAGGTGGGGGGGGGGGAGCATGCCCCCAGGCACTGGTCTGGGGTGGGGACACCAGCCAGGCCCTCCAGGGGGTACTCTGTCTCCCAGCTGGCACTTCTGGCCACGGGGGAGGGGGAGAGGGGAGCGGAAAAGAGCGCAAATGCAAACATTGGCCCCGGGCGCCAGAGACCCACAGTACATCACTAAGTTTGAGCAGGGAAAGGGGTGTTTAACCCCACTCCCTGGCCCCAGACTCCTGCTAGGGTTTGCCAGGAGGGGGCAGTCCCCCCCCTGAAACCTGGGCCAGTCCTGCTCTCTGGAGCAGACAGCACAGCCTAACCTAGGCCTACAAAGCATGCTGGGATGCTGGGGGACTGCGATTTAACTTGAACCAGGAAGAGGTCTGGGACAGACATTATATAAACCAATTTTATCCAAATCAGTTAAGGCTGATACTACATTCAACCAGGTTTATCTTACACCAGTTTCATCCATTCTGAAACTGGTTCGTGTGCACTGAACTTCTAGTCTATTCGCTTAAACCGGTTTACGTGCAACTTCTGTCCCTAGCCTATGGGTGCCTGTTCACAAGTGCAGAGGCTAGTCCGACACGCTGTAATGGAGCAGACTCAATTAACTGCGTCCACTGGAACGTGGCTATTACCAAGCTTCAGCAGTCTCCTGTGTCTCGTGTACCAGTGGGCCCACGCTTGAGAATGGCGGCAGGGGAACTTAAAGTAAAACTCACTGAACGAGCTTTAGTTCAAGTGCCCCCACCACCATTTTTAAGTGCAGGGACACTGATACATGCGACACTGCAGCACTTTAATTAATCCAAGTGCTGTCCCCCACCACCACCACCACACATGTAGAAGTGTGGTATACAGGAAATCCTACACATACCTTCAAATAATCGACAGATATCAATATAAAAAGTCTTCCAGACACCACCAAATCAGGAGACTGTTTGCAATGAAAGTGTTTGTTGCACTAGTGGAAAAATATAAATATCACCTAGGCTCAAACCCAGAGAGGCATGAGTGCCTAAGTCCTACTGCAATTAATGGAAATTGGCCCCTATATAACTAATCAGTTGCCTTCATAAACTTCCAAGGTTGGGACATGAATGTTGCCATTTCTGCCTTCCAGTGTCCTGCATCATGGCCTCAGCTCCATTTTTATGACAGAATAGACTGGGCTGCCTCTGAAGCCCCCAAATTATCAGCTTAAAAGAATGGGAAATAACTAGAGAACGATGCACATGCATGCATGTATGCACACCCCATTCTTCACAAAGACCTTGAGAGCTAATGGATGCTTCTTGGTAATCATTGTTCATGCGGATGCAAAAAATAAAATAAAAAAAATCAGAACGTACAGTCAGAGCGAGCGAGTCACCGGGGGAAATGTTCTGCACAGAAAGCTACTCACAGCAAAGCTGTGTCTTACCCATTTCTAAATGGTCCACAGTCCAAATCTTTCCCTTGTGCTCCAAGTCTTTGCAAACACTAGCAAAACCTTTCCTACTAATCTTTCCTCATCTCACTAAAACAACACAGACTGTCTGTCTCCAGGGAAGGCTGTCACAGGATATGGGGGAGGAATCTATCATTTGTAAAGCACGGAAATATAACTTACATATATCAAAGACATTTTCTGTAAAAACAAATACACAGCAAAGACTGGAGGCCAAACCCCCATTGCCTTCAAGCTACTGTGCTTAGCAACTGTATAACGAACAGCCTGAGAAAACCCAATTAACTTGATTTGTAGATCTCACAGATTAGCAATTGTGTTCCAATAGAAAAATCCCACAGAGGAACTCTTTTGCCTGGCCGGCTATTCATCTGTTACCATAATGCTCAAAAGTCACCACCTAAAACCCTGGAATTTCCATACTGCAATACCCATCATCTTGATCACCAGTAGCACCTTTCCTCCAGCAACTTCAGAAACCTTTAGCAAATATTAATTCATTAAAACCCAACAAATGTTCCTGCAATTAGAGAAGCAATATCCCTATTTCATACATCATTAAACCATATGTCTGTACCATCTCTCTGCCATGCCTTGGAGTGTCCCAGGGAGGCACCTCTCCACCCGCTCTCTCCCTCAATACATGCCAGAGCCTAGAAATGAAGCAATGCAGCCAGGGTAGCAATGACCATGTGCTAATAAGCACGCCCAAGACAAGAAACCAAAGAGCAGTACGGGACAAGTGCATTACATTATTTTGGGGAGTCGAATGCACAGAGGAAGAGCCAGCAAGTGGGACGTGCTTCACGGCTGCAGTCCCAGGCATGAGATGGAGATGGCACAGACATGCCTTGCAGCGCAGAGAGATTTCATGAGTGATTTGGCCAAAGACGCGCACAGCATGGCAGAAGCAGAATGGGAGATACAGGGCCAAAACTCTGATGGGTATCCCCTTCCTTGACTCACTAGACATCGCTGCCTCGCACAAATATTAGACATGTGTTGCCTGTCCTCATCATGTGCCCCAGCCTGTTGCGATCCAGTTCTGGGTCTCAGCACATGACAAAGAGCCAAAATGAGCACTCAGAAAAACCAAGTTACTCAAAAAGAAATTGTAGCACAGTGCAGGACTCATTCAGTGTATACCATCTTGGCATACTCAAGAGTTTCCTTATATCTGATGTAAATAATTTTAAAAAACAGAATTAAGAGGAAACTTGGGTTGCGTGAAATATTTGTAAACTTTAGGTCTAAAAGTGATGTTCCTTTGAAATGAGAGATATTTGAGAGTCCAAAGAGCAACTGAACAATACTGTGATGATGGGGCGAGAGGGGAGCCGATTTAGGTTTTGAACCAGTAAAAGATGCACATCCTGCTGATTAAAATAAGCAGCAAGGGTACTTAATGAATAGATCTAGTAATACGGACTGAATTTCCATATTACTAAACACCAGCACTTCATAAATATATTGAAATATGCTGTCATCGCCCCACAGAATGTGCCAGCTTTCTATAAATACAGACATCTGGTGCTGGTTTTTCTGTATTTTCCCTTGTTACCCAGTGTGGTGTCATGCACATTGCTCTGTGAGCAAATGTATATTTGAAATTAATTTCATATGCTATTGGTTATATTGGAGAACAAGTGAAAGTCAACAGACACAAGGGCAAAACAAGAGGCCGGTGTTCCAATAGTGCTACCAGCTTGTCGGGAAACTGTAGGGAAGGCACTTAAAGTCCCTTTGTCTCCGGTTCCCCCCACATCCGAAATAAAAGGTGTAAAACGCATACAGCACAGCAGCTTTGTGGGGTTTAACCAAGGAACATTTGCCAAGTGCTTGCAGACCTTTAAATAACTGGTGCCCATGCATCCATACTGACATATCACTGAGATGACAACACACGTAGGATGTATATCATGTACTGAAGGAAGATACGTGGCGATATGATCCCGGCGCCCGTTCCTGCCCGGGGCAGGGGGTCGGATCCGATGATCTGTTTAGGTCCCTTCCGGCCCCAAGTACTATGATACTAAGACCATATGCTTCGCGCACACCAGCCTCATAGTACCAGTAAGTAGAGAAGTACAGTAGCATCATCCCTGTTTTATCAGTGGGGAAACTGAGGCACAGAAAGTACGGTATTTTGAAAAGTGGCATCTCATTTTGGTTGCCTCAATGTCCGGATACTCCCCACAGCTACTTCAGCCCAATCTCAAATTTAAAAAAAAAAAACAAAAAAACCAGGAGCTGCAGGTCCTCACGTCCTCTGAAAATTAGAGGCCACTTCCGAAACCACAGACCTCAATGACTTGCCCAGTCGCGTAGGAAGTCTGCAGCAGAATTAATGATACAAGCAGAGCTCCTGGCTCCTCGTTCTGTGCCCTAATAAAGGGCTCTCCTTCTGCCTCAAAAATCAGAAAATAACTTGGTGTAAGGGGACAGGCTCCACTGCATCTTCTTTTCTTCCCAGCCTTTTTGAAAGGAGGCAGCTGCTCCCATCAAATAAATCACTTTGCAGCTGGGATTCTCCTATTTAGCAAACATAAATGAAGCATAAACACTCCATCACGGGTTAATGACAGCCAGCAGCATAAACAGACACCACGGCTCAGGGAGAATGAATACCACAGCAAAACTAGATAGATATAGAAGTCTTACTAAATAAGAGCTCCTCTATGCCAGCGTTTTGCATGACACATTTAGGCCAGCAGCTGAAGGTTGAAAGTTTCTGTGGTCTCCCTCTTCCCCTATAAATCCAGGAAGCATGAACTTTCTTCGATGACAGAGATCAAAAGAAAGATGCCACCAATAGCATCTATCTGGCCTTGGTGACCCATCTCAGCTCACCTTCCATGCTGCCCTAAGTAAATACAACTAATACAGGAACTCCATTAGTCGTCCCCCACCCCCCTTCCCAACCCAGCTAAAAGCATTTCAGGAAGAAAGAGTAAAACAACAGTCTCCAGACAGCTCTCAGCATGTGTCAAATACTTACTAAAATATCCAAATAGAGACAAAACAAGAAACCCAAATACACTGCATTATCTTTAAAAGGCCGACTGGTGCTTTATCAGCTCTGACAGACACTCGTGTTAAAAAGAAAGAGATCCCAGCGGTCTCTGCGTGGAAGCCGGTTACTAAGAAAACAGGCAACCAAACTGCTAGGAGTTGGTTAAAGAGGGAGGTTCGTGTCGAAGGGGGAGCTTGAAGCACTCCTTCCCTCTCTTTAGAAAAAATACAGATGTCATACGTGATCATTTCTTTAAGACTTGGCATAATTCACTCCTCAGACTTTACACCTACGACTCGGGCCAAAAGCTACAGGTGTGAACAATTACTTGAAACACTGATTGCTCTCATTTTGTTTGGCTGGCTCGGCAGAGAGGGTGGAGAGACCGATTCCATATAAACCAGCCCAGCTTTTAGCACCAGATTTTACAGTTCTGTTAAGCAAATCAGAAATGAATGAAGACAGAGGGGCTGCCACTGGTGCAGATCAGCATCCCTCTGGCACAGTTATCAGCCCTTTGGCTTTGAGTTTGCACCTCCTGAAGATACGTCCCAGGACTGGGAAGCTACAAGGTGTGGGGAGAGGTGGGGGGGTGGGGATGTTTCTTTCCTGGTAGCCAGGCAAAAAAAAAAGGGAAGATTTCCATCTTCCCTCGCCTTCAGTTCAAGGTCTGCAGGCCTCGGCAGCTGCAGCACACAGGAGCTAAGCTTTGCCTCTGCTAGGGTGCGAGGGTCCCGCTATTTAAAAAGTTATAAAATAGTTATAAAACACCTTTGTTTGACATTAATTGACGAGTAGAACGAAATGGAAAGAGAAGAGCTGTCTCAAGTCCAAGGGTTGCTTTTCAACATCTCATTTGTAATGTGACAGAGGGAACAGCTGGGGGCAGGCAGTCTGCTTTTTGTCAATGGGAAAGTGAAGGGAGGACAGAAGGACCCCTCTCCAGGGAGCTGCCCTGTTATTACAAAAGCCTCCGGTAAAGGGTGACTGGGCTTCTACCTCTGACCTGACCCTTTCCCCCCCAAAGAAACCTCACAAATCTTCCTTAACAACTGCCAAACATTACCTTGCTGCAGCAAGGCCCCAGCAAAATCCAGACCCATTTTTCTCACATTTTGCATTTAGTGCAGACAAGCACAAGGTTGGGGGGACAGGATTTAAAAGTAAGGAAATAACCAGTTCACCAAGTAAGGTCTTCAAGGCCAGGTACAGACATGACACTTTTACTAGTATAAGTGATCAGACACTGATCAATACCCAGAACAGAACAGAAGTTCAGTGCACAGAACGGGTCTAAACCCATAAGTGAACAGAAGTTCGGCGCACACAAACTGGTTTAAAAAGGCCAGCACCCGGTCTAAGATTTGCCCTCCCTCCACCCCACAAAGGATGAACGTGCGCTCTGTTCACTACTGATCTAAACTACACGGTTTACAGAAAACTACGTAACTTAGATCGATTCTGCCCAAGGCCTCTTGAATGTCTGTACTTAGCCCAGAAGTATGCCCTGAATGACAGGTGTCACTTAGCATTTCCTAGCAGAGGGCCTGATTCAGCAAAGCAGTACAGAACCATGCCAGCCTCAAGCATTAAGAAATGAGGAGTCAGGCAGAATGATGAGATTTAAAAAAAGAAAAGACAGAGTCTATAACACCTCTTATCTTCTTTCTTATACCCTCCCAGTTTCTGAACTGTTAGGGTGCACTCAATTCATGCATTCAGACACCGGATGATATGTTCCAATGAGTTCTTGGCTTCTCCTATTTAAACTTCACCCCCCTATATAGCAAGATTTTCATAAAAAATACCACAGGTCACAATTCTTACGATAAAAAACAGCAAGAGTTGCTACCGCTGCTTCAACCCATTGAATTCCAATGAGCAGACTGTGTTTACTTTAGCGGGGCTTCAGCAAATGCTTCAGCGCTTTTCTAAACAGAGGCATTGCTCAGACGCTTCAAGTTAAGCATGTGCATTAGTATTTTGCTGGATTGGATCCTGAAGTAAGGAATTTCTCTCGTGCAGGAGAGGTGGAAATTAGGATTTAAAGTCCATTCCCAATCTAACTCCTCTCTGGTTCCAGTGGGATTACATTAGGGATGAATTTGGCCTCGCACGTGTTAAGGTGTTTAATTTGTTCTCCGCTGTAACCGAAATAAAAGTGTTCAATGGGGTCTCGTTTTGATTTTTGCACCATTTGGGTTTTTCCTTTGGTTCCAGACCTTTTCCTTTCCCACTCTGGATCAGATCAGTTCCCCTCGAGCTGTCGACACCCCAGGTTTATATATTCGAGGAGAGGCACCTGGTGGGAGAAGGGCAGCTGGGAAGGAGTTAATCTCACCGAAGGGCCCTCCACGCTGGAATTTCTGCCCCTGCTGATCCGACAGACCTTGACTTGCAGATGTTCAGGGCATGCTGCAAAGGGAGACGGACTTGCTTTCTGGAGCAAGGGAGTCCTTTCTGACTAAGCCAGTTATCAGGAATTAGGTCAACTGGTGGTTATTCACTCAGCACGTGTTAAGTTTGTCCTTAAAGCATTCTGACAAGCCATCCCTCGGAAATCAAAAACAAACAAACGGGAACCACGGTCCAGCTCCACCGAAGTCAATTAAAGTTTCACCTTCGTTCAGACAACAGGACTGGACTTCTGAACCGTGCATGCCAAAAATGTGCTGGGAACAGGGCCGCGGACACATGCCCACACACAAAGCACACACGCAGCAGACAGACCCCCAGGGTCTCCGTGTGCACTTCTGCATTGTACGTACAGCTATTAGCAACGTGACTGGCACTGCCGTCGGCAGTAGTGCAAATGCAGTGGGCGAGCAAGGCAGCAGCCCCGGGCACCGCTTGCGTGGGGAAGGCATCAGGGATGCAGCAGTCTTGGGCTAAGCCTTGTAAAGACGTGGAACAACCCTGGCCCCAAGCAGTTTGCAAGGTAGTTTTCAGGTGGCCACAAACACACAATTCAGGGATGAAAGAAAAAGATGCCTCATCTGTAACGTTTAGCCTCATGGATCTAATTTCTGTTGGGAATCAGAGTCACAATTAAGCACACTAACCGAGTAAGGTTTATAATTGATCATAACTCAAATTCAGATTGTAAATTCTCTGGGGAAGGGACAGTTTTGTTCTGCATTTGTACAGCATCTAACAGTCAGGATCCCAGACTGGTGCGATACTAATAATTGAACAGAATACTAAAATCTTTGACAGTAAGGACAATGCTACTTTACGCTGTTTCCCATTATATAAACTGAGGCCTTCGCTCACTTGCTGATAGTCTTCCCAAGAGCGGCATAAAAATATTTCAACTATCCCAGCCCTTCTCCTTTTCTGACTAAATATCTCTATCCCGCAGCAGAGTAACGTCCAAGTTTGAATGACACAAGCAGAAGGCTCTGCTCCAAATCTTGAGGCTGGAATACGGACAGCACAAAGCTCCTTCAATTTCTTTGTTGTATTTTGCAGTGGCCTCAGGCAAATGGTTGTAGTTTTAAGCATTTTTATATTGCATCTGTGTATTTATTGAACTTGTAGGAAGACAAAATAGTACTACGCCCTTGTAATTGTAGGAACAAAAAGATATCTGTCAAAATACCATTAAAAAAAAAAATCATTCAGACTGTTCTCTGTCTGAGATTTTAATCAATCGGTTTCTGTTAACTCAAACGTTTCCTTCTACTTCTGCAACATAGGTTATTTAATTCAATGCTTTTCTCAGTGGAAATTCTCAACTGGTTTTTGGTTTTTTTACTTTCCATATAAAACACACCCAAAATAGTGTGGATTTGGGGGGGGGGGTGTTTTGGGGGTGTTTAACCCCCAGTAGGCTATCTTTACAGGCTACATTTGAGAAGATTTAATGAACTTTGAAAGATTATAAGAAATATTTTATTTCACTGCTGCTTTGGGATTATCAACATTAATTTGTGGCCAGATTCCAACCGTCCTGACACCTAGGTAAATACAAAGACACTCTCATGGACCCAGAGGGACAGCCTTTCATCTTCATGTCCCTCTGTGCAAAAATGAAGTTTATTTCCTACCTATGGGGACTTTTTACCATCTTGTACCATCTACACTTTTTGGGACTTGGATCCCGAAAGCTTGCAGAAAAGGATAATTTTCATACGATTTCCGAGTCAGTCTAATAAAAGGTATCATTTTGGAACCAAAAGTTCAAGTTTTTTGTACGAGTGATTCAGCTGACATTCATGGTGTTACTCTGAATTGAAATCCATGGGTAAGCTGAATCTCTCTCTACATTTTCTAAACCACCAGGCACCAGAGGAAAATACAAAACAAAAGCTGAAATTCTCCTCTGGGATTCATGGGCATAGTTCTTGTTTAAATCAACAGCAGCCATGCACACAACCTACAGCCAGATTTCACCCACAAGTATCTCCTTGTCCAATGTAAATACACATCCTTCACAAAGCCCCTAAAAGTGTTGTTAATCCAGACCTGTGGCTTTACCTTTTTTTACTTACTGGCTCCATTCCCCTGGAAAATATACTCACCCACAGAAATTATTTTGTGCAGGTTGTTTTCTTGGCCTTATTTTCTTGACCCCATGGAAAAACATCACTAGCTCAAGGTCCACTGAGAAATGAACCTGGAAGAGTGCAATTCCTTTATCTGGCTCCAGCAGAGACACTCGGCAACAAGCACAGTGAAAAAGAAGAAAAATGGAGTACAGCACCCTCTTCCCTGGCTGCTGA
>NW_005842333.1:1354312-1355945 GCF_000455745.1 Alligator sinensis | reverse complement strand
CCTCTTCCCTGGCTGATGAACCATGCATAAAACCTCCTAAACCACGTCAATTCATCTCCTGCCCAAGAAAAATGACCAGAAAAAAAACACCATGAATGTTGACCTGCAATTTTCCAGATAGCTTGGCAACATGTTTGTCAGAAGGTGGATTCCCATTAGTTCTCCAGTTCCCCAGTGCCTATAAGTTTTCCTCTGAATATATAATCTTACATCTCAAAAGCCCTGCAAGGTTCAAAACAAGTGATACTCCTATACTCCTGACAACAGCCATTCTTTACCTGTACCCCTTCTTCCACCATCACACTCAAAACCACCGCGGTTAGAAAGTCTTCTGCACACGGCATGACAAGTGAGGAAAGATGCAGCTCAGACTCCACTCCCTCCTTTTCTGACCAAATTGGCCTGTCAATTCAGACAATCCACCGTTTTCTTGCCTTTGGGGTTTTCTAGACTACAGCTCCTTGACTGTATATGGCAATGGCTCTCAGCCTCTTTCGACTCAAAGCACTGTGCAGAAAATACCATCTCTTAGCTTTCGTTCATCATCAGACCTGGACACAGGCATGGGCCAACTGGGCAACCACCCAGGGCCTGGACAGAAAGGGGGCGTGAGAATGGTACTCTTTTTCCCCCCATTATCCAATTATTATTATCATTATCTCTGGCAAAGAAGGGCCTGATACTAAAACTTCACCCAGGACCTCCAGGAGTCTAGGTACGGTACTGTTCATAATAAAACAATTCTTCTGTTGCAAAAGACCTCAGGAAGGTCAGCATAGTTTTGACACTATGGATTCCTATTTGAAATCCCTGGGTTTATCTTGCAAATCGTGTATAAGTGTTTGCACACCTAACAGTGATAATATTGCATGGCACTCCACAACACCCTTAAAAGGATCTCACAGGTGCTACAACACCCAGGTTGAGAATCACCATTAAATGGGGCCAAAGTATACCACACCCACAATAAATGCAAAACTAAATCAAGGTAACAGTTCAGAAGGAAGAGGATACTCTCCATCTGGTAAATATTAGAAAGCTGTGAACAGTCAGGAGGGAAAGGAATTGCTTAGACTGGGCTGTGCAATGGAGAAAAGGAAGAAGAGGATGGAACCGAGTAGGGCACATTTAGACAAAAAAGAAAAAAAAAAAAAAAAAGCACTGACAGAGGCTGGAAGCTGAAATAGTTTTAGTCTCCAAATACGAGAGAGAAGACCCTTCAGCTGGATCATTTAAGTCTACGCTAGACAAAGTTGCACAATACTGCATTGGCAAAGGATGGACCAAATGACTTCAGAGGCAAGGATAATTTTCCATCTCTTGTTTCTATTATCCAATGTCTACCTATGTACCACCCCCAATAAAACAGAAACCTTCAAAAGTAGCCACTGACACGTATCCAACGAGAGAGAAGACCCTTCAGCTGGATCATTTAAGTCTACGCTAGACAAAGTTGCACAATACTGCATTGGCAAAGGATGGACCAAATGACTTCAGAGGCAAGGATAATTTTCCATCTCTTGTTTCTATTATCCAATGTCTACCTATGTACCACCCCCAATAAAACAGAAACCTTCAAAAGTAGCCACTGACACGTATCCAATGGTCTGAATTTTGGCCAAGCATCACTTAT
>NW_005842333.1:1339384-1354302 GCF_000455745.1 Alligator sinensis | reverse complement strand
TTAAACAAATTCAACAAAGTGTCTGGTCCTACAAAACACTGAGACCAACTGAAACTTGTTAGAGTCAAATGTGCTCAGCATCTTCTTGGCTAGAGCCACAAGGTGAACCTCAGACTACTACTGGCAAGGAGTTGACAGTCTGTCTCCCGTTTACAAAAGCAAGGATCCCAACTCAGCATTCGTTATGAGCCAAAGCATGTTGATGTTTCACAACTTACGTGGATGAATCATGCTGTAGTAGGGTTGAAGCATTGTTGTAAGCAAGATGGCCCAGGAAATTTGCCAAAAGCAAGGTTATTTTATGGTGATATATTTTATTGGATCAACAGCATGATTGGGAGAACTGTTAGACAGGCTCTCAGGCACAGTGTCCTTCAAGACCTAAGGTAGGGCATGGCTCGCCTAACACGTGTCCCAACTACACTGTTGGTCCACTAACAGATATCACAAAAAAACAAGCTTGCTTCATGAATAAAGCAGACATCCCAGCGTCTATGGGCACAATCAGACGTGCGCAGACGTGCAGTGTGCGGCGCCACAGACCCGTCTGCAGCTCCACACACTGCGCAAGTGGAGGTCCCCGCACTGCTACTTTGCAGCGGTGGGGAGGAAGGGGTGTTGACCCCAGGAGATTCTGGGGTCAAAAAAACCCATGCCAAAGGCAACATACACTGTCCAAAACTGGAGCCTGGCCACCCGGAGCCACACTCCAGCTGCCAGACAGGCTTCCTGCCACATCTGTAGACCCAGGAGGCCCCCAAAACCCCAGGTAAGGTTGCTTGTGCGAGCACAGGTGCTGGCCCCAGTCTCCCCTACCCCACCCGGGATAACCTGCCATGTGCCAGAATACACATGGCATAGGCGTTCCTCAAGGACAAGTAGCTTTTGCCACGGCTACTTGTCCCCCGGGGAAACAAATGTCCACACTCACCTGGACGCAAGGGTATGACAGCATATCAAGAGAAGTTGTCAACTGTATAGAACAGCACCTCTTTTGGCCTCAGCACATCCCAGACAGTGAACATTTCTGGGTTCAGCTACAATGCCAGCCCCCCTCCACTGTCAGCACCAAGCACCCTGCAAGATCAGGAAGCACAAAGTCGCTCTTCCCCCCACCAATCTCACAACTATTATTTACGCTTGAAAATTAGATTAGAAATCACAACAAAGCTTTGCATGGCGGCAGATCTCAAACTTGGCACTCGACTAACACCGAGACCATTCCTCCCCTCCACCCCCACCCCTAAATCAACTTCCGCGGAGAACAATGCCTGTAGTTTGTGTCTACAACTGATTTTTTATTTAACAGCTCACACTGCATGTACCTTCAAGGGGCAGTAGCTACTTTAAACTGATGGTTTCTTCTGGTTTCTGTGAATAGAAGGCTGCACTCCATAATCAGGCCATTGTTCTCTCTAAATGGACCCAGACTCTGTAAACATGCTCCTTAGCAGAGCACTGAGAGGGCAAAGTGTGCATGTGTGTGTGTGTGCGTGTATGTATGTACGTGTGTGTGTGTGTGCGCGTGCGTGCAGGGAATGTGTCCTGTTTTAAAAACAGTAAATTATGTTAATTCATTTCCTCTGGCCAAACCGTGGTAATAAACTTGGGGAAAGGAGGAGGAAAAAGTAAACAAGAGGCAATGACAAGAAGGTGAGGAAGGGGGTAAGGGAACAGCTGGACCAAATGTCTCTTTTAGAAAAGGACATTTATTTTACAGCTCAGATATGTTCCACGCAACCTCTCTTCATCCCAGTGGAGATATAAAGCACAATTGTAACAATTTCTGTTGTGTGGCTTCAAAGCCAGCCTACTTCTCAGGTTAGATCTCAGGAGCTGAAGAAAAAAAAAAAAAAAATCAGACTCTATTGTGCCCGGATCCATTGTGAGTACATCCCGGGGGCTTTTGTCTGCATGTGATCAGAGCTCTCTGCTTACTGAAGCCGATCTGGACAGTCAGAGCCGATTTGTAATTTTCTAACAGGAAAATAATTTCACTAAGCAAACTACCACACTTCGCCTCAAAACCCTGATTAGCACAGTTTGAAAACAGGGCAGCGTACTGTTCTGGGAATTAACTTGCCTGACCTCTAGTTTATAATGGCATTCAAATAATCTGAGTCAGACTAAGTTGAAAAACTCTTGGAAGACCACACTGAAAGAATTTACTGGATTTATTGGATTTTCTAGGATAAAAGAAAATTAAGCCTCAAACTCCACTTAGCTAGTCTGCAGTCCTCAAGCGGACGAGTTCTCTCCCCTAGGTCTGGAAGCACAGAGATACTGGCACAGAGGTTGGGGCCCTGTTCTCCCCCTAGATCAGAATAAGCACCATAGGCCCAATCTCGAGAGGATTTTGGCGCTCCCCCTCATGTCGGTAGCACCTGGCTTCTCTTCTTCATTCAGACTGCTGCAATAGGAATAAGGATGATGGATTCTGACCTGTGTGAGCTGTGACATTGCTCTAAATTGGAGTAAGACCTGCAGGTCAGACTCCAAATCCAATATCCCCACTGCTAATTCACCAGTTGCTATGAAGCGATACAGATGACACGGAGGAGATGTGCGATTCTAATGCTAGGCAGGTTCTCGCAGGCCTTCATCAAGCAATCCCTGCCCTACCCCCAGCATAGATCCTGAGCTCGATTACATCCAAGGACTCTGCTTTACGCTGAGGTAGCCAAGATCTGAATGGGGGCTGGCATTTGATCTGAAAGAAGCACTTGGGATCCAACCCATGAGTTGCCATTCATCATCCAGGTAACACACCTGACCATTCTTAATCTGCGGTACTTCCTACCACTAAACAAAGTGTTCCCTGTTCACCTTGTTTGTCTCAGCGGTAGCAAGGTGAGAAGAAGCACGTACTGGGATCCAGCGTAAAAACACTTTCAGATACAAAACACAGATTCAGTCATCCTAAACCAATTTCCATACTGATGCAGATGTATTTAAAATGGATTTATTACTGCCTGTCAATCAGAATCCATCAGCAGAAATAAACATCTGTCTAGGCCAAGCCAAGCCACAAACCCCCATCATCAATCCTTAAAGAAACTGGCATGGACAATACTGGGTTTCTGATTGGCTCCATGACTCCTGTCGTTATTGGCAGGGAGCAGCTGGGACCCATCACTATAGTTTTACATTAATTACTGCAAATCATGCTGCATCTTTCCACTGCTTGAAGCCAAAGAGGGGAAATCTGGAAAGCAACCAACCTTTCTGACGGGTCCAGTTCTAGTGTCGCATGACATTGTATGGGCAAGCTCTACTCACAGCTACACAGGTGGAAGTGCCATTGAATTCAATAAAACTCCATTCGCATCACTGTGCATGGAAGCTGGCCCATGGGTAATCGAGATGGAAAGGACCAATTAGAGCAGAGGATTCTCTAACCATGAGCCACAAACCATTGGTGGTCTGCAAAATGCTTACTGGTGTTTTGTGGAGAGCCGTCATAGGGTGCTGGACCTCATCCTACTTCCCAGCTGTTACACTGCTTTAAAATACACTGGATGCTTTCTAAATGTTAAATTTTCCAGATAAGCAGTTGCTGCCATTGCCACTGGGATGTTGTATGATCGCAGAAGAAAGTGCAAGAAGCCTGATCAATGCAACAGAAGAGCGCAGGTAGCCCACAGAACAACCTATTAAGATGTAATCTACCCCAGATGGGACAACTTTTTTTGGCAGATGTGCCATGAACTAGCCCTGCAGCTTGCCAAATGCTACTCCAATCCCCTTCCCCTACCCAATCTGCTGCTCTGCTTTCTGCCCTATCTGCCACTGTGCTGCCTTAGACTGTGCATTTTAGACTAACTAACCCCTGCCCAATCTGCCATGTTCCACACAGACTGCCCATGCCACTTGTGATGCCCAGGCTGCAGGTTTGCCACCCCTGATCTCCTCTGCAAAAAAAGTTTTGTAGTTCCTGGTTTACCCCATCCTGTCCATGTCATTCCAGGATCTGTCACCCTAGCACATTTGTTGAAGCTTTGTCAAACTTAGTTTTAAGTCTCAGCCCATAAAAGGGCCTAATGTTCCTCCAATTTCCACAGGATGATAGTTCTCGCTGTCAGGAAATGTATCCTGCTATTCATTGCTATTAATATCATCATAGATTTATAACACTGGAAGGGACCTCAAAGATTATCTAGTCCAACTAGATAATTCTACTTCTGTCCCTAACCTGAGTGAACAGAGAGACAGAAGTTACATATAAACCGGTTTAAGCCATCAGAAACTGGTTTAAACCTGTAACACAACAGAAGCTCAGTGCACATAAACCAGTCTCAAAATGGCTGAAACTGGTTTAAGGTAAACCTGGTTGAATGTAGTATCAGACTTGACTGATTTGGGTCAAACTGGTTTATGAAATTTCTGTCCTAGACCCCTTCTTGGCTCAAGTTAAATCACAGTTCCCCAGCATCCCAGAATGCTTTGCAGGCCTAGGCTAAGCTGTGCTGTCTGCTCCAGGCAGTACAGCCCCCACCCCCATCAGGCAAACCCCAGCTAGGGCCTGGGGCCGGGGGGGGGAATTAAACACCCCTTGCCCCCCTCAAACTTACTGCTGGCTGCAACTGTGGTTTACAAATCCCAGAGGCACCTGGAAGCAAGAAGAGGAAGTGATAAGCAACCCTGCAGAGTCTTGCTGCTGCAATTTTGGACTGCAAATCCCAGAGTCCTCAGGAGGCAAGAGAGAGTATACACACACACACACACACACACACACACACACACACACACACACACACACACACACACACACACACACACAGAGCCCATGCTGGCTATGTGCCAGAGAGCCGTACTCTAGTGCCCCTTGGTTTCTGGCCTAAGCTACTGCAGACATGTGGCTGCATTTCCGGAATCAAAAGGTAAATGCCTGTTCACTTCTGTCTCAATTTAATCTCTGCATTTTAGACTAACCCGCAAAGACTGAATCAATGCCGCCTTGGGCTTTTTGACTGTCTGTACTTAGCCTCAGTGATTTACCATGATGGATGTGTCCTTTAGCTATCACCTTAAGCATCCGCTTTAGCTCAAATTTCATCGAAATGCCACAGAAGTCAGTCCCACAGTCCGAAAATGCTAATTACCTGGGAAAATCTAAACCAAAATTTCTCTGACTCAAAAGCATTATCCAGCAGCCACCCCTTTAAGAAGAAGCCACGCATGAAAGAAAGGACGACGCAAATAAAGGAAGAACGAGGCAGTTCTCTCGGATCTGGTGAAGGATGGGCTACTTTAAAAAACGGTTCTTGCTTCCATTACCCCAATCTGAGGGAAGTGGGAGTGAACTGTATAATTTCCCACTTAAAATCAAGGTGGTGTGGACAGCTCTGGAAAACAGTGGACTTGGCTGGATGAGGAAGAGGGGATGAGTTAACGGTCATGTTCCGTCTAATCCTAACCCAAGGCTTTCCCCTAACGTAAATACCGCTTATCAACTTTTACCTGGATTTAGCTGATACTGGGAACAGGAATGAATCTATGAGGCTACAATGTGGGTAAATTCATTCACTGTCACCACGGAGAGATAGGGAAACACAATCCTATTCCAAGGTATTTAGGATACAGCCTTTGCCAACTCTATGGCCTCCACAGTACACGCTGCACTGTTAGCTGGTGAGGCTGAGTCACGACCCCCTCAACTCCCAAGTTGATCTTCAGGATCACTGCTTCGTTAAAATATTCTCACTTGTAAAGCAATGAACTCTCAATCTGAAATTCACCGAGAGGTGGTAAACACATATAGTGTGATGCCATATTTAAAGTAATTTTCCAGGGCAGTTTAGAGCAGAGTCTACCTGAATGGAGAAGTAATGGAAAGAATGTGGAACAAGGTTCACAGAACAAGTGCTTTTCTGCCAGAATCTCACAGCCGTCAATTCACCAGGCACATGAAATACAAGAAACTTGGGTAAGAAAAATATGAAGCAATTTGCATGATAGACAAGTAAAACAGAGTTTAAAAAAAAAAAAAACAACCTCTGTATTTCTGCAATCGTCTGCCCCTGCCCCATATTTTTGCTTAACATACACAAATACTCACAGCTCCAAAAATATCCACCAAAGTCAACACAACCTACCAGGCATCTAGTTTATGACACTTCTTGCATTACTCACTTCTCAATCACTTGACAGGATACCCAAGATTGTGTAAATCTTTCATGAAATAAATTTACCCGGCACACAGAGAAATGATTTTGTTCCCTGCCAAGACGAAAACGGCTCTTACTTCAACCATTCTGCAAGAGGGACCAGGGATAGGGGTGTAGGAATCAAGAGAAACATTAGTCCTCTCCAAGAAGTCTCTGTTCCCAATTTACATTTTTCTTCCCTTAGTGAAACTCAAAATTAAGTTCGAACACTTAATGGAAGAAGTAGCCTGGAGTTATTGGCTGGATTTCTTCCTGAAAATTGGAGTGGTTTTGATGAAATAAAAATGTTAGGTTATTCACAGCACTGCTGGATACCGTGTTTCTCCCGCAATACAATGGGGAGACTGTGTAATCAGGGCAGCTAACCAAACTCCATGCAGTCGATGTTTATTTGACTCGGAAGGGAAAAATCAGAGAGATGTGAATGGATTCAGTGGCAGACGGCATATATTAGCTTGTCAAATAACACTTCAGAACAGTATCCAGTGCCTCCGCACCCAGCAACACTCCCTTCAGAATGACACTCATTTCTTCTGGAATAAAACCCCTACAGGCTGACCTGAAGTTAAAGCAATGAATTTCCAAGCTGCGTTCGGTCCCACAGCACACACTACATCATGCTTCTAGTATTCCAGCCAACCAAAGCCAGCAGCAAAGACAGTGCATCTTCTGGGATCAGAAAAGCAACTCAGGCAGGAGTTTCACTCCCTTTATACAAATATGCTACAGCATATATTGGTGACTCAGGCTGCTGTAATCTGGAGCCTTCCGGACAATAGCTGCAACAAAGTAGTGGATTTGTGCAAATGTCAGTAGCGTCGTTAATTTGCATCAGAAAATTCCCTAAGGTCCAGATCCAAAACCAAGAGAAAATCAGTGGAAAGACTCTCACAGACTTCCATGGGCTGTGGATCAGGCCTTCATATGCATGGCCTACAGCATTTCTAACAGTCCCACAGTAACAGAATCGTAACACTGGGAACTGCTCTGGAAATTCTTACTTTTATAAGTATCGCCCTCACTTCAGTGGTACTATACGCCTGAGCAAGGGCTACAGAAGCGGGATCTAAGCAGGTCTATAATAGACTCTACTACTTGCATCCTAGGTTCAATTGCTTTCTACTTTTTTTTTTTTAATCCCCTCCAATAAGCAAAAAATTGGTCTTTGTGCAATAAACTAGGACAGAAAGCTAAACGAATAGAAAGAGGGATTTATTATAAAGACACGCAGGCAAAGATACCAGGTTACAGAGCAAGCTTTTCAGAAAATATATATGTAAAAATTAAAATAGGAGGTTCATTTCAGCACAAACGCCCTACTAGAAAGACCAGAAAAAGGTCACATGAAAAACAAACTCTAAGCAATGAACAAGCTGAATGGGTTAATGAAAGGAAGGAGGAAAAAAGAAGTGTTTCCACTGACTACTGCAATATTGAGATTAATTTGAATGCCAGCCCTTTGAACAGCATGACTTTACAAGCCACTGCAGACCCAAGTAGAAGTTCCACGTCTTTGGAAAAATAGAAAGCTGCATTGATTCTACTCAAACTGAATAAATAAAGCAATGACTTCAGACTTCTTTTTTTTTAAGGGGGCAAAAGAAGACCTTTGTGTTATGTTTCCTTTAACTTGGGTGCAAATGATTTACCCCTTCCCAGTAGTTAACACAAAATATATTACTAAACCAGGGAGTGAGTATCTCTACCCCATTTACCATATTTTATCATGACTATTAAATAGACAGTGGCTTTTGTACAGTCCTGGTTTACCACACTGAGCATGCTGGCTGCTTGGAAAAAGTTATTGTGGACCGACTCTGCAGCCGATGTAGATCAGCTCCATGGGCCAGTTGATACCAGATGAGAATTTGGGTCTCTCGTTTCTAAATTCATGCAAACACTCTCACACCTTTAAATGTGGATACTCACTAATTGGCAAGTGCCACTTGGAGAATGACTCTCTTTCCAAGAAGAACCATTAACTTAGAAGCAGTAAAATGATCCCGAGGCATACAGCCTTCTACACTGAAAAGGCAGAATTTAAAATGTACTTTCCCATGCATCAACCTGCATTGCAAGGCCCTTTTTAGTGAAAACCCAGGAAGATAAAGACATTTAGAAAATAAATCAAACCTTAAAATAAATCTAACACAAATGAATGTCCAAGTCTGACAGCATCAATAAGCAATAGGTTATTTTCCTGCATATCGCATGCTTTATTTTGTATTTAAATTCAACAAAAATATTAAGCTGAATGACAACAGAATGTAGGCTGAAAAATTATCACAGTTTCTCTGGTGATCCAATATAAAGCAGGTATATTCTGCGCTGTCAGATTTCTCATGTGAACCCAATTCAAAGCCCAAAGTCAGTTAAAGGATTCCTATTAGTTTCAGTGAATCTTGAATCAGTTCCTACATGCTTTTCTTCCCCCATTAGAAAGAGATGACGACCAAGTAACTATACATGGTTGTAATTAATAAGCCATAACAGAAGCATCTTTAACACAGAAAGCAACTCTTTGTTTCAGTATTATACCTTCGGTATTAACTACTGCTTGTTCTTTATACGGCATTTGTTTACATAATGACAAATGCACTAACCCGCATTAAGACCCAATCATCTCCAAAATAAAGTTTTTAAGGAGCCAAAGTTCTAACTTTTAAAGAAAAGCAAATGTGGCAAATAACTGCTTGTAATACATAACTGCACCAATCTACTGATGTTTGAGGTTGCCCCAGTTAGATGACAGGAGGGGTAGATTTATTGTTAAGTCACGCCTCAGTGAAAGCTATATTTTTAAACCACGTATTACATAAAAAGGAGTTATAGCTGAAAGCAATTAAGCTCCCATGTCCTGAAAATGAAAATGATGTCCAAACTCATTAGTTTCAAGTAGAATATCAGTTTACTGGCTAACAGACAAGCTGTTGCTGCTCTTACCAAAAACTTCTAAACATACTATTTGAAATCCTGTTTGAACTACTGTAGCAAGCCAAGTGCACCCTTCTGTTACCATATACAGTAAGCAAGGCGAATACGATGGCAAGTTGACAGGTTTGGAACAAATATTGCCCTGTGTGTTACAGAGATACCATATGCAGGAAAAGATCAGATTGCACTACCTGCATCCAACCGGAGGTGTGGAGAAGTAGGAGTTACATTGCTACATTTCACTAAAGGTTAGTAACACGGCGTGGAATTCACCCCAAGGGAGAAGAGCCAGTACAAGACTCTCAGCAGTGCTTACGCCAGCATAGAGACTGCACAGTGAGGAGGAGGATGGAGCAGCGAGCTGCAAAGAGGTGTCTACGCTGAGTCTTTGCAGACAGATACAAGCCATGAAGGGAACAGGACATAATGCAGATCCTGTGGCTCCCACCCTAGCCAGTTAACTAGCAAACATAACCCCCAACACAACTGGGACAAAGAGCTGAAGCTGCTATTTTATACTTTGGCCCTATACTGGGATGTTACCTTCCCATTCCTCTGCATGCTACCTGCAAAGAACCAGAATAGTTAAGCTTTCTGCATCGAGGTCGGATTTTGTGCATAGGAAACATCCCTGTTCCTTATGACAAAAAGGAAAGGAAAAGGCGAGGGACTTGACTATGCTTGGAAATGCAGTAATATAGCTACTGTCAAATAATTATTCTGGTATAAACTCTCCAAGCTGAGGTGCCTATTCTGGAACACAAGTAGCCACACAGGAGGTTATTCTGGACTAGCTATTTTGAAAGAGCTATTTCAGTAAATTCCCAAGCTATTAGCGAAGGGCTTTAAACTCAGAGGCCTTAAAGTTCGGGTTCAAATCTTTACTACCAGGTTCCGGTCCTTCATCCTTCCAAATGGACAAAATGACACCCACCCAAAAGGTCTCTGCTGGACGAGTAGCTCCTCTGCCCTTCACGGGAGTTACAAATCCCATAGCACTTTTCCTAAGAGTTCAGGTTTACCCTGATTTCTTTAGCCAAACGTTAAGTGGTTGCAACCCCATACCTTACAGATGACATTATTTCAACAGTGCAGGAAGAGTGTAGGGCCAGTCTATGCCTCCCACCAGCAAAACTCCCGGATGCGTTAAGAATAAAGACTAACATTATTAGCCTAGGGACACACTAGCCATTGGGGCCCTCCACCTTGAAAGGTAAAATAACAGCATATTGAACTTAATTCAACATGCTAGGCTGCAGCTACCACTCTAGTCAGAAGCTATTGATGTTACAGCTGCACGGGCAACTTAACTCTGCCCCCTGGTGCAAATACATTAGGATACAGTGCCTCCGATCACCAAGCAGGCAATGTTGAACCTTTGTGTTAGCATGGTAATACCATTATGTTTTTATCTAATCTCCTCTTGGCACACGAAAAAGAAATGGGTCAACATTTTCAAGTTCGGATGCCTATACTGAGGCACTTAACTCCATGTTAAGCCAACAGGCACTTATTTAACTTTCAGCGGCTCTAGCTGGAAAACACTAACCGTGATATGAGCCATGCGCGTAACATCTGTGATCGTGACACGTACTGAATGCCGAACAGCCCCCACCTCCCCCAGCCCAAAGAAAAACTCCATCTCGGTCCAATTGGCTATAACCCTTAATGACTATTACAGGTAACATTTATATATTTTCAGCCATCTAACCCAGCATAATGATACTACAAAAATCACAGACGCGTGTTAGAAATTGGACACATTTCAAGAAGAGTCTAAAAATTATCCCAAGTTATTTAAAATAACAGGAATTGTACAGCACAGATGAAAGTTTTAATGCATTAGGCATTTCTCTCTCTCACGTTTCGATGCCACTTCAATTCCAGTCACTAGCAAAAAAAATCCCAATTTCAGAGGGAAGAGAAACAGGATTTAAAGGTGTTACCCATTTGCCCCCCCTTTTTTTTTTTAAACCTCTTTATTGGCTTCCTCCACCTCAGAAAACAAGTGTGTTAAGTTGTTTTCCTCTGCTTATACCCCATTTTTCACCTGTTGAAATAATCAGAAACCTCTCTCATAATTTCTCAGACCGATTTTTCTGGAGCAATAGAGAGTTCATTAACTACACTACTAAAGTGACGCTGCAACATTTATGCTCTGTCACCTCTTCAGGTAAGGGGCAGGAAAACATCACCTGTTTTGAACTAATAACTGTTAATATTTGGTTGCTTCCATACAAAACAACGCTTCGTAGCACTTGAAGTCTGTAATGTAGCATACTCTATTTTATGCATGCCAAAAAATAATGCAAGCAGGACAAAAGTAAACCAAAATTAAAGGAGATTTACCACCAAGGCAGGAAGTGCTGTTCAAACAAAAATCATTTTGTAGGCCAATACCCACTCAAGATTTTTCACTGATCTCCACTGGGTATTCTGGCGTATTCAAATCACGTACATTCAGGTGATCATCTTAATTCATACATTGCTGGCCACTACCTACAATTTAAAACCGAATCTCCCATTGCAAGCCACACCTGGAATTCAGACTTCCAGATCTTAAAGGATATATGCTGTTTTCCTTTTCATTCAGCTTCCAACAGAATCATTTTACAGGGCTTCTGCCTCCATAAAATATTTGCTTGAGAATCAATGCCAAAAAAAAGCAATCCATTAACCAAGTCCTGAGTTTCTCTAGTAATGTTCCCTCCCCTTCATCCCACGTATGCTTTTGGCAAGTTATGGCTACCAGAACTAATTGCAAGATCAAATATTTAAATTGTAAACTAAGCAATGCATATTCTTGTGTGGATGAGCCAAATGTCTTCCAGCGATTTGTGCAATTTCGGCACCATTCTCCCACCTGTAAACTCGACATCCTGAAATCATATAACCGTAGTTGGGGAACAAGGCAGCTTTGCAGCCAGTAGGGAACCAGTAAGGTTGAAGGAGGGGTTCAGATTTTCCAAGGCTAACTCAACAGCCCTGCAAAGCACAGTATAAGCTACTGCTGAAGTAGAAGAGGCATTCCTTCATCTTGTGTTAAATTATCTTCTTCTAAAAAACCTCTCCCCCCTTCAATCCAAGGTCGATGTTTTTCAATCTACCACTGGAAGGGTACCCTGTTTATTGAAATCTGATCAACTGGTGGAGACCCAGTGTTAAAATGTGCGCTAGCTGTTGAGAACTGTCGTTTGTCTGTCACTTGGGAAGTTAATGGATTTGTTTGTTTAGTTTGCTATTGGGAATACACAGGGCAGAGTGTGGAGGGATTACCGAGGGGAGAGGCGTTCCTGATCCACAAAGGAATGCAATTGTCTTCCTTTAACCTTACTCCGAAACCTGGAAGCCAACTGTGTATTTTTACACATAAACAACAACAGCAAAGAGGAAAGCCCCGGAGAGCTCACCTGGAACCGCAGAACTCGCCAACAAAGTGACAGCAACCCCATCCAATATCACGACGCCCACGGTACGCACTGACAAATCGCAGCGGGGAGCGCGTGCATGTTTGTGGGCGTGCGTCCATGCACTAAGGGTGGAGGGAGAGTCTACGCTGAAAGAAACTTCATTATATGGCCTTTAAAAGGAAATATAGCGTGTTTGCAGAACCTGGAAAGGAGCAAACCACAAACCATCCCCACGGCTCCATAAAGCATGTGTGCCTTACCTCTTGCCGAGTCAGAAAAGGCAATTATCCCTACGAAAAGGAGGGCAAACTGGAATTCCATTTTGAAAGCCCGATTCTTGTGTGCCGTACAGATTCCTGTTCTTTCAAACCTGGGGAGGGGGAAAGAAAAAGAAAAATGAAAAATAAGGAATTTTCCCCCAAATCCCTCAAAATTTTACAGACTTAAATTTTTTTTTTTTTTTTTAATTATGCCAGTGGAGCAGACAAAATTAGAAACAGCAAATAAAGCAGCTAAGTATTTATAATTCATTCCTTGGCGTTCAGCATGTAAAAACTTTGCTCTACCCCTAGTCTTTTGCTCCTGCCTGATATAAATCAAGAACCCACAGAGGCCAGTGAGCTCTTCTAAGTTTACACTTAAATGCATATTTCTTTGGTATTCTGTACTGAAACCAGTCTGGAAGACAAACAAAAACTACCGAGTGGCCATAAAACAAGACTTCAGGTTAAAAATTTGTGGAGGAGCTTGGGGAGGAAAAAAAAAGGAATGTTTCCGTCCCACCCACAGTACAGAAAACTTTGCCTTGTAGCTTCATCGCCTTGAACACAGTGGCTACAGCTTTGTAGACTGTCTTCAGTGTATACTTTTATCCTCCCCCCCTCGGCAGCAATTCATTTTCCTTCACTTTCAAGAACCACTTTTGCATCAAAGGTGGGTCCTAAAGCAAAACTGCATGAAGTCATTCAGACTCCTGACTATTCCTTAGCCACTATCGTATTTGTGAAGGGGGAGAAAAAAAAAAATCAAGGTAGATCAGGTTTACAGTAATCACACGCTGTTCTCCTCCTAAAACTCTCACTCTCTAAACACTGTCTGAATTCCTCACTCTTGTAAACTCCCTGCTTTAAATGCTCTATGCCCCCAGGACATACAACAATCCATGTACAGCATCCAACAAAGCAAATAATTACACATTACCATTAGCTTACAAATTTGCACCACAAGTTCTTAAGGTGGTAAAAGAGGTTGTTGGAGGGTTTCTGATTTGGAGCTGGCTCAGGTTTTGGGTTTGTTGGGTTGTTGTTTTTTTAAATACAGATTCTCTGCCCAAGGCATGAGTTTGCATCAAGCTAAGTGAGAGAGACCTAGATGTGGAAGGGTATATAATATATCCTGGTACTCCCATCATACAGGACAGCTCTCCAGTGGAAGGGGAAGGAAGCAATCCAGAAATGCCTATAACCTGCACAGGCTAGAGATCTTGCCCAAAAGTTGCTTCGATAGTTGCTATTCTGTTCCTAAACAGTGTCCAGTGAGGAAGCAGAGGCAGCTCACGCCAGGAGAGGGGACCGCGTCCAAGCGCAGCCCAGGCTTCCCCAAGGTAAACCAGCAGCTCAAGGTGGGGCCATGCTCCTACCTCCCAGTCCCACTTGAGTGAGAAAGGTGCAGTCCTAGGTGCCAGGGAGCTGCTTGTCTGATGTGACCCAGTAGATCCCATCACCACTGCTCAGCTCAAGCCCTATATAGGAGGAGGATCCCATCCCACCCCCTTTCCTCTGACCATCCAGAAGCTTGAGACATCTGCCCTCAAACTGACAGCGCCTGGGAGGGAGGAAGGGAGGGAAGGAGGGACAGGATGGGCTGCTTCTGGCCAAGGGGTCCGACCCGCAGATCTGCCCCTGCCTGGGAAGGTGAGCGAACAGGACCGGGCCGGGGCAGGGGCGGCAGGGACAGTGTCCCAGAGCCGATCAGACCATGCGGGAAGGACGCATGGGAGCAATCATGCGCCCCCCCCTTGCAGCTCACCCTGCGCTAGCTGGTCCCTGCAGACCCCCGCCAGCCCTGTGCAGGCGCCTTCGCCCCTGGGGCTTCCTCTCAGCCCCGTCCCTTCTCCCTTTCTTTCCAGGGGCGCAGGGCGTGGGCCCCTGCCCACACGGGGCAGCAGCTCCCCCGTGTCATCAGCTTAGCCCCGGGTGTCTCCAGTTGAGCCGTTCCCATCAGCTCCCCCCATTCATCCCCACGACCCGGTCCCCTCCCTCATTCCCAGGTGATCCGTCCCCCCACGCGTGACACGCGTGGGAAGGGGCTGATCCGGATCCCCCCACCACCCGCCCAGGTGACCCTTGCGCCCCGTACCCCACCGCACCGCCCCGCACCTACCTGCAGCGGCGCCGGGCTCAGGCTC
>NW_005842333.1:1331189-1337422 GCF_000455745.1 Alligator sinensis | reverse complement strand
GAGACCCCCACAGACAACACTCCAGAAAAACTCCCCAGACAATGCCCCCAGAAAGACCCCCTCCCTTGGGTAAAGACCCCAGAAAGCTTTTGACACGCACACCTCACCTACCAGTGCTAACATTGAACTGTCCTCTTGAAAGGTTCCCGCGGTGCCGCAGGGCACCGTGGTCGGAAACCTCTGTCAGACCAGTGACTCCCAAAGGCTGTGCCCTGAGAGAGGTGGAAGTGTGCAGCAAACAAACGGTATTAGATCCAGCCTGCGTGGCTCCCCTGGGGTCCAGAATGACAGCGGCAGAGCCGTGACAATTAACACTGCCACTGGGCCCCGCTGCCAAATTTTCAAATTTCATGGGTGTATGAGCAAAGTGTGCCCCAGGTATCAAAAGTTTGGGAAACACGGTATAAGGCAAACTGATATGGAGGTGGTTCAAGCGCCTTCATTGAACACCTTCAAGATGAAACTGGATGCTTATCTTGCTGGGATCCTATGACCCCAGCTGACTTCCTGCCCTTTGGGCGGGGGGCTGGACTCGATGATCTTCCGAGGTCCCTTCCAGCCCTGATGTCTATGAAATCTATGATTCTCCATCTGACTCCATTGCCATCTGTTTCTATCTATCACATTAGACAGGCAGACAGCTATAGATCTATTGTATTTTAATAATATCTATCTAATATAGATGATATATATTATATCATGGTATCATATATATATATGATATTATCCAGGTCAGATAACTACATGATGGATGGTTGATGGACAGTCACAAAAATAGCATTTGCTTTGTGCTAAGTGTGATTGGGCCAACATCTAGTTGGGAGACAGGTCAAGTAAGCTTCAGAGCACGAAATGCCCTCCCTCGGGTGCCCAAAAAGACTTGGCTAACATCTCTCCAGATCACAGAGCGGGTCCAATAAAAGAAACTAGTACATGCATCCTACATCTCTTGTATTCCCTTAACCATCACAGCTACCGGACTGCTACTAAACAGACTATTGGGCAGTCAGATGACTGATTTACCATAGACAGACAATCAGATAGTCTTTTTTGTAACAGATCTGTGAGAGAAGTAGACAGACAGACAGAGCATCTGCCTAATTTGATAGTCAGATAGAAACAGATGATATCCCATCTCACCAACACTTTCTGCCAGCATGTAAACCTCTAAACACCAAGGCAGTCATTCTGGAATAGACTAAACCAACAGGAAAAAATAAATGGTTGTAATGTCTGTTTTTAGATTAATTGTTATTATTATTTATTGTTTACTTTCAAGTGCTACTCAGCTGAAATGTTACATCTGACAGCACAATATTTCCCCATACAATATAAAGATCAATCCACCACCACCCACAAAGTAGACTAAACAAAAGCCAAGGGACAAGCATTAATATCTAAGTGTTACCTACTAAGAAAACAGTTGTTATTGTTGCTACTATTATGTATTATAAAATCTCTCATTTGAAATGTCTCAGCATGTTGCTAGTCTTGAAAACAAGTAGATGCCTCGGTACCAATCCAATGCAAAGTTGTACACGGAAGATGCAAAATGAAAGCCAAGAAGTTGTTAAACTGTCCATTTTTTCTATTCTCGATTATGAAATTGTACTAATTTCATTTTTTTAAAGTCTTGGCTCTGCAGTTCTTGACAGCGTTATATCTGTATGCATAAAGTCAATGTGAAGGCATATAAGAAACAGACTAGACAAATAAAAGCCCGAACCAGAAACAACAAGAAGCTGTTGCATAGTCCCCTTTATGTATTTTATGGGTTTGTCATTATTTTAATATTACAGCTCAGCCATTTGAAGTATCCCAGATGGACAGCTCCTCCTCTCACCCAATAAGGGCCTGATCTATACAGACTTCAAAGGCAGCGTTGACTGAGTAAAACCTTCAGGACTGGACCAAAATGGACATGATTCTCCTCTTATTTGTATCCTATTTACACCAGGGACTTTGAAGTTATCCCTGATTCATATCAGCTTCAGAGAATAGTTGGGTCTCATATGTCTGGGAAGCATTTTATTTGTTCTTTTATATAACGATGAAGGCAACATTCTGGCTCAAGCACAACCTCAGGCCTGATGCAGCCGGCAGATCTGCTCTTTGTGATGCTCTGTGCTCATGGAGGGAGTCCCACTGAAATCAAAGGCAGGATCCCGCCAATCCTCAATGCTTGAAAATTCCCTTTCAAGTCACAGGTAAGAAAGAGTGCACAGCGCAGAACGGAGGAAGCATTCAGCACTGGATAGGGTCAGCCCCCCTAATCCCATTTTACTCAATGGCAGATTTCCCACTCGTCCAGGTTAGTCTTGTGGCCCAGGCACTGGGTTTACCTTCAGGGATACCTGAGTGCAATCCTTGCCTCTGCTGTAGCTTTCCCTTACTGGATTGTATGTCAGTTCCCCATCTGTAAAATGAGGATAACGATACTTCTCTCACAACCTGTGTCTGACGAGACTGCAGCAAGGACCACCGATTTATATGCGTTTATACCGCCCCTAGTATAGCCCCAGATCTGGCTGAGCTCTAGGTACTGCTGTAATAAAAATAGTAACAAAGTTGAGTCCTTAGTGAGCAGTGTTGTGCGAAACTCAGTCACAAGGCTAAATAGGCATCACCAACCACAAAAATGTAATTTCTGACTTTTTTTTTAATTAAGCAGGCGACAGGTCCAATCCTACACTGCTCATGCACAGATCAGAAGTTCATGTACATCCCTCAATGATATGGTAGTTGAGTATCTCAAAATTAGTGATGCCTTGTACACTGCAGATGAGGGACTGAAAGACAAAGTCTTTCTCAGGGAGACAGGCGACTCTCAGGGCATTTGGCACTTTGTGGGATTTTCAAACGTGCCAAAAGCCCCAGTGGTTTCCCAATAGATCCCTATCTGTGCCTTTAGGCACCTAAATACCTTTAAAAAAATCTGAGCAGAGGTGGCATGCCCTGAGGTTATACAGGAAGCCTGTGGGGAAGCAGGGAATTGAAATCAGGGCTTCCTGCATCTACAACCACAGAATCCACAGAGCCCAAACCTTCACCACAATTACTGGACATTTGGGGCAAAATTGAAAAGTCCCAAAAAGCTATACCAAAATAGCCCTGTACCTGTGTGCTGCCCCCGGCGTCAGCTGTTCGGGGGTCCTGCAGAAGCCTTCAGCTGTAGGAACCCTTCAGTTTCTATAACCACAAATGCATTTGCAGCTGAAGGGAGGGCAGATCCAGGATTATGCAATGTTCCTCACATCCACCTATTTGCTCTGGCCTAAACAAGGTTGGTTTCTCCCTTCCCAGGCTAAGTCTTAGGGAGGGATCTGAAGATAAGTGATAGGAATCAGTGCAGAGGGAGCATTCCAGATACAAGGGATACCACAGAAAGCATCACAGATGGGTGAATAAACAGATCAACATACATCTTTCAGTTCCTGTCCTTAGCATGCTAAGGACAAGCCAGTCATGCTATACTTATTTATTGACATAAGAAGAATTTCACCAGGCCTGGAGATGGCCCCAAGATGTTGACCCTTGTATTTTCCGGGTCTGGCTGAAGATAAGAACACAACAGGATTCTTACTCATCCAAAAAAAGCACATACATGATTGGTACCTACTAGATGAAGGATTTTGCCAGAATTTGTTTGATACTACATGAGGGTCTGCAGTTTGACTATAAAACAGCATTTTTAATAGAAAGAGTAGTTTCTAAAGGAAACTGGATTTATCTGAGCCATGTATTAACTAGGGCCCTGGCAACACATTCAAATTAAAGCTGCATAGAAATCAGCTACAGAATTGTTACACATTTTTCAAGCACTAACTATGCAGCTGGTTGGCTGTTTTTAGAACTGGATAGACATTTTTATGGTGTGATAATTAGTTTGCATGTGTGGCTGGTCAAAATGTATTGTGTGATTCACCAGTAAATTGCATAATATATGCAACATTTAGCAGGGACCTTAGATAGATCTAACAATGGACTGGATTATACTCTCTCATAGATGTAAGGAGGGGGTTAGGTTGTAGCCGTGTTGGTCTAAGGATATAGGCATACAAGGTTCCTTGGGTGAATTTGATATCTTTTATTAGACCAACCCAAATAGATGTAAGGATACATTTTATCTGATGTCTGAATGTAATGGAGATGTGTTGGTAGCATGGTTAAGGTGGCTCACTACAGATCCAGAGGGGTGAGGCTGGCTCCGTACTCACAACAGCTGCCCCACACAAGATCCAAGAGTAAATGGGTACTGAGTGATCATTAGGGTTGGGACTCAGAAACAGCTAGACAAAATGGTAGGTACAGCATTCCCTTGTGTGCTGTTGGCTCCAGAAGATGCTGTGCCTTGACCATGCTAACCCAGTGGGGCACCTAGGCTCGGTCAAACCTAGGATCTTTTCAATGAATATGCTCGGGACCCTTTCCTGCTCCGCTTGCCAGTACAGAAACTTGAATGCTTTTGCCAAAGAAGACCCAACCCTGATTCCACTGAATTCAAGGAAAGCTGTAGGCTCTCATTTAGGTACTTGAATAGGGATTTACTTGGTTGTTTGTAAATCATCCACATTTAAAAATGGAGGTCTTAATAATAACACTACTGTTGCCAATACATGCATATAGTGTCATGCTGACAAAGGATCTGACCCTGTCCATGGTGGCTATGGATATGGATCTTGGCCTTCTGTTTCCTTCTGCGCCAGCTCCATTGGGTCAACACCTGGGATGGCTGCCTGGAAAACAGTGAGCAGGTTGTACCCCCTTTTATTTTCAGCAAGCTTTAGTACAGACTGGAAAGTCTGGTTCTGAACATCGTCAAATGTTGCAGGGCACAGCTGTCCAACCAGGAGCATATGGCTCCCAAGAGGCTAAATTATGGCCCAGGAGGCTCAGTAGCATGACTCTGGAATCCAAGGTGTGGATGCTGCTACTGTTTATTCCCTCACCCCCTTACCCATGCCAGGTTTGGGGTCTTCAATTGCCACTGGTTACTCAAATCAGCAGCAGAGACAGGGACAGGGAGGGAGTGGGGGCAGGCAGCAGTAGTAGTGCTGACCTCCAGGGTTGCAAAGCCAGGCTAATGCAACAGCTCTGGCAGCCCAGTCAACAAGCTGTCGGCCTCCCACTGTTGGCAGGTCATCCAGCCCAGGAGAAGTTCTGCAGTCCAGATCCAGCCTGTGGGGCCCCATCGGCTGGGCAGCCCTGTTGTAGGGAGCTTTAGGGCCTTTTTATAGTTAATGAGAATCACTGAGGGATGGCTTAGTGAAAGTTAGTGACAGTGTTTCATCTTCTGGAGAGTTCATCACATTTTTCCCCTCTTGACCCAGTATTTTTACACCTTTCTGGGGTGTTTCAAGGTATACGCATGTATCCCATTGCTTACAGAATCATAAAAAAGAGTTGAAAGAGACTGAACTTACCTAGTCTACCCAGTGCAAAGATATTTCTTACATTTCCTAGTCAATTATCCACTACAGTTTTCAACATCACAAATGAGGTGGGTTTGTACGCCAGCCTTTGAGAGATTTAGGCACGCTCCAACAGCTTTCTTACAGTCCTCCAGGGATGCCACTGGATCCACATCGCTGCATGCACAAGTAATGTTTTTCATCACCTCTGGTTGACTATTAGTATGGGTCTGTGGCTCTCCCTTATGCCTGTGTATCTCAGAAGTAATATCATTGAAGCCATTGGGTTGCCCTTAACTACTACCATAATCTGTCCAGGGACTATTCAGTCCTTTGAGAGGGAATATCTCCTTTTAAACATGCAACCCAAAAATCACTGCATCCCACTCTAAGGCTTTTGTAGCATTTGAATTCCAGTCCTCCAATGACCATTCTGGCAAAATCCAAACTAAGTTCAGGAAATGTGCTTGTCTGTTATATCAGATTCAGGGCCCTATTCCTCCAGATGAATCAAACAGAAAAGACCATACAGGACAAGCTGATCACTATAAAAAACCCCAAAACAAACCCAATGGACAAAGTGATATAAAGAAAGCTAAAGTGTGAAATGCTGCCTAGACTTGAGGAATGTAAAAAGATAACTGTTTGGAGATTTATGTTCAAAGAAAGACGACAACTCCCCCAGTTAGATCCTTTATCTCTCAACATTGGTAGTCTGTGTGTGTGTGTTGGGGGGGGGGGGTGTCTCCCGGACAACACAAAAGTTTGAATGCATAAACTATTTTGAAATGTTTGTATAATTTAATCCAAAAATATGACTAT
>NW_005842333.1:1286522-1331158 GCF_000455745.1 Alligator sinensis | reverse complement strand
AGCAGGACAATCTTAGGAAATATCCATATGCATCATGTCAGAGGCACTGTATATATTTCAGTTGGGTTAGCACAACTGTACTCTTACTGGCAGTATCTTTCTAATCATGATGAGAAACTCCAGATTATCCAAAGGAGTCATCTGTAATGAAGCAGATTATAAACAAAGGGCCAGCACCCCAATCTCAGTTGCACTGGTGCAAATCTAGAGAAAATCCACCTAAATCAGTGGAGTGACTTCAAATGTACATGGATGTGCATGAGATCAAAGTCCTGAGCCGCTGTTGATATCCAGACCTGGCAACAATTTTCCTGAAGCTCTTTGCAAAAAAACAAAGCCTTTTTTGGGGCGAGACTTTTGTCTGATCAATGCAGTTGGAAATGTCTTTCTATTATTAACATACTTGCTGAAGTTAAGCATTAGTTTCACTTTTTCAAGAATGTAATACAGCTGCATTTTCTGGAGAGAAACACCATCAAAAATATGTTAACCATATAGTCAACAGCTACGCCTTGTTTACTCTTATGCATAAAACCATATGGAGACAATTCTGTAAGGAAACATTTTTCAACCTTCCTATGGACAAAAAACAAAAAAACAAAAAAACCAAAAAACAAAATCCAAAAAAGCAATGGGAAAGGATTGAATGGAACAAGTCCTGGCTTCTGCTGTGCTGGTGAGCAGGAGGGACCAGAGGATGCAGGGAACCTCGAACCTCACCCCAACAAGCAGTCAGACAAGATTGTTCTTTCATGAGCTAGAGCACTGATGGTCACCAGAGTATTAGCAACCATGCCGTGGACACGAACTTGCAAGGAGTGGAGCACTGTTGCTGGCTCCCAGTCACAGGATGAGGCCTTTGTCCCCTAGGAGTGTATTCTGGAGGTTGCCAGGAAGGGTGTGACATTTACCCCTCTATAGGACAGACACAGGCTGGTAAGTATACGTGCTGAATTCAGCAGCAGCTGCCACAAGAGAGAGACTATGCTTTTCCTCTAAAGAAGAGGGAAGTGCACTGGGTAGGATGTCAACTTGTTGCACCCTGAAGCACCCTGCCTTTGGCTGGCTGGAGTCCTTAAAAGCCACGTGCTCCCCATAAAGGCTCTCACTGTGCCAATCAAGGCACTTTTTGGTTCCCCAGAGTGACATAATATTGTTTGCACTGAGCATTAATGAAGTCCTGTCCTGTATTTTAGCTCCCTTAACACTGATCTTCACTGGCTCATTTAACTCATGCTCCCTTGTAACCCATTTTTGAGTCAAGTCTTGGTTGTACTAAAGAGTGAATTTTGATCAATGAGCTGCCAAGAGCGGTGCTCCTCTGGGACAACAAAGCCCAGGAGAAAGCCTGGAAGAGTGGGAGCCAGTCTTGTGATGGGATCTGGGACGGACGAAACGTCCAGAGGAAATCAGGCAGATGTACAGCCTGACCATCCATCCTTGGGAAACACTGAGTAATCTTCCTCTTTGAAAAAGCCTTTCCCCCACAGGAAGAATAGCGCTCCCCATCTAACTAGTGCTCCTGAGGCCTCCATTGCTACCCTGCCTGTTAAACTACAGTGCTTAAACCCAGCCTGTACCAGACTGACAGGAAAACGCATGTGGTAAAACCCAAATTGTGTTCAGAGGGAATTGCACTGTTTATAGGCACAGTGAGGTTAAATATTAGCCATATGGAGCCTGGTTAGATTAAAGCACAAAGAAAAGATACGAGTCCTTTCATCAGACAACTGTACCACAAAGTCTGCACAACAAGGGAGGACTATAGGACACGTGAAAGAGTCCTACCCACATACAGAAATCTGCAAATATTTTCTACTCAAGTCTTTAATCTTCAGAAGAACAGATGATAAAAGCTCTTCCTCCCTTAACCCCAATGTTATGAGCTCCGTGGCTCTGTACTTGCACAATTAGCAGCAGCGGCGTGTATTTGGCATTTGTTGTGACAAACAGTAAATTCATACAAAACCTTAGGAGGGCTAAAAAGAGACAGCGTATCCAATAGGACCAATGGCATGATAATAAAAGATAAATGGTGGAAAAGACTAGCTAGCTAGCTTCCTTGGGGCAGGGACTTGACACTTCTCTAAAGTCCCAGGGTACGTGTGTACTTAAGATATCACATTAGTATTTGATAAAAAGGCTGCCAGTTATAACGAAGAAAAGTCTAATTATGCAATAGAACAATGCACCCTCAGCAGGTTCCTACTGTTTATCAAAGCACTGTACAAACAGTCAGATGAAAACATGCTTTGGAGGCACAAAAAGCAGAATCCTTAACCGGGCTCATTTTGAAATGGAAGCCCCTCATTAGGGTAGCCAAACCGTGCTCTTAGCCATGCAGGCTGGGCCTCTTCCAGCCCCTGACGTCAATGGCAAAAGTCCTGCTGCCATCCTTGCTGCAGAATGTGGCCCATTGACCTTCTCTGAGGTTCACCATGTCTGTACCTCAATGCAGAGTTTACCAAATGTGGGCTTCTGATAGGCCTTTAAGGTGTTTGTGGTGGAGAGCAAGATCCAGCTCACGTAAGCAGAACAAGGGTAGAAGGGACTGTGGACTATCATCTCATGTATTTGTGCCAAACCTCGAATTACTTGAGCACAGGAGTGAGAAAGACACTTCAATTTTCAGCTGCTTTCCCTTGAATTTCTGTATTGTTTCCAAAAGAAATTTGCTGTGAACGGTGTCTCCTATTCAGCACTTCTTTTTCATTATTATTATTTAGACACAAAACTCATTGGTGAGAATGGATCCATTGATTAAAACAAAATAGAGTTATTATTTGACCAGAATACATGCCCCTCCACTGCTGTCCCTGACCCATGCTGAACCTGTTTGGCCTTACTATTGCATTATTGTGCAAGTGTAATTCAGTGGAAAAGAGATTGGATTAAACAGGAGGAGTAAATAAAGGGAACATGCTTTAAAGAGTAAATAGACATGTTTGGGTATAATGGAATAACTCCTGACAGTGCTTAATCAAAGAGATACAATAATGCCCTTTCTAAAATCTGAATGTAGATTTTTGTCTCACTCTTAGAAAAAACGCGTCACACTGCCAGTGAAGGAATGAAACAGCTTCACTAAGGACGTCTCCATACGCAAATATTACGGCTGGAAACAAAAAGAGGAAAGACGAACAGCACTGACAGGATCCCTCTAAATGAGATATGTTTGCTGTGGAAGCAGAGGCTGACTTCTGCACAAGGTATAGCTCTACCCTGGGGGGGAAAACGTAAAAACAACTATGATTGGATCCCATGGTTATGGTTGCCTTGATTTTCTAAGCCAAACATACTCTGCCAGCAAGATGTTTTTTTCTAATGGCCAGCCCTGCTACTTCAACCCAGATGACAAAGGCCACATCCTAAGCTTCTCATTCTAGGTCCGGCTGATGTTGCCCCAGCACTGCAAAGGGAACCTGAAGATTTTTAAGGCAGCAACTGAAGGCTTCCTAGTGTGGGGACAGCTACTAAAATAGCCATCCACTCCCGCCCAGGCCAGTGTAGGGTGTTCCAGGCCTGTATGGGACGGATGGCCCGTGGTGCACCCTGGTGCTCTTGGCTGATAAGGAAACACCTTGAGAATCATTATTTGCCCGCATAATCTAGAGCAACTCTAAGGCTGTTCTACCTTGCTCAAAGGCTGATTTAACCTGCTTCCCCCAAGATGAAATGTGGAAAGCCAACATAAAACCACTTCCCACCCCTATCTTCAGCCATTTTTCCAAGGGTATGCCCTGAAAAATCAAGCTCGGTTCCTTCTATCTCATGCACCATCATCAGGACTGAATAAAGTTTTTGCCAACATAGGCTTATAACTGTGGTTTCATTCATATCAGCGTAGATCAGGACTACCTCAACCAACTAACCAGAGGGCACATCTGCACAAGACACTACAGTGCAGTCATTATTGTGAACATCTTTTAGATAATGCTACCATGCAGTAGCCAAATAATACTGCACAGGTAACGTGTTAGCACTGTCCATGCTGTGACACACTACTGGCCAGTGCACACTCAGCATCTCATGTAGATGTGCCCAGAATCACATCAGCATGGTGTAAACTCATAATTAAACTTCTAAACCTCTCCCTCCTTGGTAACCTGTTGTCTTTACTGTTCTAGCAAAAGTATAATCGGTTGGCTCTGTAATGGTACTTAGTTACCAATTCTGCTGGCATGGCATAAAATGGAATAGAGACTCACTCTCTGAGCTGTCTTGGCCCAGGAAAATTAACAAGCCTAAAAGGCCTAAAGATAATTCCCAATAATAATAATTATAAGATATTCCTATAATAATAATAATACTATAATAATATTGCCATACTAATTAAACCCACACGTGATTCTGTGTGCATGCAGGGATCAAATCTCTAAATAAGAAGGTGATATTTGCACACAGTCACTTTTCAGAGGAGAGGTGCCCTTTCACCATCAGAAACAATCAGACAAGGGAATGAATGGTACAGTCACAGGGTGATGTTTATTTCTTCTTGACTTCCAGAGCAAATCTGCTCAGTGTACAAACTAAGAGAGCATTTTCCTAACAAGAACACAGGGCAGTAGATCTGGGATCTGAAATCAAGCTCTCTTCACTCTGCCTTGATTTGCCCAGCAATTAAGATGCTAATGTCAGAGGCTAGCTGAACAGTTTTGATGATTTAAAATAGACTCCCGCTTCACCATCTATAGTTGTGTTGGTGCTGCTGTGCTAAGTAGAGGGAAAATGATTACTTTTGGTGGCAAGTAGACATATAAGGATCACATGCTTCCAATGAGCAGTTTCTATATTGTAACTGTCCTAACCAAAACCACACATCTTAATCATTTTTTGCATAAGAAATTTGCTAATACAGAAAGGATGAGAATGAGTTAAATAATTCTAGCCCCAGTTTGACTCATTAATTTGGAGAAACAGATGACAAACATGAGCTACAAGACTAGAGTTCAGCCCTTTGATGTTAATAAATGAAAAGAGGGAAAGAATTATTTACAGTGTAAAATTATAAGGTACCAAATATATATTCAAGGAATATGTCTTCACAAATACCAGAATATCAAAATCTAGGACTGCCACGAGGGAAACAAGGTACGTTTTAAGGCTAGGAGAGCTTATGATGATCACCTTGTCTGCCCTTCTGTCTAACCCAAGACGCAGAAACTCATCCAGTAATCCCCAGATATAGCCAAATTATTGTGGGTGAATTCAAGCATATCTAAGAGTCAGGTCACCTAAACAATGAAATAATTTGCCACAAAGCGTCACTGAGGTTGCGTTCAAAGGCGTTCAAAAGCCAATAAGAAAAAAACAAGTAGAGTACAGTCCTCCCTTGGGATCCAGATACACAGCTCCCCAAAAGTTCAGCATTGCTGTGTGTACCCATCCACAGGCAGAATGGCAGGGTACAGAGCTAATACACAGTTGAGGAAAGTACTGATCCAGTAGCTCTAAACCTCCTGGATCATCTTGCCTCGGTCCCCGCATCACTGTGTGCACGGGTTTCCCGCTGTAGTCAGAAAGGAGCAGTTACAGGAAGAGTCACTGCAGCTATACATTGGGCAGGATTTACTCCCAAACCACTGGGTTTTGTTTTCACAGGGAAACCACAGAGCATGCTTGGGTTCAAAAAATCCCTAAATGATATTTTCCTAAATAAAAAACAGGTACTGCAAGATAAAAGAATAATTACCATGTGGTAAATTGCTCTGTGTTGTTTGAAAACCATAGAGCAGTAGAATTGTCTGAGTTAAATAAAATCTACTGCCACTGAGAGATGCTTTGCAAATAGCAAATGGAAGAGGAATGGACTCGTGTTGTTGTAACTAAACCAAGAACTACGTCCATTGTGGGTAAGCTGAGTTTGTTAAAACTTGAAGCAAGTCAGTCTGCCTAATATGACATATGGCTAATCAGTCTGTTTGTCTAATATGATAGCAAGATGCATCCTAAAGTCCCTAATAGGGTAGGACATGTTAATTATTAGCAGTAGCTATGTAAACAGCCCCCCAAAGTGTGCACGGGGTTAATTGGATACAATATGTTTACTGCATGTGAAAGCAAGCTTGCTGATTATTCTGAAGTGAGGCAAAGCTGAAGGAGATTGAGTGTAGGTTAACATAATGCCACTTTAACACCTCCTGATGAATTCATTCCTATGCCAGATTTGCACTTCGCATTATAATAATGAACTCTGACAGGATGTTTGTCAGACAGGCCCCAAAATGTGTATTTGATTCTTTGGGTGTGTACTTTACAATCTAATTAGAATTTTTTTTAATTACACTGAGCTTTTCTATTGATTTTCTCCACCTACAGATGAGGATGTGTGAATTAACCTTGACTTTCCTAGTTAAGACTGACACCCGAGTCCAAGAAAGCCAGCACCTTTTTAAATTCAATTACTGGGGGAGTGCTGGGGGGTGGGGGTCCATCTTTGTGTTTCTATCATGAAAAAATAGATTTTTCAATCAACCTCACCAATCCCACTTTAAATCCTATTCACAAGCTTGCACAATAGCTATGGGGGAGGGTTACTCTGTTCCCACCATTCTTGAAAGCTAATTTTGTGCTACTTTCTCCAGATCTGCAGTCTGGGTATGATCAGAATCTAAGCCCACATCCAACTTCCTACAATTGTGCTGGAAAACAGTCCCTGAGTATAATCCTGTCACTAGGAACCCTTGTTGAACAAGGAGAAGCTAACGCTACATACCACTAGCTTGCATGGTCTTCCCAGTGCCACATTATGACATGCGGAGGCCCTAAACTACGTACAGTTTAAGAGGCCCCATACGATAAAAATAATCCACGAAATCCATGAAAATGGATTTTCATGAAATTTTAAGATGGATTATTATTTCTGCACAAGTGTATGAACTCAATATGAATAAGAACTGTGGAGCCATATATATGTATATTTTTGTCATATTAAAACAAAAATGTCCAGTTTCTTTTTCTTATTTCGAGGCCCCTCATATTGTGAGGCCATAAGTAGCTTAAGCCTAAATCTGGCACTGGGTTTTTCTGGGAGGTCCCAATCTTAAATAATTGCCTAAAAATCAGTAGGGATTCACAAACTCAGAACACATTCAAGGCTATGGGGTTGTGGTTTTATAACCCTGATAAGTGGGAATGCCCGATGTTTGTAGACACAACCCAGGTGTTTCAAACACCTTACACTCATGCCTTAGTAGTTTAGGTCTTTTTCCCAATCAGTGTGCTTTTTAATCAACTGGCAATGCTGCCTATGGGCAGAGCTGATACCGTCTCATCCTAGGAAAGCTCCCAGTGAAGTCTGAATGAAGTCAGGGTCCTGGGCTTAAGTAATAAAACCATCTCTGTAATGTACAGCAAGCTGTTTTCAGCACATACCCAGGATTAAATTTCTCTCTGTCAGCAAACTGATATAAGCAGTATCTAATTTTTTCAACATGTTCATCAATTATTACTGTACTTCGTATCCACACACAAAATACAACATACTACCGTCATTACTAAATTGCCATGTGGATACACATAGAGCCTTTTATTCACGCATCTCAAAGCACTATGCAAACTTCAGTATATTTAGCCTCCTACTTCCTCTCTGAGGGGTTACTATCATAGAATCAAAGAAAGTTAGGGTTGGAAGGGACCTCAGGAGGTCACATCTAGTCCAACCCCCTGCTCAAAGCAGGATCACCCTTAACTAGATCTTCCCAAGCAAAGGTTTGTCCCGCCGGGTTTTGAAAACATCCAAGGATGGAGCTTCCACCACCTCTCTGGGTTATCTGTTCCAGTGCTTTACGACTGTCCTGGTGAGAAAATTCTTCCTAATATCTAACCTAAATGTCCCTTGCTGCAACTTGAGATGATTCCTCTTGTTCTGTCACCTGCCACCACTGAGAACAGTCCAGCTCCATCCTCTTTTGAACCCCCTGTCAGGTAGTTGAAGGCTGCTGTTAAATCCCCTCTCAGTCTCCTCTTCTCTAGACTAAGTAAGTCCAGTACCCTCAGTCTGTCTTCATAAATCATGCCCCCCAGCCCCCAAATCATATTTGTCGCCCTCTGCTGGACTCTTTCCAATTTGTCCACATCCTTTCTGTGGTGGGGGGCCCAAAACTGAACGCAGCACTGCAGATATGGCCTCACCAGTGCCGAATAGAGGGAAATAATCACTTCCCTTGACCTACTGGCAACACTCCTACCAATGCAGCCCAGTATGCCGTTAGCTGTCTTGGCAACAAGGGCACACTGCTGGCTCATATTCAGCTTCTTGTCCAGTGTAACCCCCACCTCTTTTTCTGCAGAGCTGCTGCCCAGCCAGCTAGCCCCCAACCTGTACCGCTGCATGGGATTGTTCCGTCCTAAGTGCAGGACTTTGCATTTGTCCTTGTTGAACCTCATGAGATTACTTTTGGCCCAATCCTCCAATTTGTCTAGGTCACTCTGAATCCTAGCTCTCCCCTCCAGCATATATACTGCCCCTCGCCCCCAGCTTGGTGTCATCTGCAAACTTGCTGAGGATGCACTCTATGCCATCTTCCAGGTCATTCATGAAAACATTGAACAAAACCGGCCCAGGACCGGCTCCTGGGGCACTCTACTTGATACCGGCTGCCAACTAGACATCATTACCCCCATTTTACAGATGAGCAAACTGAAGCAAAAAAAAAAACAGTGATTCAGCCAGAGGCAGCTATAGAAACCTGGGAGTCAGGACTTACAGTTCTTTTTACTAATCACTACATCACAGTCCTTTGGTATGGTCATTTCTCATTAAAAATAAAGAGAACATTTTGGTCAGATGAAAACAAAGAGGCTTCACTTTTCGTTTGTGCTTTGCCTTTGGGCAGCACATTATTACTGGGGAGAGACCTAACACTCTCACACCAACATAGCTGAATGGCATTCAGAGGAGAGGGCTTCCTACCAAGGGCATACCAAAGCCTTGGCATAAAGAATACTTATGCCAGATGTCACTCTCTCTCTCTCTTCCTCTGTCTCTCTCCACCAGTCCAGTTCAAATGTCAATTGTGCACGGGCTCTTGATTTATAGTGCGTAATGCCACTGCTCTTCTGAGATGAAAGTGAAAATGCCTGCGTGAAGCCCTGGATGCCAGCAGCAGAATGCAGGACACATGGTGTTAAAATGCTTCTTAACAATTCAGGCCATGTAGAACAAGTGAATGACGACACCATCCATAACAAGGGGAGAGTCCGTAGTAGGGACAGGCAAACTTTGAAAGCTTAGCTTAACAGCGACAGCATTTCCTGGCCGCAATGGTGTGCGGGAGAGGGCCTGAGTTGGTTGCGCCTGAGTTTAGCATGTTCTTTAACCAGTCTCCTGCTAGGAAAATCCTGTTGCATATGGAAATTTGGAGCAGATGTAGATGTCCTTTCCTAGGCCTGCCCTTGCTGATTTGTACATGATATGGACAGAGCCATCCACTTCACATACGCCTCATCCTTCTCCTGCTGCTCTTTGTCCCCTTTGGTCTGTCAGCGATGCCAGCCTCACTGCCTTTCGTTTTCTTCTCACACTCCTGTCTTTGTGCCCTGATCCATACTATCCCAGTTTTGGTGCACCAAGATCCCACCTCAAGACACTTCTGCCCTGAAGCCAACATCTGGCCTCTTGTAACAGGGAGCCAGAGGGCTCCTGTTACTTTAAGAGGAACAGCAGCAGGCTGAGACAGCTCAAGGAGGGCTGGCAGCTAGAAAAGGGGCTGACTGCAAATGAACAGACAAACTTGCAGCCATACAGGCACAGGCTGACCCTGGGGAGTGGAAGGGAGTAACTCTCCCAGAAAACAGGGGCACAGCAGTAAGGTGCACCAGGGCAGCCCAGAAGCAAAGGGCTGCAGGCAGCTGAGCTAATCCCTAGCAAGGAAAGCAGACTGAACATCAGTCCCAGATAGGGAGTCCCAGACTTAGGAGGCACAAAAAGTTAGTGCCTGAGACCAAGCAGCCAGTCTGGCCCTGAAGGCTGCAGGGGGAAGAGCTGTGCAGCAGGCTGGCTGTAGCTGAGCAGCTGACTGAGATCCTGCAATACCTGGGGACTGCAAATAAGTTGCTGAGGGTTTGCAGGGAACTAAGACCCAGGATGAAGAGAGTTTTGTTATGTAGCCGGTGGGCTTAGAGTTTTAGTTACAGCCTGGGGCTCATATTTTTTTGTTCTCATTTGCTGGTAGACAGGATTGTGACTACTGGGGAGGAGGAGGTCACAGTGGTGCCTGAGGGGCACATGGCTGTTTTGAACCCTGCCAGGGGCCAGGCCCAAAGCAAAGAAAGGTGGCTCAACCAGGGCCAGGGGCCCAAAGCCCAAGAGGGTGAGAACCCAGGCCAGGGATCTGAAGCCCAAGAAGGGAGAGAAGTCTGAGAGGGTGAAAACCAGAGTCCAAGAGGACTAGACTTGGGCTGAAGCCCAGAAGCCAGGTCCAGCACAGTGGACCTAGGACCAGCAAGAGGAAAGGAATGAAAGCTCAGAAAGCCAAGGCCCCACCAAGGGCACAGAGGCTGGAGGGGGCCTGGTATTGGATAGGGGCAAAGTGCCTCACCCGAGTGACAACCGATATCTGTGAGGCATGGGCATGGCTACAGGGGAGGTCAGAGGCCACAAAATTAGCCCTTAAGGCAATTAGTGTGCAAGAGCACAGCTGGGCCAGGAGGGCCCCACCTAGTGCCTGAGGTCAGGACAGGGAGCAGCAGGATTTGGGAGGACCCCACAGACTGATTTTAGACAAGGGCTCACTCTGGGACCCTAGGCAGCCTCCCATTATCCCAATAAAATAATAGCAGCAAGGCTTGGCAGGAGAGAGAGCAAAAAGGGAGGGTATCTGGAGAAACAAAGTAGAGCAGGAGTCGTGAGGCCACCAGGAGGCATCACAGCCACCCCTGGGGCTCGAACCTACTATACCTCTGCTGATCCAATAGCTTATCCACCTCAATTTGGGATGAGAGGGGGAGAGACAAATATATTTTTATATTAAAACCTTCTTTTGGGTTACTTTGTACATCCTGTCTTGTCTGCGTCTCCCTTTTACACTGTAACTGCCCCATAATTTTGTGGTTTGCCAAGGATATGTGGCATTTACATAATAAATAATGGGGCTAATTGCATAGGTTTGACTTGGAAAAGTGTTAACACATGTCGCTGCATACCTCTACACTTTATTTTTTTTATTTTAAGCATTCATGATAACGTTGAATCAGAAGACAAAAATAACCATCCATATCTCTCATTGCTTCAAGGTACCATGTTATTACAGTTTTGCTATATGGTACTTAGCATGCAACTGAATAGCAAATAGCTATCAAGCTATTACAGACTTGTAAGTCCATAAATAGGTGGTATTGTGCCCTGAAACCTAAAGCAGTACTAATGGTTTTGGTTTATGGAAAGATCATTTAATACAGATGCCATCACATTCACTGACGAACAATCAAAGGAAAATCATTTTAATGACACAGAAACAGGATACAATATGAACAATTAATTGTCTCTAGTGCTTTCTCCCCTCCTCTTGTTTGTACTTGAATCTTCCTAGATAGACAGATAGAAACTGCTTGAGGTTTGAGTTTACCACTATAAAGGAAATCAGAGATGGTCACTTACCAAAAGACCTTTCAAAGCCAATTCTGTTCTCTGAAACTCAAAACTCTTTTGAGGCACTCTCTAAAATTTACATCAAGGCAAAGGATGGAGGGAATTACTCGCTGAACCTCTGTTCCTGCTCTCATTTGGAGCACCTGTACCATCACCTCTCAGCACTGTTGCTTAGGTTATTTCTCTGAGGATTTAGGAGTATTTACTTGACCCAATGTCTAAAATAAGCAATCACCACCATAAGCATCACGATACTTCACACTCCTCTAGTCCCCTTTATTCAAGCTTTTCAAAAGGTTTTACAAGCAGAAACAATTTAAGCAGTACAAAAGTTGGGAAGAGGCATAAAAAGAATAACTTTATTTACCACCCAAGCTACACACCAACATATGACCCTAACCTCTACTCGTGGAACAGGACATGCAATCTAGGGATTACAGCCCATAACAGGGATGCCAAAGACTTAGATTCAGCTCCTGCATGACCCTGGGCAAGCCATGTAACCTGTCCTGTGGCCAGCTCCCCAGCTGCCAAACTGAAGTGGCAGTTCTCTACTTGATGAGAGTGTTACAAGGTAAATGTGCCCAGATAAGGGTCATATGCAGAAACAGTAATTTACAAGGCATTCAGGATACTTGGGCCTGATTCATTGACTTCTGCGGAGTTTCAATGAAGAAATGAGGATGGTTTTTATTACTGTGATTCTAAGAGTCCACAGAAGTCATACAAACACAGGCAGAAACTCCCACATGCCCACAGGAAGAAACAAGAAAGTAAACTAGCTATACACCTGGGACTTAAGCTAGAGTAACACGCTGCCAGCACACCACAGGTGTGCAACGCATAAGTAGGAAGTGGGGGGGAATGTGATTGTGAGCAGGTGATGATGGCTCAGGGTCCCTGATACATTCATTCCAGAGGCCTATCATGCATCTGTTGTTCTAGGGCTAGATATTTTCTTCTAGCGTGGGAGACAGTTAAGGAGGTGTGCTTCTAAACCTCAAATATGCTTGCCAAATTCAGTCCTCTTGCAAGAGAGTGTAATAGCAAGAAAGTCATCCAGGGATGTGCACATATAGAGAAAGGGAGAGAGAGAGAGAGAGGGAGGTAGATGTTGCCAAATCCACAAGGACTTCAAACTTAAATGCAGGTCCAAGCACACAGAAAAATAAGGCACAAACACAGAAAAAGAGGCACACATCCATGTACACACCCACCCACACCCACACACTACTAAAGCTTCCACACATTCACAAGTCCTCTGAAAGTCCAAATATATCCTTTAGGGTTTTTAAAAACAGCTGTCATTTAACACTGTTCTTAGCAAGTGCAAACACATCTTCTCTTGTGTTGATTCTGTTGTGTTTAATGTGCCGCCTGCAAAATATTTGCAAATAATAGCAACATTCATATAATGGTTTCATTGTGCCATCTTCTGGTTAAAGGTTGCGGACTCTTTATCTAGCTGTGGTACTCCAACTGCTTGTATAAATGAACATATCAGCTGACTCATAATGAGGGCCACTCCTCCAACGCTTGAGGAGTGTGAGCTGGGAATCAGAATAGGAGCAGTCTTGGCAGATAAAATATTGCAAGAGGACAACATTAGCTGGAGGGATGCACTACAATGAGAGGTAACCATTTGCTAGGAAGCCCTGGAACACAAGAGCTGCTGTGCTGGATCAGAGCATTCATCCATCAAGTTTGTTATCTTGCCTCCAGCAGAAACCAACACAAGCTGTTTCAGAGAGACATTCAGAAGCGCTTCCTTAATGCACCTACCAGTTGTGCAGCTATGCACAAATTGATGGTAACAAGAAAAGCTACAAGAAGGTGAAAATTATTCTTGACAGGGGCCATGTAGGTAAGACATTTATACCTTCTTCATCCAAATTGATGTTATAAATCCCTCACCATAAATACAGACAGATGTGCTCAAAACTACTCCCAAATGTGAGTGTGAACTATGCACACACAGCTTTGCACCTTCAGAGCCCTATTTTTCTGCTTGAAAAAGAGAGAGGAAATTGCAGATGGGGACCTGCTCCTGTAAGTGACTCTGGGCATGGAGAAGGAACTGGTTTAAATGTGCAAGCACAGGTTTGACCCAGGAAACAAACTGTGCAGATGCTCTCGCATTTTTCAGTGGTACAGCTGAAGACCCAAATCTCATAACTTTGGCCTGAATGAAGAGTAATTTATATCATAGTGACACAGTGCCAAATCCTGGCCTCATGTGCACCAACATAACTCTATGGCCCTTCAACAGCAATGTTTCCCTACTTATGAAGACAGCTACATGAATGTAGGTGCACAGGTAGCAGTAGTGGCCTTAGGGAAGGGCAAACTGAGCAACTGCACACTTTAGGGGGCCCCAAAATTTTGCAACAATTTTTCTTTAGGGTGAAGTTATTAAAAACGTTGTTCTTTCTTCAACTTATGAATAAGTTGCATGGATAGGGCAAAGTGAAATCAAAATCAAAAATGTTATAGGTCATCAAAATTAAGCCTTTAAGGGGCTCCAAATGAGTCTCTTGCCCAGGGCTCCAACAACCCTAATGCCACCCCTGCAGATAGTACAGTGATACAGCCAAACAGGAACCTTGCCAGGGCTTTGATAGATAGATTAAACAGAAAACTGACCTGCTACATGCAGGATAAGTAGCTGACACCTACCTCATTACTTCAGGGGAGCATCTGAAAAGCTGCAATTATCTCCTGTTCTAAGGCGCTGAAGCTCTAAGACACTGCAGAGGCACATGTTCAAGCCTTTCCCTAGACATCTGCCCATGGCTTCCTCCAGTCAACCTGGTTATCAGTAGCCACTTCGTTATTTAGAAAAAGGAGTCAAAGGGAGCCAGGCATTATGCTAGACACGCAAGTCCTTTTAGGGATTGCTGGCTACAGAAACTGGTGTGCCTTAATCTTGCTAGGCCCAGGGCCATCTAGGTTCAGACGAACCTTTGGTCTCAACCCTTCTGATCATGAACACTACAGAATGGCATCTGACAATGCGGTGGGTAAACATGGGCTGGAAAACGGCCACCACTGAAACGCCGTCTAATTTTTTGACTGAAATGGCTGTGCAAATTTGTTTGGTTTGGGAATTTCATTTTGTGGCATTCTGAAATTTTGAGCAAATGAGGGTAAAAAAAACCAACATAAAAACAGCCAAACAGCTATCACCAAGGATCCTCATTTTCTCTGATTTAAAAAAAAATCCCCAATTTTCAGTTTAAAAAAGTAACCCCAAACCCACATTTTTATGTGATTTAAATGAAACACCACTATATATAGAGAGAGATATAGTGGTGTTTCTTTTTAATCATGGAAAAAATGTGGATGTGGGGTTACTTTTTTTTAACTGAAAATTGGAATTTTTGTTTAATCAGAGAAAATCAGCATCCCTGGTTATCACACTGTGCTGAGATACTATTTTAGTCTGCATCTAGGAAAAATGAGAAACAGAGTATTAACAAGCCGTCAAAGATATAGGCTACTCTAAGCAATTTTATAATCTAAATAGGTTTCCTAATATACTCTTTCTTTGTGCTTGGCTCTCAGTGGCAGATGTGTTTGTCTTCTGTTTTAAAGCAATTCCATGGACATATGAACTCAATGAGAGGATATATGATCTTTTAGGGGCTTCTTATTACACCAAACATAAGGCATTGTATTTCAGCTGAGTGCAAATTCTATGCATTACATAAAATAATTTTACTCTGCAGTTACCATAAAACAATTGAACACAAGGAAAGAGCACTTTCGACGTTGAGCCGATCACCTTGATTATGATTTGCAAAACTCATGCAGGCTTCTGAAGCTTTCCTCAGGCATCCGAATAAATGGCCAGGTTTTCAAAAGCACTGAACGCTTGAACTGCATTTGCCACAGTTACTTGGTACATAATTTCCTTGACCATAAGAGCAGGCCTGCAAGGTATATAAATAGCTGTAGTAAGAGTGTCCTCATTGGTAGGGCATTCCATACTCACTATTTTGGCTCAACTTTGGCTTCTTTAGCTTGTGGCCATTGCTACTTGCATTGACATGCTCCACAGCTGAATAGTTCTCTTCCTTTATTTGCATCATGACTTGATTATATTTATAAACTGTGATGTGTCCCTCCTAACCCTTCTCTTTTCTAGATATAAATTTAGCAAGCTTAGACTGCCTTCAAATATCAACTTCCAATCCTTGCACCTTACTTTCTGACATTCTTAGGATTCCCTCTAGTTTACTATACCTTTCCCAACCTGTCTAGGCCAACTCTGAACAAAATATTCAAGGGGTCTCCAGGTTCCACGGAGTTTGTGGAGCCATTTCTGACCTAATTTTACATGAGTATCCCATTATAGGGAACCCAAAATAGCCCTGGCTTTTATTTTTGACTGTGTCAAACTGTGAACTCATATTTAGCTGGTTATTTACTCTAGCCCTCAAGACTTTCTTGGACTCATTCCTCTCCAGAGAGCTGCTTCCTGATTACTGTCCACCTCTGTTTTTGATTTTCTCTTCACTGCTTTCCAAGCTGTTAAAACTGGCTCTGTCTTCCTTGATTTTCTTGTCGTGAGCAAATGGTTACATGAGCACATTCCCCGTAATCATCAGTGAACTTAGGAGGCCACAAAAAGGAGATCACTTGCCCTCAACTAACTGCATGGGAGATGAGTCAACTCTTCTTGACTACTGTGGGCAATCATGCCCTCCTAAAGTGCGTTGCTCTTTCCTGGTGTTCTGTCCCCTTCCCTCTCCACTCTCAAAGCGATCCCTCCCACAGCCCCCATCAAGGTTGCTAAATGAAGTCTGCTCCACTGAGTGCCTAGGCCCCCTGTGTCCTACCCACCTGCTGTCATCTGCCAGTGCTCGGCACTTAGTCACCCTGTGCTCCTTGCCAGGAAGCCCTTCTCCCCAGTCTCCGCAGCTCCTGATCAGAGCAGCTCACCTTCTGCTCCTCCCTATAGATGATACAAGGGGTGGGCCTTGTAGAGAGGGGACGTGGCTCACCACAACCAGACCAGGAGGAGGCGGAGTCAGTCAGGATTCAAAGTAGACAGGCATCTTAACTACTTCTCCAAGGCACACATGCCCTCTTCTTTGCCTGGTACAATGTCCTCAAGTCCCTTGGTGAATGAGCTGCTCTTCAGGTGATAGGGAACTGCTCTGTTCTCTAAGCGATAAAATAACTCAGTCCCTATGGCACCCCACTGTGCCCCCAGAGGTCTCCCCAATAACAATTACTGTTTGTTCCCAGCGAATTTATGCTCCAGGCTGATGTATTTTTATCCAGTTAGTATTTTTATCCACTTTCTAATGTGATGCAATACTAAATGCCTCACTGAAACCCAAATATACCAGTGCTCCCCGGGATTCTTCTAAATCAGGAAGGCAATTAGAGATTTTTTTGGCCTATTTTTAATATGCCCATGTTGTTTGTTGGCTATTAGACACCTTTCTGCCAAATGGTAATATATCTACTCCCTTTATATACTGCTTGGATTGGATGTTTTCCTAGAACATGCCCTAAACTAGGAGACTGAAAGTTGCCAGGAACTTGCTTCAAGTCTTCTGAAGGGCAAGTACTACTTTTCTCTTTTCCGCAGTCTTTAGGTACCTTAACCTCAGCAATTTACAAAGGGTATATTTGGAGGTTTGGAGGGATTTTCCCCCCAGTTACGTGCCCAAGCCTGCTGATTGTCCATGGACTGGATTCCCATTGATTGTACTGAGAGTTTGGCCTGAACCAAGGACTCTCTTGGGTGCATTTTATCGGGTCCTCTTGATTTATGCATGAAAGAGTAAGTTTTCCTTGGCACAGAAACAGAAAAGCCCAAGCTAAAAAGAGACTGAAGACACAATGGCTGTGCCATTACCGATACGCACTTCTCATTTCAGAAACAATGGTCCGTATTCAAATCAAATGATAAGTAGGTACATGGATTCAGCCAAAACAAATCCCTTTATCTTAAAATATTCAGTTTCTCAGAGGCAGCCTGGATCTGATCTGTGTGAACAGGAGAAAAGGCTAGAATGCCACTATGTTTATTATACTACCACTACTGTAGGACACAACAGAAAGTGCTATGCTATAGATGAAAAATTATTATCATACCCAAAAGAAGCCAGATGAAGAAAAGAATATCAGGGACGTTGGGTCTTATAATTTTGCTTGATAAACATAGGCTATGTTTCTACAAACCCCTACCTATTGGCTTCATGTCAAACACTGCCAACTTCACATTGACTCTGTGGAGCTAATCACAGAAAATAAAGTTAGGCAAACACCTAAGGCTGTGAATGATCAAATCAGAGGTTGAACAGAAGTGCCAAACATACAAGGTGCTATGAGAAACTACATAAAAGCAGCCCTGTATTGAGGGCCCTCACTTAGGACTAAGGGATCTGGATTCAAATCCTTGCTCTGCTGCAGGCTTCACTGTGTGACCTTGGGCAAATTACTCAGCCTCCCTGTGCCTCAGCTTCCAAGTTATAACACTTCCCTCCCTCCCAGGAGAACTAAGAGTGAAATGTGTTAAAAACTGAAAATGAAAAAATGAAAGTGTTAAAAACTGTGAGACCCAAGCACCATGAAAGGACCTCACACAGACCCCTCCTCAGCCAAAACACCCTAAGGTTTAGGGTCAGTCAAGCAATGGAGGCCTCATATTCTACAAAAAGGCTCATACTCTCTTTCTGCTTTACCTGGCACATTGGGCCAGATCCCCAACTGGTGTAAACTGTGACCCCCAGCTGGTGTAACTTCAGTGAAGTCAATGGAATTATAACAACTTATTATCACTACATCTTAATACTGTGCTTAACAGACCTATGGAACAAGGCAGAGGCATGGCTGACTTAATCCAATGCCATTACCTAAATCATGCTTGGCCTCTGCTCCTAGTTCCCTGATCTAACTGCTAGACCACACACACCTCCAGAGCGAGAAACCTTAACTCAAGAACTTTCCTTGCTTGCCTTTTTTACTGCAGATTTTTTGTATTAAAGTCCAATATATCAAGCCTCTAGGACCTTTGAACCTTATGCATGAATGAAACCACTAGGTTTTTACCATCTGCAGGTCAGCCATTAGCCAGGATTTTTCACAGTCTGCTTAGTGTAGACTGTTCCACATGCAAGCATTTTGCACAGTAAATACACTGTCAAGCAAATCCCCAGCTAATAGCTGACGTTGGCTCCGAAGGACCCATGAGGATGATGGGTTGCAGAGTGTTGTGCACAATCCCATAGAAATGAGTGATGTCAAGTGTGAGCTACCCCTTCAGCCAGCTTGTCTGGGAATACCTGACTAACCTGCAGGGAAGTCAGAAGCATGCGTCCCACCTGCCTGTGATGATTTTCCACAACTACCCCAAGAGCAACCCAGTCACCTTTCAATAGAGCTGAGCCCTGTGCATCCTTGGACATGTCTGGGAGCTGTGGATATTGGTTGAATGTGCCCCATATGATTTAGAGTTGGTTTAGATCAGGAAGTTAACATAATGGTGCACGGGTATACCATGCTCTCATTTCTTCCAGATTTTCCCTAGTGCAAATCCTGTGAAGAGGTTAGAGTTCAGCCACTGGAAATCTGACATACCTGCCAGTATATTCATTGCTCTGAAATGCATCCACAGTAGCTGTTGTTATTTATTATTCCTAGAGCAGTGTAAATGGATGTCGTAATGCAGAGAAAATTTAAAGGCCTAAATCTAGCAGAGTCGATTCCTTTGAAGGCTATGGAAAGGGATCCATTTATAGCAGGTGTGAAATTGCACCAGACCGTTTCCTGTGACTCAGGAAATGCAAACTGCATGTAGAGTTCCCACTAAAACGAAACCGGGTAAAGCCTTGGGGTTATAGAGTGTGTGGAAGGAAGGGAGGAAAGAAGGGCAAGTGCTGAGGGAGCAAGAGGTCCTGCCAAGCACTGAGGAAGATGCAAAGCTGAAACAGAAGGGTCTCAAATGGGGGGTTATGAAAGACCAGACCAAAAAGAGGACACTGAGCAAGTTGAAGGAAATTAAAACCATCAGCAGCGTCCAGCTCTGAAGTACAAGGGTTTATGCATGTTCAGTAGGGCCAACGCCAGGAAAGTGACACCTTAGCTTTGTATATTCCTCTCCCCGTGTCTCTCCAAAGTTCGGTCTAGTAACTCTTTCCACTAACACTACCAGGCTTCCAGAAGGCAGGACCACCTTCTTCTCATCTACCTCACAGAGCATCAAAAATTGGCAATTAAAATCCTGGTCCTGCCCCTGTTACCCACTCTATATGGTATATACATGCATACGTGAGCAGCTCCCAAGAGGACTGGATGTATTTGTATATAATGAGCAGGGCCGTCCCTAGCGTATGGGAAATCAGGGTGGTTGCCCCAGGCCCCGTGCTTTGGGGGGCCCTGCAGAGCTGGGCAGAGTGGCACAGCCCCTCCTATGGGGCCCACTTTCATGGTGCTGGCGGCTCTACCCCATGCTGCGGAAGAAGCTTGGAGATCCCCCCCATGGGGGAAGGGGAGACCCCAGCCCATGCCCTGCCTTTGCAGGGGTCCCACAGGTCCCACATGGTGTTAAGGGGGCCCCGCACAGGCTGATTTACCCTGGGCCCCACACCCCCCTAGGGTCAGCCCTGATGATAAGACTATCTGGAGTTGTCTTAGAAGACAGTGAATGCCAAGCTTTGGGAAAGGGCCTAAATCTCCTACTTTTGGCTTACTTCAGTCTCCATTTGGTTTCAGGAGACCACCATGGGAGCAGATTATCCCTCATCTGCCCGCTGTGAGGTTTGTTGAATCTTCTGTTGGCCATTACCAAAAACCAAGTGCCAGCTAATATGGACCACATGCTGATCCGTCATGGCAGTTCCTATTGCTGGAGGCTGTCCCACCACTGACACTCACCTACAAAACCAACTTTCCTTGTCCATTAATCAAATTCTCCCACATTTCAAGCCATTTTCCTCCCTGCATGGGAGAGGTTTACTGTATATATCAACATAGCCACTACATTCTCCTTCTGCCATAGTGGCCCCCAAGTGTTTCGAAGCAGCAGGTCACTGTCAAACTTCCATATTTCTCTGCAAGCATTTTATTGGCCATTTTTTAAGTAAAAACTGTACAAAGCTGCAAGACCCCACTGCAGTCCATGGACCTGCTCTGGGCCACAGCCTCCCTCAATGGCTCACAGACTGCTGTTTAGAAGCCACCATACTAAGCACTCAACGGTGGCAAGATTAGGGATGCACTGTGAATCCTGCTTGCTCAGTCATCTTGCTTTCACTTGGCATCAGCTCATGGCATCCATTTATTGGACTACGTGCTCTTTAAGGTAGCGGCTATCTCTTGGTTTTGTGCTGTGGCATAAACAATATCATTTTCCTAACCATGGAAGCTGGGCTCATATAGGAAAAGCTTGCGTGAAGCAGAAATATCGTTGCTAACAGAAGAGTGCACCCAGGGAAGTTTTGAAGGAATATTTCTTTTTCCAGCTCTGTGAGAATCCCTCAACCACGTTTCAGTCACATGATATGTCGAGTATTAAAACACACAGTTCACACCAAATTGTTACTGCTGTAGAGTCTGCCAGGAAAACTAGGAATGACTCATAACGTAGTAGGAAGAAATAAGAGGGATCTAATGATTTGCAATCACAAAGATTTATTGAAGACAAGCAAATCCCAGGCAGGTTGGGAGGAAAATGCCTCATTTGCATCTCAGAAATACTGGGCTTTCAGACCTGAAATGATAGCCACGGGAAAGGCAGAGATGTGAGTATCCATCTTAATGTAGGTGCAGCCAATAGCAAGCCCTGACTGACCTGGCAGTTCCTTCTGGCAAGATAGATGTGATGATATCAATGATTTCTATACAGAGCCAAGTGATGCATTCTTGACCTAACAGATGCTGTACAGTACCTGGAAAGGATGCTGGGGGCTCAACACCAGCCCAGATCGTTAAAGCTGGATGCTGATACCACCAGGAGGCTGTTTGGTGGTTAGTGTGAAATGGGGTTTGGTCTCAGCTCAGTTCTCAATGAACAGGTGTCTGCATTGTAATCCATCACTGACAGCTGTCTTAGCAAAAGAGCCAAAGACAGTATTATTCTGTCACCCAGAAGGTGGAGATTTATTGGATCCAGGCTGTATCCTCTCTCCAAAACAGAGCAGAGATGTACCAGGCTCCTGTGGTATCTGTTCTATGGACAGACAGGACACAGAGCTGTGCAGTCGTCACTGTGGAGATGCACCAGGATCAATAAGAAAGAAGGTGGTGCCGGTTTGGAGATGTCCTCCCAAACATATACCATCTGCTGAACATTCCCTGGATCCCAAGCCAAAGTTTGCCATCCGTGCAACTTTGTATTGAAGTGTGTGGGAGTTGTGCACAGTCCTTACTAGCAGCACAGCCCAGTGGATAAGGCAACTCACTGGCACTCAGAAGACCTGATCTCTGTTGAGGACTCTTCCATTAACCTTGGGGGATCACTTCATTTTTCTTTCTCTTTCACTATCTCTCTCCGCTCTGTCTTCTGAATTTCGATTTAAACTTTTCAGGACAAGAACCATCTCTTCCTTTCTGTTTGTATGCTGCCTAACAAAAAGAGACCCTGGTCTTGGCTGGGGTTTTTGGTTGCTACTGTAATACAGCTAACAAGTGCATAATAAATAGCACTTGCCCCCAAGATATCTGTTACGGGAGCTGATGCCTTTTGGGGGCTGTACAACGGATGCACCGACATAAAAGACTTTTTTTTCCTTCCCCGTGTTCTTACATTACATCCATGTCCTTAAAAATAATAACCTCTCATTTATGGAGCCTAAAGAGCTAATGTTTTGTGCTGTTGCTGCTTAACGAGTCACTTGGAAAAAAAAGAGATGTTATTTCTAGCTCTATTCCATTAATAAGACCCTAAAGAAGGGGACCCATGTGGTAGAAAATAGAAAGCTATTACAAACATGATGAGTTCTTTGTCACAGAAATATGACTATCCTCATCTTGTCTGTGCCAGTCCTCTGTCCCCACAGAGCTTTGCCCAGGAAGGATGCCATCTTGGTAGGGGTTCTCCACGTTGTGCTGAATGGCCCGTGGGAGGAACCTCGCACCTCAATAGCTTGGGCACCTCGTGAACTGCCAGAGATTTATGAGAAAGCTTGATGAGTGTTGGAGGGAACATATCTGAACAGTCAGTTTTGCCTTGAAACTAATTTTGAATGTGTGCCTGTGCTTATGTGATACTTGACACTGCCAAAAGGAGTGTGGAGTGGTTAAATTAAAAAAAAAAAAATAACTTTCCTCTCCTTGCCAGGAATAAGCCTGTTCAACTTCTAAAATGGAGAGACAGGCTCATGAGTTCAGGGCAGCAGGGAGGGCAGCCTTTCACTCTGAATGCCCTTGCTGCTGCGGTTGGGCGCCAAAAAAAGAAAGGGACCCAGATGTCATCCTCAGCTATACACAGCCAAGCCCCACGGGAATGAAGGGCAGCTGTGCCTGGGGAGCTGAGGGCAGGGGTTGGCCCAGCACATTACAGTAAATGGGGAGGAGGAGATGGGGGAGGTCAAGTCTGACAGGATCTGGTCCTCAAAAGTTCAGAGCAGCGAGGTCCCAAGGTTTTGTTCGGATGCACTGTATAGTCTGTCGAGATCACTGGTCTGATTTCAGATGAGCACTGGGACTTCCCCAACATGCAGTAAAGGAGGTTAGCTCGAGTCATATCCCAGAAGGGGCCCATGGCTGAGGAACAAGCCAGAAGGCAATGCTAAGCTGGAGTACTGATGATATTTAAGGATCATAAAATCATGTAAATGATTCAGTGCTGCTTGGCTGTGTACCCAGCTAACCTATGAAATAACATGTTCTTATAATTGTTATCCTCACTGTGCCATTCCTTTCTGTTCATTACAGTCACTCATTGTTCTTTGCTGCAGACTAGATCAGTAATGCCACATGCCTTGGCATAAGTAAACAATAGGCTCTGTGGGGCAGGGATGGTGCCATCCTATGTGTGCATACCGGGCTGGCACAGCAGGGCCACAATCCTAATGAGGAACTCTGCAAACTGCCAGGAAACAAATCCTTCTAGCCATGCACCGGAGGTCTGCTTGCTCTTCAGATAGGTAGCAACCTGCATGTCCCAGAAGAGCTCAACTTAGCATCACTCCCTTGCATCCATACGAACGTTGGAGCATCTCCATGCTGAGCTCAGAGTGAGTCATTGCATCTAGTTGTGGAGGAACCACCGCAACATCTGTGCCACGATTCATCATTCACAGACCTGGTGGCGAGGAGTCAACATGATACATCCCATTTATCAGCATTTCTGTAACGTTGGCTAATGAAACATGACGGCAGTGGTTTATGCCTTGGCCTCGTTACAGAGGCCTTCTGTTTCTTTCCTTTCCATCCCTGTGGCAGATGCATCAATGATGTGCCGAGATGCAACGAAACTGAGTGCGCCTTACCCTTCTCCAAAGCAGCCGCCGATCACCAAGGTGTGGATGGGATGCCTGGACTGGAATATGTCTGAATGCAATAACAGGTCATAGACTAGACCAAAGCATAAGTTTTTTAAGGGTGGGGTCAGCCCCTGAATCGTTCTAAGAAAGAAGGAATACAGTCTTCTCTTAGTTGCAGCTCCGCTGACTTCAGTGGGAATGTGCCGATATAAATGAGTGCACGGTTTGGCCCCAGGGCTTCCTCACATATGCATCACTAAGAACTAGATTTAGCAAAATTTCTGACATTCGGTGTTTACCTACTGCCTCCCTGTTCTAGCCTGCTGGGCAGACCAGCACCACACATAGCAAACACTGAGCAGAAACTGCTGAGTTCCTGCTGCCTGAAAATCCTCATTGTTCTGCCAAAAAGGAGTGATCTTTTTTTATCCAAGCATTAAGTGTGACTCACTCAGCAGATCTAGAAATCCCCTGAAGGACAACTGGGCACTTAATGCTCCTTATTTCCAAGTGTCCTTCTTAATTTCACGATGAAGTCAGAGCTTTATTGTATTTTTCAAAGCAGTGAATGCTGCTGCACAGGGTATAAACTATTTCCACTGTTCACACATGTGGGGCAGCTTTCAGCCAAAGGTCCCAAAGCACTTCACAGGGCTGAATTAATGAAGCTACTGAAGGACTATTACATTTGTCTTATCCAGGAGAAAGCAAAGCAGAGATGTTAAGCAACTTGCCAAAAGTAACACCAGTCAGTAGATAAAATGGGGAAAGAGCCCGTGTGTCCTGATTCTTAACCTACTGCCATAAGGATCTTCTCTCTATAAAAAGAAATTAGCTAAGCATGATAATGGTCACCAGGTTAGTTCTTTTACTGAAGCTGCCTTGTTTTAAAAAAATAAATAAAGGGGGCTGAGAGAGACTTTTTTCCTTTACTCCTGCGAGGCAAAGAGCAGTTCTTAATCTTTCATGTTAAGTACAGTCAAAAAGCCCAAAGTTGAATTGATTCAATCTTGGCAGGTTAGTCTTAGCTGCATAGATTGTATTGATAAGCAAGTGAACAGACACTCACTTTTGATACCTGAAATGCAGCCATGTGCCTCCAGTGACTCAGGTCAGAAGCTGGGACACTAGTGCACACCTCCCTGCTCAGCTGGAGCAGACAGCTTGCGCCAAGGCTAGCCCACCCACCCTGCAAGGGGGCGTTTACGGGGGGAATTCAAAGCATCCTGGGATGCTGGTGGACTGTGAGTTAACTTGAATCTGAAGGGGATTTGGGATTCAATAAATAAAGTGATTTGACTTAAATCAGATAAGTCTGATACTACATCTATCCCGTTTTATCTTAAATTGGTTTCGGCCATTTTGAAAGAGGTTTAGGTGCACTGTACTTCTGTTGTGTTATAGCTTTGAACTGGTTTCTGATTACTTTTACTGGTTTATGTGTAATTTCTGTCCCTAGCTTCAGTGTGCTGGGGGAGTTTGAAATATGCAGCCTGTGCTGGATTCATGTGAAGTCTTTAAAACAGGACTGGATGCTGGTCTGGTTGATATACTATAGCTCCATCAAAAGTTATGGGCTTGATGCACAAATTATTGAGTGCATTCTCTGGTCTGCATGATTCAGGAGGTCAAACCAGATGATCATAATAGTTCCTACTGGCCTTAAAAAATCCCTGATTCTAGTCCCCTGAACTAATGGAGATAAAACAATCATAATGGATATTATGTATTATTTGTGTTATCTTAGCACCTAGGAAAACACATAAAGACAGTACCTGCTGCAAAGAGGGCTTGTCTCTCTCTGATCCAACCCTACCACCTGAAAAGGGGTCCTCTCTAAGTCACAGGATAAATAAAGTGCTATCAGGGCATTTCCACAAGGAGGAAAAGGAATGTGAAAGAGGAAGGAATAACTAGGACCCCAATGAGCAATTTGCATGTATCCTGCTGTCCATAAGTTTTATAAATTGTGGAAAAATTGTGCACAGAACTGAAAGCTGCCCCCAGGCACTAATAACTTGCATGACCTACATTTACACAACCAATCACCTCAGGTCTAACTAGCCTTGGCAGCTTTGCACAGGTCATATTTTTACATGGATGAACTGTTCTTCAGCAATTTCCCCCCATGTATTAGCAGCACAAACAGGCTTTTCTTCACTAGCAGGTATGCAGGCCTTCTTTTTCCAGCTATTTCTCCTCCAACATACACAGCTCATGTGGCCATGGGTGAAGAAAAGACTCACTTTCCTTTAATGCCAGAGTCCTTGAAAAGCCCTGTTCCCATTTCACAAGGCAAGGATGGAGCACAGGGTTTTGCTCTGTCTTTACTCTCTGTTTTAGGAGCTTTCCCTTCAAAACAACCTTTATTCTTCCCCCTTCCCCAACTCCATTTTCGTCTCCCCTCTCTCCTAATCTGTGCCTGCTGTATCTTGTTCTATTAGTCAAAAAAATGTCTCGCATGCATTGCATAATCCTCATACTGAGCTGTACCTTCTGCAGAATCTCCACAGCTTTTAATGAGAGTTGGGACAAATATAAACAGACCTGGGGTCCTTATAGCGGGGTTGCCCAGCAGAGGGTGGAGGGAGCCCTGCGCTAGAAGTGGATCAGGAGTGGGGTGGCTATGGGGCAACAGGAGAATATTCCTATTTCAAACACATCCTGCACCTCCACCCATCACTTTCAAACATGGCATTCCCTCAAGCTCCCTGTTTAAGCATTCCCAAGCCAATATTTTCTTGTCATGACCATCACCCCACAATCCCAAGAGTGGTTGGGATGGGGTTTATGGCAAGAACCTGCCAGTGGATTTGGGGTCCCAGGTAGAAAAGGACTAAGAGCTACATCCCTAGAGAACAAACGTATGACACTAAGAGTGCGAGTTTGGGTTTAAAGCAAGTAACTGCACAGGCTGGAATAGCTGTGCAGCTTTATGCTATTTTAGACAAAGGGAGAAACTGTACAACAAACTGTGCTCCATAGACCAGAAGCAGTACTCGCGCCCTCAAATTCCATTGATCTCCATGAAGTTGTGTAGCACATGAGGTTATGCAAAAATTGGCCCTTGTGCCTTCTTGAATGCGAAGTATTATTGCACTTTTATAATCTGAACAAAGCCACCAGTTTATGTAACACATTCTGATGATGTGTTACTGGAATCACTTGTGCTTTTTTGAAGGCGATTTATTTACTGGAGACAGTTACCCAGCTGATAAGTTTAGTGTGTTCAGCTGTTCCTGGCTATACAGCAGTTATAGTTCAATAAATGTCAGCTGCAATTATACAGATTAATCATTTCAGATCAGTAAACTACAGCTTTGTTTAAGATAAGGACCCAATAAGTGCTTTTACTGAATCTAGAAAATTTTGCGACAATGGTGACACTCCATTTATCCTCAGGGCCATATAACTGACGGCCCTTTCAGGTTGACTTTATGACAAAGTGAATCTTAATCTTCGGGATCTCAGAAGAGTTCAACAGGTGTTTGGCGTGGGTTGTGCCGTGATACAGAACCAGCTTCCATCTGCTCCACACCCAAGCGTGAGGAAATTACTTCCAAATGTGCTTCAATTTAGAAATGAGCTTGCCCCTTACTTTCCCATTTTACTTTTCTGAGCTGTTGGCCTTTGCCTTTGCAGCCTTGCTCTAACTCTGTTAGTCACAGAGTGGGTCCTGACAACCTAACAAGCCCTGGCATTTTAGGGCATGAGGATGAGAGGTAAAAATCACAAAAGAAAACTAACAAGAGAAGGAGCATCATGCTCAGGCCAAGTAACTGAGAGAAGTTGTTATAAATACATGGTTTGATTCAGTGCTTCACTGGATATTAGTGTCTTGTTGAGATGAAACTTCTTAATTGTCACATAACTAAAAAACCTACCAATGAGATGACTCTCAAGAGATACTCGTAGGAATGCATTGTAATTTATATTTCTCTCATTTAATAGTGTAATTGTAAAGAATGTGTGCATGCACACTTGCACGCACGCACAAATACACTGTAATGGGGCCAGGCCCTGTTACTGCAGGGAGGAGCACATCCGAGACACCTCTGACCTGGAACGGCTCCCCTCGCCTCACTCAGAAACAGATGCAGCCATGCTGTGGCTGCACCGGCTGGCTGGAAGGCAATGCAGTGAGCACAGCCACAGTAAACGGCCCCGGCAGGGAGAGTGCCCCCAGCTGGGGCAATTGGAAGCCTGGCCACCCGGGCAGGGTAGAAGGGCCTGACCCCACAAGAGAGGGGGTTAAGAGCAGCCAGCAGTGGATGCATGGGAGGTCTCTCTGGGGTAAGGGAGCAGGTAGTTCCTAGCAGGGACACACACGGTTGGTTTGGTCCCGGGGAAGGCCCTCCTCACCCGGCCAAGGCTCTGTGGCCAGCCTGTGCCCAAGGTAGGGTGACTGGGACACCAGGTCCGCAGCCTGGAGGACAGATCACAGAAACCAGATACGACCAACACAAGGATAAGTGCAACTTTTTTATTTACTGTTATTGTTTTGTGTTCTCAGTTACAGACATGGGGCAGGGTGCCCTTGGGGGAAGCCCAAAGTCTGAGATAAGCCTTAGGCCAGCTGCCCAGGAAGGTTGGTGGATCCTTGGCTGACCCACCGCAACTAGAGTAAAAGGGGGCAGGGGGCAGCAGCTCACCCACCCCAACACACCCAGCAGTGTCACTCTGGAGTTACAGCTACCAGTGGCGTTAGGAGTGGGACTTGAACCCACACCTTCATGGTATATTGTGAATGAAGGGCAGCTGGAAGTAGGCCCTAGTCAGCACCATGGAGCAGGTGCTGCAGCTCCTGGTGCAGCAGCAGACAGTAATGGCCAAGCAGACCAAACAGCAAGGAGCCCATATGGATGGCCTGGTACAATTACACATACAGGCCACTGAGCAGCTAAAGGGGGTCATTGAAGAAAGCAGGAGAGCCATGGTACGGGTCTTGGAGCAGAGTGTCTTTGGAGCCTCAGCAGCCAGTCTAGGGCCTACAGGTATGGCCCAGACGACCAAGGATGATGACTCAGAACTTTTTGGAGACCTTCAAACTAATATCCACACAGCCTCAGTGGCCCTGAACCACTTGGGCATCCCAGCTGTGGCTACTGCATACAGGGGAAGCCCAGAGAGCTCACCTGGCTGAGGTTGCCAGCTATGACCGGGTGAAGGAAGCTATCCTCCAAAGGTTGGAGGAAGCTGAGGAACTGCACCACCAAGGGTTTTGTAGAAAGAAGGCCTCTGGAGCATGAAGCCCCTGGCAGTTAGTTCATTTACTCCAAGATGAGGCACACCAGTAGTTGCATCCTCAAGGCAGGGGATCAGAGGAGGTGATGGAGTTTATAGTCCTAGAATGGTGTATTTGGGACTTGGAAGGGGGCATCAAGTCCTGGGTCCAGTGGCACCAACCTATATCAGTACAGGAGGCCCTAAAGCTGGTGGAGGAGTTTTTGGTAGCAAGGAGCAAACATGTCCCAGAGTGTTTGCAAACATGTCCCCACAGCCCACGGCAGGCAGAGACCCCTGGTGTTGCACAGTCCCTGCTGGGACCCTTCACCTCCCCGTTCTTATCTGAATTTGCACTCTCAGACAGAGGGAGGGCAAGGGAACAGCCCCAGGGTCACCAGGCAGAGGCTTCCAGTTGGGGGCTAGGGGTGGGCCAGGAGGGTCTTGCTGCTGCTGCTGCTGCTGCTGCTGCTGGAGCATGCCACTGGCTCCTCCTGGGTCCTGCTGCTGCTGGTGCCTCGTCAGCTTAGACAGGCAGCCATGGGCAGATAACAGTTTTCTAAATGTTGTAAGGGCCACACAAGCTGGATAGAACAGCCTGGTGGGCCGGATGCAGCCCACGGGCCATATTTTGCCCACCCCGTTAATGCCTTCCCTTTCCCTCCCCTGCCATTGGTCAAATTGACATGAATATCTTTTTCCTAAGAAATGTTATCTTGAATGAGGTATGATTATATTTTATTGGCTTTCTTCATTTGCCTAATTTAAAGTCTCTCTCTTTCTTTCCTACCAGCAATTGAGCAATCCATTCATCAGCCGTCGCATAAAATTAGGCACTGTGTACACAAGTGCCTTCATGATCCAAAGATGCCTGGCAAAAGGATTAGGCTTTTGAAACTGTCTCCCATGACATTCTCATAAGTATGCAATAGAAATATTGTCTAGATGGAAGTGCTATAAGGTGAGTGCATAACTGTTTGAATGATCATGCTCCAAGAGTGGTTATCAATGGCTCAATATCAAATGGAAAGGACGTATTGAGTGGATTTCCCAGGGGTCTGTCTGGGTCTGGTACTGTCCAGCTTCTTCACTAGTGACTTAGAAGATGGAAATGGATGTACACATAGCAAATCTGCAGATGATACCAAAGAGGATGGTGCAGCAGACACTTTGAGGACAGAATTATGATTCAAAATGACCTTGATAAGTTGGAAAACTGGTCTGAAACCAGGTGATAGTCAATAAGAACAAGCGCAAAGTACTGAAGTCAGGGCAGGACAATCAAATATGGAAACAAAATGGGATATGACCAGTGAGGTTGCAACAACTGGATATGAGTATTGTCTCACTATGAGGGCAGTTAACAACTGGAACAGATTACCTAAAGGAGTTTTGCAATTGTCATCACTGGAAGTTAAGGGCAGGTTAAGCAAACATTTTTCTGGGCTGGTTTAAACAGGGATGATTCTGCCTTGACTGGAGGGCTGGATTAGATGACCTCCTGAAACCCCATCCATCCCCACTTCCCATATTCTGTATGCAGGATATGTACTGGAAGACCTGATTATGTTAACTTTGGAGCCAAGCTACTGCAAGGAACAACTGTACTATGATCTACTAGGAGGCTCTTCAGATTGAATGCTAAAAGATTGTTACACAACAATGTAAAAGACTGAATGGAAAACAGTAAAGAAAAAATTAGTGACACTGAGATTTGATTCAAAATTGTTCAATAATGTTAGTCATCAATAATAGACTACTAAGAATATGGAATCAGAAGTAGGCACTGTAGTCATTGATCTCTCATTTGGGAAGTGGCAAAACTATGAAAACTTTCTTGAAATCTATCAGTTATACTATTTAGTAAAATGAACCTTTTATCATCATTAGAAAGGCGGCAACCAGGCCCCCAAACCATGAAATTCAGAGATGGTTCTCAAGATGGGTAAAAGCCTGCATCATCTCATGAAGGACCCTCTTCCCACCTGAAAGTGGAAATTGCCTATGTTCTGCTATTTAGCCAGTTCCCAGGTGATGGCAGAAGTCTAATGAGACAGCCTGATCTTTATCAACGGTTGACACCCAAAGAGCAGCAATAGAGAAACCCCAAAAAGTTTGGAGGATCAAACACATTTCAGATGCATCCAAAGCTGTTCAGAACTTTCCAAACCCCCTTGAGACTCCATCTTGGGTAATCATGAGCTTCCTTGCAAGATTTCACAAGCTATTTCTTCCCGGAGCAGAGCGATCATGAGAACACCTTTCTAAAGGGCAGGTGGCATTCTGGGGCCCAGAGCATATATAAAAAGAACAGGAGGAGACAAGGAAGTCCCTCATCTTTTTCACCTTGTTTCCCATTCTAGGTAAAGCTTGAAGGGCAAATCCTGAAATGAACCTTGTCAGAATGTACTTACCCATCTCTGCTGGAAATCACCAGGTACAGACATCTGCAGTATGTCAGATTCTTAAAGGAAATGCCTGCATACAAGCAGATAAATTATATGCAGCAACACACCCTTTCAGGCAAGCAGAGCTGCTGGTGGCACTTCTAATACCTTCTTGAAAAATCAGAAACCAGATTATGAGGTTTCTACTATATTGCAGAAAGATGTGTTAAAAAGAAGCTAACAATCACATGACTTTGAGAGGAACGAAGGAGAGTTTAAGTGGCAATGTAAATGTACCTATCAGAAAACGGATAGGAAGAGCCCGATTCTGGGCTCACACTATGTATACAATGCTGTGACTATTTATTTCCATGGATCTGGAAGCACTGAAGTGATGAAGCTGTGATAATCCAGGAAATACATGAAAGGCTAGGATTGTTATGGGCGATAGCTTTTATTGGGCCAACAGCATGGCTGGGATAGACTGAGACGAGCTGTCAAATGCAGTGCATTCTTCTTCAGGTCTCTCACCCACAAAAACCCTTGCCTCTCTTTCCATCGAGTTTTTCCTGATGTACATCAGGGTCAGTGAATACAGAACCAGACCCAAAGACAGGAAAACCAGAATCAAGGTGTCAGTATCTAGGGCCAAATTCTGCATGGTGTTACACAGCTGTAAACCTAGAGAAACTGGATTGAATTCAGCGGGGCTGCTTTGAATTTACACATTTAATCTGTGACTTTAATTTATTACATTTGAGGACCAAATTTGTTGCGTAAGCTTGCAAAGTAGCTATGTCTAACGTGGCACAAAGGCCATAAGAGGGCGAAAACTGTGAAGCAACAGGAAAAGAAAAAAAAAGAGTGGGCCTGCAGCGCAAGCCTGAAGAAGATCATTCCTGGGGTCTCGAGGAACACAGTTGTGGTATGTGTACTATATTCCACCCCTTGCCATCTCTACTCAGTTTATAACAGACATGATGACAGCAATCCCTTGTGAGAAAAGAGAGTTATGCTGACACATACCTCATCAGGCTGCAGTGTGGCTGTGGGCCAGGGGAAATAGTGAAGGTGACATGATGATATAGTAAACAGCATAGATCGATGGGTCTGAACCTAAGGTAGAGATAAGTCTGACAGGAGTAAAAGGGGGAGCAGAACAATTAATGCCACAAATTCTTCTGTCAGGTACACCGGTGTAACTCCAGAGACCTGACTTTAGTATACAAGAGTGCAGTTTAGCTCACTGTGACCTGCAGGGTTGTCCTGTTTGAGTGGGGAAAAGGGAGAACAAGAAGAAATACAGATCTATCCAGACTGGCTAAAAAAACAAGCCAGTGAAACAGGCAAGGAAAAAATACTTACAGGTCTAATAACTGTAAAGCACCTCGTTTGAGGAAAAGTTTGTGCCATGAATTAGATGGCTCTGATGACTGCTAACAGGATGCTTGGCTAATTAGCCTTTCACAATTCATTCACCACCTCAAATCCACTCCAAGCCAATAGTGACCTCTGATGATTGTTCCTTGGCCTGTCTTTTGAGCAATGAGTTTGGTGATTTTCCTTCAGCCCCTATTGGACCAGAAACACCACCACACCTGGCAGCTTGAGCTGAGCAGAAAACCGTGTTTCTCCCACACTGCTGATTTTGCCAAAACTCAAGACATGAACTTACACTACTGGTTTCAGTAGCAAATTGTGACTTTTTGGCCAGTCACCTACAACCAAAAACATGTCATTTAAAAATACATTATATATGTGTGTGTGTGTGTGTGTGTGTGTGAGTGTGCGCATGTGTGTATTTATGTGTGTGTGTGTATATATGTCTATATATGTATATGTGTGTGTGTGTGTGTATATATGTATATGTGTGTGTGTGTGTGTGTGTATATATATATATATATATAAACAGTTTGAGTAAAGCAGACACCCTCTCAGTGAACATCTACGCTTGTACATAAGAAAACCAATGTTTTGACAAAAGAGAGAGGGAGAGAAGAAGTTCAGATGGGGAATTTTTTAACAATTTTTTTAATTTCAAAGATTGAAGAGACAAATTAAACTTCACTATATTAACTATAAACTTCACTATAAACTATCACTACTAAACTCACACTCTTTGTCCAGGTCAGCATGCAGAGAGGGCAGTGTGGGAAAGCTAATGCTGCTGCCTGGGCCAGAGTGGTTCGAATAAAATCACTCCCTGAGCTATGGGTCTTGCAACTGGTACAGGCACCAGAGTCACACAGGTTTAAAGTATTACCGTAAATCCTGTAATTAGCTCCGCCGTAACAATAATGGTGTAACTCCTGGACAAGGGAGGCTGTTGGAGCAGCACCAAAAACCTCTTCCTGTTCCCCATGCAACACCTCCAGAGCATCACAGTCTCTGCTGGAAGAAAAAGCCCCGGGGGGGAAAGGGTGGAGGTGAAGAGGTTACAGAACCTAAATGGCTGGGTTCCCGCAAGGAGGGCCAGGCCCCTGCCATGTTGCAGCCAGCACCAGGAGTGTGAGCACTGCTGAATGATGCAGTCAGTCAAGTGCACTGGGAATACAGATGGTACTAATTAGGACTAATGATAGGCAAACACAAAACAGTGGGGATGACAAATGTTTGAAAATATTTCTACCGAGACGGCAAGAGGGAGAGGGGCAGCTCACAGGCCTTTCCTGGACAGCGCTCGGCAGTGGATGTTTATTTAATCTACACATTCTCTCTCCCCGATCCCACAACCTCCTCGCAGCCCCATATCATTTCCTCCTCCAACAGCTGCAACAGTGGGGGAGAGATGAACGGTGGAGGCTCACACCTGTCATCTGCTGATCGCCTTATAACGGGTGCCGGAGTCAGGAGATGCCTGTTCAGTCTCCCAGAGATCCGTCGTGTCATTTCAGGGCTGTGCTCCATCTTCACTGGCCTGAGGACAGTACGGACAGGGGCTCATTAGGCAGTTCAGGATCTGTGACTGATGTCCAGGGTAATTCGGTGCAGCTGCTGTCAGGCATCACAGTTGAGGGATCTCAGCAATGAGACCTGCTATCTCCAAAATATCTCTGGGGACAATCACTTTTAGAGCTGGGTGGTGCCAGAGAGACACCAGCCTGTATTGCAAGTAATAAAAAGCTCTCAGGGAGGTAGACCCAGTTCTGCACTGCCGTGGTGAGAGGCAGAGTTGACTGGTCCTCATGCAGGGTTGCATTAACACCGCTACCCACATTCCCCCCCGGCTGTGATCCCACCTTCTCCTCGCCCTGTTTTTGGTGATCTGCAGCCCTGGTGGAGCCAAGATACTGACAGTCCCCGTGGTACAGGAATTAAAGGACTGGGACAGTCCCTGCCTACCACACTGAAGCATGAGGTGGCAGGGGAAATACTGTGACCACTAAGGCGGTTTTCCTAGTCACTGGGGATAACCACTTTTCTGGCACAGGGTAGTACCCGCAGAGGTAATGTATAGTTCATCTCCCACTTTAATTTCCAGTGGGAAGATCTTGGCTTTTCACCAACTTTATGGAAATGGGAGACTCTTCCCTAGCTTGCTCCTGCAGCCATATGGCTGAGGGCAAGCGAAACTCGGGGGCATCTGAACCCCAAGCCTCTGGGCTTGGACCTGTATGTAGGATGCCCACCAAAGGATTTGGAAGTATCTGAAGCCCTAGGTGGGGTGGAAGATGTTTGCCAGTAGCAGGGCCACATATGGTTCTTGAATGACTCACAGATTTGGAATTGATTTGGCTGATTTGGCATGGAAAAAATATTAAATTTCTAAAAAATAAAACCAAAACAAAAAAAACCCCACTGAAGCATAAGATGGGGTTGAGGTTGCCTGTACCCATCCGTCCTCTTGCATCCCTCTGGAGAATTTAGGTACAGTCTAGGCCTGGAGCCTTATACTTCAAACCCTTCAATCTGCAAACTGGGGGAAGACCGGGATGGGAAGGTAAAGATGAGAAATTAACTTTGGTGGTAAATTGTTTGGGACACGAGACGTATCTTCCTGTGTCCTGATGTGACGTCCAACACAGTCTTGATTAGAGCGTAAGGACCTTAATGCGACAGGCATCATTTGTGAGGATGGATGTATCTTTTGGTAGGAAAGACCCCAGGATGAGTGCTAGGTACCATTACATGCAAAAACAGCTTGCTGTCTCCAAAACTGCAGTTGGTCTGATTCTTTTCTAATACTGTACCACTCCCAGTTTATATTCATGTGAGTGAGAGGAGAATCAGGACCAGTATCTTTCTTTTGGTAGATAAAGCCATGATCATTGCACTAAAAGTTCCTAGGAAGATAACATAGTACACAGGGTGGTGGGGGTCAGAAACAGTTTTGCGTGTCAATTTTATACTACAGCTAACCTCAAGGTTTTATGTTGTCAGCCAGGAGCACAAAGGATCTGAACATTTTTCACATCAAGTCAACTAGCAGTAGTATAGTCTTTAGTGGACTTGAATGAAGTCCCTTTTCAGGGTTAAAACTCTGGTTTGGCTAGGGGATGGTGCTTTGTTTCAGAGGGAGGATGGTTTAGGGCATGGACTGGTCGGAAACTGAGGCGCCTGGGATGCCTGTGTCGATCTCCTCCGAAAGGCTTTTCCCATGTCGCTGTTATTGTTCGTGGAATTTGAACAGAACAGGCATACCAATAACAAGGAGTTAACACAAATGCACTTTCTGAAGGTAAGAAATACAAGGTTTGAAGAAGACTTGCTAATGCTTGTATAGAAAGTCTGTGTTCATTAATACTGATAAGTTCAAAAGGATCCATTCATTTCATGAGCCACCTGGTTTGCACAGTCTGGGGCTCTTGTGTAGGGATGAGGAACCCTTAGGGAGTGTCGAAATTTTCTCCCAGTTTTTCATCCATGGCCCAGTTTTTCCTCTCAGGGCTGTATTTATTGCTATCCTCTCTCCATATGGCCAAACTGCACTTTTCCTAATGTGGGGTTTTTTTAATGCACAAAAAGTTCTGTATTAGGTATAATCACTTTTTGGCTTTCTGTACAAATCTGCATTTTGTTAGACAGATTGGGACTGTACAAAGACATGGAAGAAATAAACTTTCACCATTCAGCATTGTCAGGACAATACCCCAGGCTCCAAATCAAATTTGATCCTGCATAGTTAGAAAAAACCAAACCTATTATTAACTTGGCTCAAGACACTACCATGACTCAGTGAAACTGAATTGTTCTGTGCTCCGACGGGATTTCATCGACATGCTCCTAAGTCATGAAGCCATTTTCAAAATGGGAGTACAGTATCCCCCGGAAGATATCATAAGACCAGCCAACTCTCAAGCATTTGATCCTAACTTTAAAAAAGGAATGCAATGCTTCTAAATATGCACAACCAAACTAGGAGAAACATGGAGCTGAAGAACTGCAAAGAACCCTAAGGTGAAAAACAGACATTGGATTTCTATGGGAAGGCAGCCGTTTATGCTGGGATGGACAAGCCCATTGTCTGGTGTTAAGCACCTGTGAAGTATCCCAATTAACACTTTGCCTGGGAACAACAGCAGCTAATTTGAGTTAATTACCATTCCAGCTGCTTGACTATCCATTGTCTATTTTGATGTGAGTCACAAACCCAGATAATCAGCACTGGGATAAACCCAAGGTCTGTTTTTAGCCTAAATGACATCTATGTTGACGCCATGAGGAAATAACCAGGCCTCCAATATACAGGGAAATGCTTTGGGGAAAAAATAGTGATAATCTGTGTGAACCTTTTCATGCACCCAGATCTTGATATGAACCTGAAAATGATGATAGCCATGAAGCCTCTGGCATCCCAGTCTCTGGCTTCTTCACTATTCATTCCATGAAGGAATAGCACAGACCAACTGCAGACGCTTCCTCAGCCTGACGAAGGGTATTTGTATCCATAAGCTTGCAAAGAATAATTTCTTCAAGTATTTGGGTTGATCTAATAAAAGATACCAGATTTACCCAAAGAACCTTGTCTGTTGATAGCCACGAAGGGAATTCCATAGAGCAGTCTGGAAAAGAGACAAGGAGGGGAGGGGTATGCTGGGGACCGAGTGGAAGAATTAGTGAATAGGATAGTGATGACCAGAAGTTTGATGACAGAGAAGATAAGGTTCCATCCTATGGACCCAGAGATATGAGTTTGAGCCTTGCTCTTGACTCCACAAAAGGCTGCCCCCAATCCAGCTGTCAAGGAGACTCAAAAGGTAGCTAGACCCAATGCTGACCACACTGTCTATACATGTGCTCCTGAGTTTCAAGGGGGATATTTCAATTAGGGCGACTCTCAGGAACAACTTGAATTAAAATGCTGCAACGTCTCATGTATTCAGCATCCCAGGTTTCAAAATGGTGTCAGGGCACTGTAACTAAAGCTCATTTAATAAGCTTTAGTTGAAGCGCCCCCACCACCGTTTTGGAACACAGGACACTGAATACACGAGACGTTGCGGCACGCTGGACCGTTCCGACTAAAACACTCCAGCAGAGTCGATTAATCCCCATGTAAAAGTGCCCATGTCCCCTCACGTGCCACTGGCTATAAAAACTGGCCTATTTTAACCCTGCTGGTGGATGGGCCACTTGAGCTCGGATAGACCTTTGGCATTGTGACAGTGAATGTTTGCCTCACACCTATTTACATTCTCTGAACACAAGACCATGAAGGCACAAGCTAAAGTTAAAATTTACACTTCACATAAACTAATACCTTTGTGCTCCCTTGCAGATACAAGGCACAGTCAACATGAAAGTCTCACTAGCACAAGTTACTACCAATGCTGCTAGTTCAGCAATCCTCCGAGACGGAATAGATGTTTATGGCTAAGATTTTCCCAAAGCCAGCGGTGATGTTGACCACTGCTCTCGTCTGCTATGGGAATTATTGTGCTCTTATATAGCCTATGATTTTAGCTAAATAAGCTTTAGACACATAATAGAAAGTCTCTTGCCTACATAAAAGGCCTGCTTTTGAAAGGTGCTAATCATCTGCCCTTCCCATTATCAGACCTTTACTTGAGCACCTCAGTATTGATTTTGGTGCCTAAATTTAGCTAACCAGAAATGAATATGTAGGGTTACCCAAACATCAATTCAGTCATGTGGATCTCCACAGGCCATCCCCTAGAGACCAGAGGATGTCTAATATAGGGCGAGTACAATGATATGGATATTTGTCTGCTAGGAAGCAGAATTGAGACCATCAACTCCTTTCAATAGGTCACTGAATAGCTGTGAAATGACAGAAAGTTTCACTTCCATAGGGACTTCTTCTGGTGTCTCAAATGGTGACAGGCCCCCAAGGCAGTTGTAGTTCATGTGGAAATTATGGCAGAGATGGGAATCAACCCCAGGTCTCTCAAGGTCCTTTCCAGTGCAATTAAAAGAAGAGATTTCCAGACGAGGGCTCTAAGGAGCTTCTCTCTAGAATAGCCCTCCTCATGGCGCATTTTATAAGAGACCATTTAGCCCTGTTCAGCATGTGCTTTCCACAGTCCTGGTACACTGGATAGTACAGTGTAGGCCACACCTTTGGTCTAGCATCTCAGTCTAAATGTTGTTTCAGCTTCATCAGTGGGGGAAATATTTAAGAGAGATGACTGAGTCCACTGTCATTGCTAACTTCAGAGAGAAAGAAAGCAAGAGAGAGAGTGCATGCATGCATGCAAACACATGCCACGTTTCTGTGGTTTATTGCTCATGCTGCCATGCAAACATGCTTGCTGCTGCAAGGCCAAATGTTCCTTTTCAGGAAGTGAAAAGTCTTCCTGAAAAACCACAAGACACGGAGGTAACTCACCCTTTGGGACCAACAGAGGAGGGAGTGCAATGTTGGCGAATGTTTGGGAAATGCATCATACAAGCAATTTGCCTTGTGCGTTTCCTTTTGCTCGTTGTCTCCAATTATTGTCTCACTGTATGAAGTAGGGTCTGTCTTTTTACTGTGGATGGGTAAAATGCATGGCACAAAGAGGCCCTGATCTTTAAGGAGCTTGTAAGTACAGCTTCAATACAAATATCCAACAAGTTGCCTTGACAGAGGGGCTGCTTCCTTTCTCTTGCTTGATAGGAAAGCAAGCAGCCCATGCCTTCAGGCTAAGTGAGTTAGATGTCAGCTCTGCTAGCCAGACAGTGGGAGATGGGCAGCCACCTCTTAGACTCCCTGGAAAATCCCAGTCTAAGGAAAAGGGAAAGGGCAGCTGGGGAGACCAAGAAACCAATTAGGGTACTGGGACCAGAGAAGGAGAATAACTAAGTAAACTTCACATTTGGCTACCTAAGGAGAACAGAAAAGGATGGACAGACCAATTGTTCTCTCCTCCTGGCTCTCACACTACAGCATGGGAAAGCATTCATATTCAGGTTGCTACCATTGAGGCAGAGTTGCAAAAGCATTCACTGTCTTCTTGTCTAACTCTACATGAGGCCTGTGGGAACTGCAAGGGTTAACAGGCCAGGAAGAGGTCAAGCTGGGCACCCAGTTGGCTGTTTCTGAAAATGTGATGTGAGGATGGGAGTGGAAATGGAAGTGCAATCACTTTTTTTCTTGACGCCTTCAGCACTGAAAGGAAGGTGCAACAATCAACACTGACCACTTCCAGAGTGCTCACATGGCCTGATCACTCTCAGATTAGGTTCAGACCTGGACAGGCTTCCCTGCTTGGTAAGAACTGACCTCAGAGACGGGCCAACCTGACCATCCACACTGTTTCATTTCAATCCGTCTCTCACCTTTGGTATCAAGGGCCTTGAAGCTTTTCTGAAACAGCTCTAGCTGGGGATTGCGCTCAAATGGCTCCACAGTTTGCTTTTGTCCAAACTAGAAGCAAAAAAAAATCAGCACTTATGGTATAACGTCACTGATCCTACTGTCGTCACTACAGCAGGTAGGTACCCCTTATGCATGAGATGGTATTAAAGCAGCATAAAAGAGGGATACTCTCCACTCCCAAGTGCCCTGTAGCATTTCTGTTTTTAATTTTACACGGGATTCATGTAACCCAGGCCCCAGGATCTCAGTTTCAAAGACTATGTACTAGCTAGGCAAAAAGCATAGAGCCGGCCACAAGACCTCTCCCTCAATTACCCATTTCACTTGCAGCAATGCTGACCTTTGGGTGAGAAAGTAAGGGTTCTGCCTACACCGCGTGTTTCAAAGCACACATTAACCCTGATTGTCTTGGCTAACTCTTTGGAATTTCCTTCCTTGCCCTGGAGATGGATCATTCTGTGGAGATGAAAATTAATACTTCTGCACAACTGGAGGGTGGGTGTGTTTTCAATTATTTTTTTTTAAGAGGAAAGTGAAAATTCAGTGGCCGCTATAAATAAGCCTGTTTTAATTGTAAACCTATTTAGTGGGACATGGAATTAATCATTTGGAAGGCCCTTTGCCTCTGCTAGCTTTGAACGATATGTAAAACGAAGTGAATAAGCAGCAGGCAATTTGGCACGAGGCCTCGTTTCATTTCTGTTAAGCAAAAGCTGGTGTTGAGTCACTGAATCCAAGTGTTGTTTTAATTCTGCTCTCGAGAGGGTGAGGGGAGAACAAATGTAAATAGTGAAGTGTTAGGAGGAGTGAAAGGGCACCACTTAAGAATCCAACATGCAAAACTCCCTGCCTTCATCGGTGGAGGAAGGTGTGCAACCACCGGGAAGCCGCGTACACTTCACACCTCTGTAGACCTGTGCACCAGTTAGCCAATAACAGAACCAGATGTAGTAATCCCAGCTTCACCCCACACAACTCCTGTGCTTATGTAGGGCACAAAGGAATGAAAACAGCATGTGACACTGTGTCAAAACAACTCCAAGACAACCAAAAATGTTATCCCTTCCATTTGTGTTGATGTTCGGGAGCTCAGCAGGGTGAATATCAAGGGAGGGATGTTCTCCAGGCTGAAGACTATATGCAGACAGATTGCCTGGAATTGTAGCCTCCCGGCCCAGCATCGTGCCTTCCAATTCCACCGCTCCTTCCTTACTCGACAGCATGGAAACCTGCTTCGTTGCCCCAAGACACTCAAAATGGTGATGGCAGAGGCTTGGAGGGACCCACCGGCACATGACAGAAGCAACCGGTAGACCTACCTCCCTAGTTGTTCTCAGGAAGTCATCTTGACATTCAAGTTCATTGCTGATAGCGCAGCAGTAAAAAGTACCGGGGGACACAGTTGGGCTGGGAGAAACTGCTTGTCCAGCTCTTATTCAAAACTTGACAAAAGAATGCACTTGAATGTTTCTAAATGGATTCAGATTGGTCGTGCTCACACCCATTTCATCTTCCATTTCTTCAAATATGCTAGCAATCAAACTTTACAAGCATAAACAGCCATGGAAAATACATTTCAAAGTAAATAATTCAAATATAATGCCCAGCATTTTCATCCTCACCCAGGGCTGGACCCAAGCCCCTTGCTGCTAAGAGCACATACCTCTAGAGTTTGAGCTAAGGACTAAGGCTGCTGACAGATGTGAAAAAAACCCAAACAGCACTTTACGGGAAGAGGAAGCATGTTAGTTTGATCTGGCTCCACAGCGTCTCTATAGATTGGGCACTTCAGCAGGGCTTTTTGGCACTTTTCTCTAAAGCTGATTCAGTCAGCTATTAAGTCGCCCAAAAGCCCTGCTGAAGAATGCAATCTATATAGACGTTGGGCGCGCTGGGTCAAACTAATGCAACGCCTCTTTTGGACGTGTGCTTCACTCGGTGTGGGGGTACACTGAGCTGATAATAAAATGCCAAGGGCGGAAGTCACATCTGTAAGCAGAAAGTGTCCCAGGTCACAGCGACAGCAGACTCATGTGCTTCCTGGAACAGACATAGAAGAAGATGACATCAATCTAGAGCTGAGGAAAACATAGGAGAAACACAACGAAGATTCACCCCCTTTTCCATTTGAAAATAAATACATTTTTCTCCACCAGTCCTGCATGATCTGCAATAAACAGGAGCTTCCACAAGTTTTTTACCCCATAGTCAGAATGGCATGGACTCTGGAGGATTTTGCCTACCTCTCTGGAGGGGGTTATAGTCCTCTTCCTTGGATCTCCCGAGTGTATTTTAACAACCTTGCAGTGGAAGGACAGTGACAGCCCTTGTCTCTCTGCTTTACTTGTGGCAGGTTAGGGTGTTTTTGGTGTTTTGGGGTGATGTGCCTTGTACCTGTGTGACAGTTGCTGTGTAGTTTTAGGAACAGGTTAAGCAAGCATTTGTATAGGATGTTTTGGATAGGGGTGAGCCTGCCTTGAGGAGCGGATTGGACTGGATGGCCTCCTGAAATCCCTTCCCTTCCTGACTTTGCTACGATCCTGTGATTTGAGGGAAACCCATTTTAAAGTTTGCACACACAAGAATCCACACCAGATGTGACTATGTGTGAACCGTGTCTGGGAACAGAAACATCATGCAACTCGTCCTGATTCGTCACGGCTCACACACAGACTATTTGAGGTCAGCCCACTTGGCTCTGGCAAAACAAAAAGTGTCTTAGCCACATGGTTTGTTTTACTGAAAAAATGGTTAATGTTTGCATATTTTAAGACAAAACATTTATTTTAAAGATGTTGGTTTGATCTTCCCCAAAATGAAAAAGTTATCTAAGAAAAGAAGAAATTATTCATGAAAATGTCTCCCAGTTCTTTGCAAAGGTTTCTACTAAGTGCCCTTCTGAAACTGGTCTGGAGGAAAAGATTACATGACCCTGAATGGATTATAAAGACTTAAAATGAGAAGAGTGGAGATTTCTAAATCCAAAATTCTCTTCTTCCCAGTCACCTTAGTTGTGGGAGTGTCTACACAAGATGTCTACTGCGGAGTAGATGTCTACTGCGGAGTAGCTCTTCAGTAAATGTCTTGGTGTCTACACATGCAGGGCTATTAGGCTGGAGTAAACCAATGAACTCTGCAGCAGGGTGGTACTTGTAAATACAATTACTATCCTGCAGTGGAGTTTTTACTCTGCAGCACCACATATGTAGATGCTGATATATCTGGCTGGGGCAAGAGGATGCTTTGGTGCTGGGCCTACCTGCCAGCTAGCCCTGCACTGGAGCATCCTTGTGCCCCAACCAGCCCCTCCACAGCACGTTGAGCTGGGCAGGAGCAACCCCAGGTTGGCAGGATGACCCCTCCACCCCCATCCCCCTGCCAGTTGGGGCTGCTCTGCCCTGGCTCAACGTGCTGTGGTCCTAGGCACACGTTTAAACAGCGTGCCCGGGAGCAATAAACTCCAGGGTTTATTGCTGTGCATTAATTGCACACATAGACACATCCTGCTTGTACAGTCCCCATAACTGGGTACCTCACCATTCTTTTAAAGTTTTTATGGACCTGTTAGGCAGACATATGCCATTATCCCCATTTTGTAGATGTGATGCAGAGTCTAATGGCATGTCCCCACTGCCTTTGGACTGAACCACACCAAGTTCATGAGCACCATCTCTGCTAGATGGGTGTAACATAGCCCCCTTAAAGCACTTCTGGGCATGCCCATGGCACAGCATATTGGCAAGCATCTGGTGCCACTCAAAGGCAACTACATTATATCCATGTGGGGTTTACCCAGCATACAGTGGGTGTTACGTGTTTCATTGCAGAGCTCCCTAGCAGGGACTGGGCCCACCCTAAGTGACTTCCCTACAGTTACAAAGGGAAGCTGCATTAGAGCAGAGATTCAAAACCAGGTCACCTAGGTCCTAAGCAGAGCTCTGACCATTGGACTAGCTTGCCTCTTAGGTAGTGTCAACAGTGGGAAGTGAAACAACAGATGGCTACAACAAGTGCAAAAGTATTTGTGATGGTGGCATTGTCTATACTGGCTTTCCACAGATTTGGCCTTCATTAAAGAACCGGTGGAATTTTACAGCATGCTCTCCTCTTATGAATCTTTTTTTGCAAGCCTTGAAGTATCTACAGCTTTTCCTGATGACCCCCAGGTCCTGGAGTCAGAGGTTACACAGGAACCAAAGCTTTCTTTTTTTCAAACCTTGCAAGTTCTCAGC
>NW_005842333.1:1281952-1286491 GCF_000455745.1 Alligator sinensis | reverse complement strand
AGGGAAAGGAAAAAAAAGACATGAATCCTAAAGACTCTAAACAATATAAGAGAGCCCTACATTTATGTTTAATGCATAAACATATTAAATAATAAATATAAATAATTATTTATATTTAATTCTTATTTAAAGTTTCTTTTGATTTTTAAGATGACTACATGATATTAGAGAACCTAGAATACTCTGTTTTACTGAATGGAGCCTCACAACCTTCCTTTGGATATCCCTAAGGCTATATGCTAGTCAGCTGCAATCGGTTAGGTTAAGGACAGATCTTCAAAAATGCTGAGCCTAAATTGATTCAATCTTTGCAGGTTAGTCTAACTTGGCTAGGATGAATCACTTTGTAACTGCATAACATACAGGCACATGCCTGCAGTGACTCAGGCTAGAAGCCAGGGGCGGTGGGGGGGAAGGGGGGTGGGTGCTAGAGCAGCCCTCCCTTCCCTTGTACAGTACTGAGCTGAAGGGGGGCATGGCCAGGCCCCATCAGGATGCTCTGATTGGCCCAGCAGGAAATTGATAACAGTGTTTATCACCCCCTAACTCAGTATTTATCACCCCATTCAGAAAACAACAAAGGGACATTACCAGCAACCTGTTGAATCTGCCTGTTGATTCAGCATGGACCATAGCCAGCATGTGGTCTGCTAGCTAATACAAAGACACCTCCTCAGCAAGGCAGAAGGAAGGGGGGAATTCCTGCTTAGCTGGGAGTGGTGAGCGGGAGGGAGGTGAGCAGCCTACAGTCCCTCCCCAGATGCAGCCAGGGAGCAGAAGGGAGTGGTCAGCCCTGCTGTGTAGCAGAGAGCTCCACCCAGCCCAGAGAGCATGCTGGGATGCCGGGGGTGTCTAGTTTATCTTAAACCAGCAAGGGGTCTGGGACAGACATTGCATAAACCGGTTTGACCCAAATCCATTAAGTCTGATACTACATTCAACCAGGTTTATCTCAAACTGGTTTCAGCCATTTTCAAACTGGTTTATGTGCACTGAGCATTTGTTCTGTTACAGGTTTAAACCAGTTTCTGATCACTTAACCTGGCTTATGTGTAATGTCTGTCCCTAGCCTTGGTCACTACCAGTGTGCACTATGACAAATGTCCTACAGGTAAAGCTAATGGGAGCCTGATCCCACAATACATTTTGCCACTAGTTTCTAAGAGGTCCTCAGAGTTTTCCTCCAAGTGCCCTTTTTCTACTCGATTCCTTATTCCAGAATAACCTAACTATTCCCACAGACTTGGTTATGATCTCTAGGTTGATGACTTGTGTATATACTACCCACAGCTTACCACCACCCAGCTCTCCATATTTTTCCCTGCCTCTGTCTCTCTGAAATCTTTGTCTCTTTTTCCAATACATCATCAATCCAGCTTGATAGAGCCAAATACAGGCTCTTTATTTAAGCATATAATCACCCATTAAAGAACTAATATGAATTAATCTTTCCTATCCAACTACACCCAATACATGCTTTGAGTCTCCCAGATTTTTTGCTTTCTCTGGCTAGCCTTCCAAGTCCTGAGTCATAAAGATTCAAATGTCCTAGGTTCATATATCCTTAGTCATTTCCCCCTTTCAATTATTTGCTTGTTTTGGGAATGGGTAGAAACTACTTTACAATCTTGTTCACTAACTCTTCTTTCTGAAACTACCATGCCGAGCTCCTCTTTTCTCTCTAGTGGACATCTTTACTGAGTGAGTATTGCAAGCTAGAGAAGAACAAGTTCATTCTTTTTAGCTAATTTAAAACCACTTAAACTCTCTCTCTAAAGAGACTGACTTGTGTCTTTTCCAAATCCAAATAATCAGACCGAAAGGCGCAGGTGTGTGTCACGGAGAGATCATTATAGTCTTACAGAGTGTTCTGAGCTCTGGAAGCCAAGAGACACAATCCAATGATAATAGCTTCCTTTGTTGGGTAATCAGACCAAAAAAATGCTAAATGCATTTTTGTTTACAAGAGAAACAAAGGAGAGGAAAGGGATGTTATGGATCACCTATCATGTATGGGAAAATGCAGTAAAATGGAGACATGATGATTTAAAAAAAATTTTTTTTTTTGCTTGATGTGGAATAAATTGTTTTGGCTGCAAGGAATTCCTTGGCCTTCCTTATTTCTAAAGACCGGGCTCAGGCAAGGAATAATCAAAGGTGTGACTCCAGTGAGTAGAGTTGCGAGGAAGTCTCATTCAGTCATTATAATTTTAATGGAAAGAAAATCCAGAGAGCAGAGGAATTGCACAAAGACGTTCTGAAAAAAAACACAACCCTCACTGCTTGGAAGATTGATAGATATTAACACATAGAAAGCAAATCCAACTGGCAAGCCAAAGTTATACAACCAGAAAGTTGTGAAACAAGTCATACAGGTCAGGAGGATGCATAATCAGAAAGCAGAAAAACAGGGGGTGGAATCCATTGGTGGGTTGAGAAGGTGAAAAGAGGAAAAGCAACACTGAATAGTCGAAGAAGGCAGAATTAAAATCAGCAGGGAATGTAGAGCTGGAGATACCAAAGAATTCACTGTTTCAAAAGGTAGTGTCACCTCCTTTCAGCCCTACTGCAAGAGGCTTACTAAATCATAACCAAGACGGCATTCAGAACAAGCTCCTCTCACTCAGTGCTTCTGGGAACTCAACAAATAAAAGCACAGCTCCACATTGTAAGAAAAGAGCCAAAGAAGTGCTAGAGGACCCAGGTCATCTGAGTCAAATGAACCCCACCCCACAAGTGCTCAGATCCTCCAGCGCTGGCTGCTGCTGCAGAACATTAAGGCACTCTGTATAACACTCCCTGTAACACTCATCTTAGCATGGATTTAGCAGGAAGACTATTATTCCTTTATTCACTTGCCTGCTTCTGTCCACTGGACCTCTTCTACATGACTGGCCAGGCCCAACCCAGCTCGTTCGGTGGAACCCAGGATCGTAAAGCTGAGCTTGCACAGTAGCAGCTTCTCAGCACCGATAGCTAAAATGCACAAACGTCATGTTCAGATCCCAGTGGCGATATACATGCTGCTTCCAAATCCGCCGAATTTCCTCAAATGACGGTCAAAATGCCGGGTTCCTTTTCATTAGATCAAAAAAGCTTTCACTCCACCCTTTATTCAATTTGCTGACTTAAATCCTATGCCACCAGTTTCAAGGGAGAAAAATCACTCCATTGACTTCATCCCTCATTTTAAGGACTAAGAGCATCCTTGAAGCTTTGTGGGCAAAGTCCAGTGGCAGCTTTGATATTATCTGGCCAATAGCACTAAGCAAAAAGAATGACTTTGTCTTTGCAAGCAAAAAATGTACATGTGAAGTACACAAACCTTCGATTAACTTGGAGCAGGTAGACAGCATGAATCTTCCACAATATGGCCAAATAAGGAGAGTTTTCCTGCAAGCCCGACAGGATTATTTTATGGCTGCAGCGAGCTGCTGCTTCAGGGCCCTCATTTCCCCTTTGTGACCGTGCCAACGAGGAGAGAGATCTGCATGTGGCAGGGTGGCATAAACACTGAGTAGTCATTTATGGAGGGGAAGAGAAAAGGCTCTTCTCAGCCCTGTAGTACATTGCCAAAAGTGGCCATACTTGGTAGCACTGAATTGATGGGTCCTGCCATCCTACTCATGGGACTCTGAAACATGAAATTTTCCTGCTTCTTAAGTGTCTTTGCAATCAGGGGTCTCTGGGCTCCAAGTCCTTCATCTCTCTAAACAACACCATCCACAAAGTACAACCCAGAGACCAGTCTGTCATAATGAATAGGGCGGCTTTACTAAAAGACAAGGATAAATGCGATAAAAGAGCTCAAAGGGAGTCTCCAGCATGATGGTGTTAGAGCTAGATAAGGACTGTGTTTGCTCAGACATATGGAACATAAGTTCATGGCTCACAAAGACAGAGAGGAGAAAATGGTTTGTATTTCCATGGCCAAATCTATAAATAACTCTGACACAAGGGAGGCATTTGGGGGAAAGGAAAGAGATGGCTAAAAGGTGCCTCTCCTTTAAATACCAGTGTCTGTCAACTAATATTTTCACTCTGTGGCCTCTTGCTGTTCAAATATACAATAGGAGTCTGTGAGTTCCTCACACCTATATTTTAGGATGGATACAAACCAGAAAACTAAACGGCTCCCATTGCCTATTCATTCGTCTACATGTTGTTGGAAGCAATTCCTTAGATCTGTAATGATTTCTTCCTGAGTGAAGCCCATGGGATCTTTTTCCGTAAGGATAGCTAGGAGTGCTTGCATTGTCTGGGCATTCAAACAGCTCTGTCCCAGCACGTACCAATCTCAGCCGACAGCCTGTCAGTTCAGCGTCTTATTTGGCTGTCCTCAAGTCCTGCTCTGGCAAATGGGGAGGACAGTCTAAGGACATATCTAGTCTTCCAAGGTCCCGCATTGCTCTTGATAAAACTGGGATATACAGATTTCGTAGACATTCGGGCTGGAAGGGACCTCAATTCATAGATTCATAGATGCTAGGGTCGGAAGGGACCTCAATAGATCATCGAGTCCGACCCCCTGCATAGGCA
>NW_005842333.1:1228861-1280965 GCF_000455745.1 Alligator sinensis | reverse complement strand
GATCTACCTGCTACGAACCCGTGCTGGTTTCCCCTCAGCATAATTTGTCCTGCCGGGCTCTCGCATATGTGAGCCTTGATAATTTTTTCAAAGACTTTGCCAAGGATGGAGGTGAGACTGACTGGCCTATAGTTGCCCGGGTCCTCCTTCCTCCCCTTCTTGAAAATGGGGACCACATTGGCCCTTTTCCAGTCCTCCGGGACCTGGCCCGTGCGCCACGAGTGTTCAAATATTCCCGCCAGTGGCTCTGCAATGATGTCGGCCAGTGCCTTCAGCACCCTCGGATGGAGCTCATCCGGGCCTGCCAACTTAAAGGCATCCAGTTCCTCCAAGTGACTCTGCACCATCTCAGGGTCTACGCATGGCAGTCTGCCGCCTTGCTGCTGCCTCTCTACAATCCCAGTGAGAGACTTGTCTTGCCCCTCACTTAGGAACACTGAGGCAAAGAACTCGTTGAGGAGTTCAGCCTTGTCCCCCCTGTCCGTCACCAGTCGATGTTCACTTTCATCTCCTAGCCAAGTTCCTAAGGGTTGTTCACATCAAAGACACTTAGCCATTGGTCCCTCACTTCCAAGAAACAAGTTCTAACCACTGAGCTTGTTCTTGAACATGTTCTTGGAAATGTAGTGGGAGAGATGTCATTTCTAGGTATACTGGACTGCATGGTTGCCCCCAGAGGGTGCAAGAGAAGCCAGAGATTCTTCTTCTCATGTGGCAGGCCTATGTTAAAGATGGACACAGGTCATGGCAGACTCAGTCCCCAGTCTTTTGCTCCTAGTGCTGCTATGGGGAGAGAAGGTGGAGGAGATCATATTGGCCTCTTAATATATGCTATGATGATTTGCATTTGTGGAAGGGGAATTCACACTCTGTGGATGAGTGACCAGAAGCCCCCAGGTATTCTGGCTAGAGTTGGTCAGAAAAGGGTTTTATTTTCCTGGAAATGTTTACTTTCATAAAAATATTGTGACTAAAATCCAGTGTTTGTCAAACAGCCCAAAACCAAAACATTTCAGCCTCAAAAAAAAGAAAAGAAAAACACAGACAAAACTATTCAAGTTTTGGCTGGAAATTTTCAGTTATCATCTTTTTTTTTTTTTTTTTTGGCAAAAAGACCTTCTTTTCTCCCCGCTCCAAGGCAAGCATGCACTTCCACAAACATTTACACTGCAAAAAATACCAGTTTTCCCTAGGATGAGAAAATGTTGTGTCCTAACATTTTTCAGCCAAATTTTGCAGGTAAAAACAGGAACACAGTCGCTCACTAATTCATCACGCTACAAAAAAAGAAAGGTTGAGAAGCAGGGCAGGGAACAGCACCTGGGGTAAGTGGAAGGAAGAAAAGAGGGGTTTTGCAGTGGTTTAGCAAGCAGACTGAGTCGGGAGACCAGGAGTCTGCTGTCAGTCTTTTCTTGACTCCTCAGGTGACTTTGGGCCAGTGTTTTAACAATCCAATGGCTCCATTTTCCCATCCTTTGAAAGAATGGTAACCAGAGATTACTGTGCTTTGCAAGGTGCTTTGAAATGAAGGTCAAGGTACAAATGCATGAAAAAGGATCCTGGATCCCAGAGTGCTATAGGAGCCTGATAAGAATGAGCGCATTCTGCAGTTCTCCACCTGACAACACAAAACCACACTGTTGTATGACGACATCCCCCTACTACTTCTAATGTTGCTCATTTGCATTAAGAGAATAAGCAGTCCCAAGCCTATTGTTGTCCTGTTCACATCTTGACTTGTGAACAGCATCTGGGAAACCTCCACGAACTGCAGTTCAACCTTTTGACATCCCAACTATAAAAAAAGACTGCTAACTACATTTCGCCTTCATCAGTAATCAAAACCTCACAGGTGCTTTGCTTTCAAATAGATTTCAAGACATTTAATGGTACCGTAAGTGATTTGTCACCCTGATGATCTAGAAATTATACAAGAGACAAGGATTTCTTAGGGTGATATCTTTGATTGGACCAACTTTGCGGTTCAGATACACAAGGTTTTGAATGCAAAACTAAATCAACTTGTACCTGCGCAGGATGGAGCAAATTCCTCACTCCGCCTTTCACACTATCACTACAAGCAAGGATTGTTTTCTCCGCATTCAATTAGTGACCTGGATGATGGTAAACCAGGTGGAATAGGATACAGCTGAGTTTCCCATTGCTGTGTTAGCTGTGTAATACCAGCAGAAGTACGAAACTAGATAGTTACCGGCAGTAGGAATAGCAAGTGAAGACCCACAACTCGGGGGTCAGACTTGATGATCTGCTCAGGTCCCTTCTGACCCTACCAACTATGAAGCAAGAGATACTTTTGAGTAAGAAGGTGCCATTTCCATATGCTGCTCATGCTGAAGTGGACCGACTCAGAGAGTGAAGTTTAATGATCAACTGCTAAACTTGTTCAAAGTGAAGCCATAAAAAGCAGTCTCCTAAGTTTCCCATGCACATGAGAACTGAAAAGAGGCATGGAGCTAGCTGTCCTTGCAAAGTATGCTTGAATTCCTGAGACTCAACCCATTTTTCATGAATATCAGGGTATTACATTGACCCTTTAAAAATACCTAATTAATAAAAGGAATGATCCACAGCTGCACTTCATCAGTTTGGCGATGTCAGGAGAGCACACCCCTCAGTTTTGCTTTCTGTCTTAACTAAATATCATATTTGACCCAACAAATCATGCAAAGCAGAAACACTTCACATTTTATTTACCTGATACCCTCTCAAACTAGCAAGGGACACAGCTCAAAAAGTATGTAGTGTGAAGCTTTGAAAGATTAAAGAAACCTCAGAGGATAACTGAAGTAGTTTTCCTGTAGTAGAAGCAAACTTCTGGAGCTAAAACAGAGAAACAGCACCACCTGGTGAAGGATTATACATGTTCTTATTTTGTTCCAAATATGAAGTCTGCTTAGTTTGGTCAAAAAGGAGATAAAGGGATCAGGAAAGCAATACTCAAATGTTTGAAAAGCTGCCAGAAAGAAGAGAGAAACCCATTGTTCCCCCTTGCCGCAGAGGGCAGGACACGTGGCTATGGGTTCAACCTGCAGCAAAGCAGAGTTAGATTAGATCTCAGGAAACATTTCCTCGCTGTCGGAAGAGCAGGACAATGGACCAAGCAGCCCAGGAAATTGTGGAATCTCCTTCATGGAGGGTTTTGATCAACGACTGGATCAACATCTGTCTGGGATGGTTTAGGAACAATGAATCCTGTACCTGTGCAGGGGGTTGGATCAAATGGTCCTCGAGATCTTTTCCAACCCCATCATGCCTCTGATAAAGTGATCCATGACAGGCAGCAAAAATTCTGGAAAATGTTACAAAAACATTAAGAGGCAACCTCAGAAGGAGTGGGTAGTTTGGGGCTATTTTCCTGTGAACGGCTGTCCTTGTTACCCAAACCACCTTCCCAATCAGCACTCAACAAGAAGCCAAGGATTAAATCTGCACAGAGACTGAACTTCCCCCCAGCTCTAACGATGGTCCTTCATTCACTCCACGTCCACCCATCACACCAAGCTCATGTTGATGGAGCCCACAATGAGCACACTTTCTCCATGGGTCAGTCCAACAGAGATGAAGTGACTTGCTCAAGGTCTCACAGGGTGTCAGCAGCAGGGTAGGAAACTGAGCCTAGGTCTCCTAGTTTCCGGTAGTAAAGACACCCCACTACGGTAGTCCAAAATTTGAGAGATGAGGTTCAGATGAAACAGAACTTGGAGACTCTTGCACCACTGCCAACAGATCCTACTCTTTTTGTGGATAAACAGAGGACTTCATCCTCAAGGGCTGCTGCTCCAACCTGTCTCTCTTCCAGCCCTAATTCACATCCACCAAAAACCTTGAGTTAATAATGTTCACATGCAATAGGACTTGTCAAGGGGCAAGTTGACAACTAATGTGAACCTAAGGAGTATGGTAGCATCAATGGGATTGCTAAGTGAGGTGAAACATATCTTTTGCTGAAATAATGCCACAAGCAGCAGTGCATCTGTCCAACAGCCAAGGTCACAGGAGGGCCATGTTTCAAGCTCACGGAAAAGGAATGGAATGACTGACAGCAATAATCAGCCCCAACTAAAACCATTTCATAGTTGTGTGTTAAGAAATGAAATGCCCTGAAATCTGAATTAATGAAGGAATTGCTAGAAATAACCCTGGATTGGAACTGAAGAATTATTAGACTCCCACCCACCAATTCTGTAGCTCTGTAAATTTCCAGCTCTTCACACATCTCCATTTCCAACATGTTTAAAGTGCTTAATTAAAGGTCTTTCTAGAATTTGCAGACAAAACATTAGTTTCAAACAATGTGTGGATTTCATTACGCTTAAGCAGCATAATTACACAGTTCCATCCTGGTGTTGAATCAATTAAGCACGCTTGCAGAAAAAAAGCGGAACTAAAACTAATGTTCGAGTGGGAACTAAATCATTGGGATTATTCAGAAGGAAAGCCTATTTAAAGAGACCGAGGCTAAGTTTATTTATGCTCATGAACATTGCTTGGCTACAGCATATAACCTGCTCAAGGAGTCTATGACCTCCTGTTACATTGCTCCTAGAAGAAACAAATTGAAGTTCTAAATCACAAGAGGTGGCTATGTTCTTTTAGCTAATTCTGGTTTGAGCTACAAGAGACTTTTTTCATATAAAGCAAGCACAAATGCTACATGAACTACAGCTTTAGACAAAGGCCTTCCTTTAGTATTGATAATTATTTAGTAGGGGCACAAAATAAATAACGGGAACATAAAGGAAAATTGTCCAATTAAAAATTATAGGTCAGAATCTCACCTAGCATCACCCGTTCCCAGTCCTGACTTCAACAAGAATGCCAAAATTCTGCCTCAATATACAGGCAAAATGGGTCCAACTGACTGCAGACACTGTAGTGGTTTTATAAATGTGTTCAAGACATAAATAAAAAGGAGAGGAGAAGCCTCATATTTTAAACTTTAGCACATATCAAAATATACCACAAGGCTATGTGAGATGTTAAGAAGCATCCAGTCCCATAAGGGACAGAGCATTGGCTTTTATGGGAGTGTAAGGGCAGTTGGCACCTTAGGGCATTCAGACCAGAGGCACAAAAAAGTCAGAGCTTGGCTTCATTTTCTATTTGTTCATAGGACACCTTGAATGCCTGTTGCCCTACCTGAACATTCAAGGCACAGACAGAAGTGACAGTTTTTACTCAATCCGGCCACAGAAAGCGGTCTACCTGTGACTAGGGCTACCATACATCTGGGTTTTCCCAGACATGTCCTCTTTTTGGGGCAGGTTTTTAAAATATCAGCATATGTCCAAGATTTTGCTCTGCCTCTGCTTTCCCAGCACTCCCTGGCTTGCCCCAGCAAGCAGCTGCTTGGGCACAGTGGGGGAAGGTGATTGGGGGCCGGGACATCACACACTCTGCATGCAGGCCCAGGCAGTTGCAGGCAAGTAAGTGTGTGTGTGTGTGTGTGTGTGTGTAAGCACAAATGCCTGCTGGGGCTGGGGCTGCAGAAGGCCTGGGAGGTGGAGGATGAGGGTAGAAGGGCTCTTCAGGGGCAGCAGGGAGCTACGTGGGCAGCAGGGCTGAGGCAGGCAGGGGGCGGCGGGTCAGGAATGAGGGGCACTGGCAGGGCTGGAGGGGCAGGGGCTGCAGGTTGGGAGTGAGGGGCACCAGTATGGTCTGGGGGGCAGTGCACTGTGGGTTGGGAGTGAGGGGCAGCAGCAGGGCTGGGGGGGGGCTGTGGCTTGGGAGTGAGGAGCAGGGGCAGAGCATGGGCATATCACTACCCCCCCCATAATGATATACCCCTTCCCTCTCTTCCCTCTGCCGCCCCCCCCAGGTGTCCTTTTTTTGGAAACTGGAAGTATGGTAACCCTAGCTAAAGAAGCCTGCTGTGTTTAGTTAGTTTATCTAGAGACGGTTAAGGGTGACTCAATCAGAAGCTAAAGCACGTACATACATACATGACAAAAGCATTACTGCCAGGACAGGGCTCTGCATGACTGGTGTCTCGGAGCAGGGCTACAGTAAAGCTTATCATAGGCCTTACCAGAGTCTAGAATCAGGAATTGCCACCGCCTTGTTTTCAAAATCCTCACATTGCAGATGCGCTATCAGTAGTCACTGATCCCTTTGGGGAGTCTGATTTATTAATAAAATATACCAAGACAACAGAAAATCTCCCCCTCACAGCCTCACAGCCTTTGGCACAGGTTCTGGTTCTTAGCCTTGCCCATCTGAAGCTTTCTACCACAGGCTTTCTCCTGCCTTTCTAGCCGGCTACCCCTTCCCCAGACTTAGGCTCCCTTAATACTTCCCGACAGCCTGGTGTAAGTAATGGTACTGCTGGACTCATTGGGGATGGTCCTGCTTTGAGCAGGGGGTTAGACTAGATGACCTCCTGAGGTCTCTTCCAGCCCTAATTTTCTATGATCCTATGTTTCTATTCACCTGGGGACGCCAACTACACCTGAACTAGGTTAGGCTGAGCCCCAACCCTCTTAAGGGGCTGCTGCTTCTTCTCACAGGTACCCAGTGACTAGGACAGACAAAATCAGTGACAAACACAGCAATCTAAAACCCCCCACTTATTTTCACTTTTCTTGAGATGAGCTGCATTCGGAGAACTTCTCCTATGTTTACACAAACCAGAAACCAAGGGGAACTGGTGCTGGTAATTTGTTGATCTAAAAGTATGAGCTCCTTTTACCTAAGCCATGGGACCAGCTCCATTAGCTGGGTGGCAATAGAAGACTTCTAACACGCTTGCGGAGAACATGAGGCACTTCCGCATTATGGGTTTTTTAAATGAAAAATAGGTCTGGCTTACTTTCCCCGGGCACTTTTGTATTGTCATCTCCTGGGATTGAAGGGTTAAATTTGGTTCCTAGGACAAGAAACTGGGTAAGAGTCATGTAGGCAGTAGGCACGTCAGTTGGTATGAATGGGTTACCAAAACCTGTCAATATATGAATGGCACGGGAGCACCAACAACTGGAAATGAACTCTTAATGAGTGCCAGCCAAGGGAGGGAGCTCACGTGAAAGTAACTTGAGTCGAGCAGGAAACAAAGGACTGGGGTGTGAGAAAGTTATAGTAAGAATGGGCTACCTCATGAGGGTGGGATGATGAAATCTGGGAGCGTGTTGGCCAGAGAGGCAAGTCATGCTGCCAGCACAGACATGTGTTTCCATTCTACCCTAAGCTCCCTCTATACTGGTTTCCACTCAACTAGCATAATGATTTCTGAGATACCTGTTGTGTTGCTGCAAGACATCTGTTTGTTGCACAGCTCCCACAGGGGTCTAAATTCATGTGGACCCACTAGATGAGTCACAGAGAGAAACAGAGATGCTGAAGCCAGAAACCCAACCTTGGAGTAGCAGAGCTATGAGCCTTTCTCATCGAAAGCATGACAGCTTTGGCCTAATAATAAAGGAACATGTTCCCAGGGAGACCATCTAAAGACATGGCACACCCTATGGATCCATGGTAGACTGTACTTATTCCAGCCTCTAGAGCAGTGCTTCCCCAACTTTCTCTCTGCATGACCCCATTTCTGGCCGCATTTCCTCAGCATGGCGAATGACTCCCAACCCACAGCTCCCCATCCCCACGACCCCATCCATTGATGTTGCAACCCCATTTGGCGTTGCAACCCACAGTTTGAGAACCGCTGCTTTAGAGGGAGACAAAGGTATGTGTAGTCGGAGTTTTACTTACTGAGATGCTGTTGATAATCACCCTTCCTACACTAACTGAATATATAATAGAGAAAATTCTGAACTTCCTTGGCAAGGACATCAAGGAAGGACTGATTTACAAACATTTTTCATACTAAGAGGATTTAACTCCTAAATTTGAGCTTATATTTTCCTGAGTGCAAACCAGACTATGAGACATACACAGGCGAATCAGAAATCCATCACCTGCAATTTTCCTTTCTATAGATCTGTTGGAGCTCACTCAGTCCACTTCCCCTCCTGACCTCTCTGGCCAATGATTATGCATTGCGCTTTTTAATGTTAGTTAGATTTTAAGCTTTTCAGGACAGGGATCATGTCACAATCTTGCTACCTTGTAAAAGCTACCTCCACATGCTCCATTCTGAATTGCTACCAGTGTTTACATATAAATAAAGGGGGTTTTTTTAGCTTCCATACACAGGTGTGTCTTTGGCTTCAACCTATTGGTAGCTAGCTCAGTTAATGACAAAAGCACAGCTTTTGCAGCACAGAGTTCAGCACAGACTAATCAAACTCAGGTTCCCAGGCAGGTTTTGTAACCCACATCAAATTCTGTGCTGCAGCAACTATGTTATTAGAGACATCTGAGCCTGCTAGTTTAATGCCAGCCTGGATATGTCTATACAAGCAGCCGTCACACCTTTGACAGCACTGCAGATGGAACTCAAATAGGGAGCATCATGTTTGAGTGGTACTAGTGAAAAAATGCTTGTTTTAAAACTATTGTTACATTTGACCTCATTAGTACCGTGGGAGCAAACACCGTCAGGACTGAACATAGGTGTCAGTGCAAAAATATGTTGCTAAAGAGGCAATCTTGTGATATTTAAAATAACCCCTTAATTTGTCATGAAAGTTCCATCCACTAATTCTCTGCACAAAGCTTGGATCGGATGTCTGCTATTCATGTATTTTCCCCCTTGATTTCACTATTAGCCAAAGAGCATTATTGGCAGAAGTTCCAACCAGAAGAAGGAAATGAGATGGAAATTGTTAACAAGAGGGGAAAACAGTTCAAGGAGGCTGATCCTTCTAAGAACTGTGACTTTTTACACCCTACCTTAGCAGAGAGTAAAACTAAACTATTTGTCAGTTTTCAAATAAACTGATTGGATGATGATGATGGTTATGGCAGTGCCCAGGTGCACTAGGCATGCACCAATATGCCAGATAATGCACAAACACAAAACAAAAAAATACTCTTTGCCCAAAGAGATTGTAACTCAAATGTATGGATGCATGACACATTTGCACTGGGATCCAGAGGGGATGGATGACAAGTCTCCCAGAGTAGCTGCACAGCAGTTGGTGATAATAATAATGTATCACCAGTAGCAAGCTGAAGAAGATTGAACAAAAGGGCTACTTAGATAAACTGAAGCTACTATACCACCATAACTTGTACCAGTATAGTTTTACCCCTGCTTTTTCCCAGGTTAAGTCTACACCAGACACACTGGGTGCATCTATATGAGCAGTGGACTGTGTGGTTTTAACTGCGCAGTGATTTAGTACTTGTATAAGATAAGGCAGTGATTTAGTAGCTTGTTACTATTGCGCAGTAGCATCACGTCACAGTTAGTGCCCATTGTCCGCTCCTTTTTTGTACTGGTAAAAAGGCCAATTGCAAGCAATTGCTTATGCATCTAAACAGTCAGGCAAAAGGAAACAGTGGGAAAATATTGTTCAGCATGATATAGGATACATTTTGTCTCATTAATAAATATAGATGTATGATATATTGCCTATATTAAAGTGGGAAATTTGCAGGCAGTCGTCAGAAGATTTACGGAGCAACCTAAAGGAAAGCTGGGATAGACACATGAAGGTAATATGGACGTTCCAGGCTCAACTCTGAGAGGCAATAGTTGGTTTTTGTCATGCACTGGGAGCCCTCAAATCCCACCAGTGACAGCAAATTAGGGTTATACCAGGAAATTCAATGAAACAGATGAAGTGGGCTCTGCAAGCAGGGGAAAGCAATACAACCCGATCAATACTGTATGGGCCTTGATATCATTTTCATTCTCTTCAATGCATTTTAATGCTTATCCCACTGCTGTTCTATTGGACTCAACTTCTCACCTCTACAGTTCCAACAAAATCTAAAAATGTTTAAACAATTTACTTTTAAAATGAGAAAGGGTTTAAATGAAGGGTTTAAAAAGACCCATTTGCAGAAGTATTCCTCTGACTACAGAGGCAAGGATTTCTTAGGAAGATATCTTTTACTAGAACAACTATATACTTGGGATAGAGTTAGACAAGCTTTCAAATGCATGACAGTCTTCTTCAGGTCTCTTGCATTCAAGAGCTTCTCTGACTTTTCAGCTGATCCAATAAAAGATATCACCCTAAGAAATCCTTGCCTCTCACATAATTTCTGGACTATCGCAGTGGGTGCATCTACATGAGATTCCCACTGTGCAGTTGTTACTGTGCAGTCATTTAGTACTTGCATAACCAAGTATTAATGACTGCACAGTAACCAGCATTACTGTGCAGTAGTGTCCCAGTAGGGTTGCCTGGTGATGCTTACCATGCTGTAGCTTGTTACTACTGTGCAGTATGCCCAGCGATGCTATTGCACAGTAGTAATAAGCTACTGCACAGTAAGCATCTCATGTAGACACACTCAGTTACAACATCACTCCTCTGATTCAAGTAATTTTAAGAAGCAGACAACTCTGCATGGATCAGTGAAATTACAGCCCCAAGAAAGCTTATGCAACAATACTCTATTGTTACCTGTATGTAAAGACAGAATAAAGCTGCACTTTACAGACTAGCTGAATAAGAAATGCATACGTGAGAGCTGATGCATTTCTGATTTCGTTGATCTATAATACTGATGCTCAAACAGAGTGCCACAGCAGAACATTATAAGGAGATAAGCAGATAAGGGCAAACTCAGGCTCCTCCTTGCCTGGCTGCTCCCTTGCCCCCATTGCTTGGCCCTTCTGCAAGGAGGTAAGCACTGTAATAAATAAAGCAGTTTTTGAAATGGGATGCTGCTTAGTTCACACATGTTATGGAGGGGTGCTTTGAGTCTGAAAAGGTTGAGAACCACAGGTCTAGAAGGTGCAAATCTATCCTGCCTTCTGCCTGATCTCAGACTAATCCAGCTAACTCGCTCTCTTTGAAGTAAAGAGTTAGTTAATGATGAGGGACCAGCAGATGGTGCTAAGCTAAAGGATGCATAACGTGGTCCCTGGGTTTTGAAGGACCATTAAAGCTGGATGTTCTGAACTGAAAAGAAGTCCTCCATGTAGCTTTTTCGAGGGAGCTTTTAAGAGCATGTTCCTTTCCTCCCCTTGTATCCCAAACTCACATCTCTTGCCACTACAGCAGCCATTCCTGGGAAGGCACAGAATTAAAAATGTATTCCCTTTTCAGTCTTTTTACACTTAATCATTTGCCACCTTTCTGTAGAGAGTGCCCAGACTGTACCTAAAAGCTTTTATTAAACCAGCATTCCCACACTATTGTTGCTGCCCTGCTTTTCCTATCTAATTAGAAACTCATTTCCTGAGGGATACACCTCTCCCAGAGGGGAAACAATAAGGAACATTTGGTAATAGCTAGCCTGTGCTATAAGTTTATTTTAAGGCCATACTCTCTGGGACTTCCATGAGAGCCTTGTTTTATTTATTGTTATAGGAGCAGGAGTTAAAGCACTGGCAATGGGATCAGAAGTCTTTCATCTCTAAGACACTGGTTCAAATCCAGCATAGGTCCATGAGGACTATAATTTGTTTTTAACTGAGGGGTCTTCAGAGGTCATTATGAAATGGCTTCTGTTCACTTACTACTGGGCAGCTGTCAGTCTCATGATAGCCACCACCATGCAATCCGCACAGCATGGTGACCCTGTTGGCCATGTCAGCAAGGAAGGTGACTAATGCTGTAGATATTTGCAGGGTTGTATAAAGTATTATTCTCAGTAATGCCAGCTGCGGTCATTCACTCCTAGAGGTGGAGTCCATCAGATCAAAACTAGTGCATTTTCATGACGAAGGTGGTACTACTACCGTCAGTAGTGTGCTTGCCTATGGAGTAAAGGCAACATTTGTTTCCGAGGTTATCCTCATTCTTTTCATTGGCTCCAAAGAGCTTGTGAAAAGGCATTTCAGAGAGGATGAGTTAAAAAGTGCCCAGTTTCTTTAGGAGAATAAATCCCATGGGAAATTAGTAGGACTTTATGATCCTACAGGCCTGGGAGCAATTTTGAAAACCTCCCCACAGATGATTCAAAGCTAGACTTTCAGATACAGGCATCGATACTGGGTACTTAGCATGAGCCCCTTATGCCTCTTCAAATATCAGATCAATGTGTCTTCACCTCAGCACCCAACTTTGTTAGCCATTTTTTATCTGTATTTAGACCAGGGGTGGGCAAAATGTGGCCCGGGGGCCGGAAGTGGCCCGCCAGGCCGTTCTATCCAGCCCGTGGGGCCCCTAAAAAATTTAGAAAAGTAATTAAGCTTTCCTGGGCTGCCTGTCATGCGGCCCTTGTTGGCTTGCTGAAACTCAGTAAGCGTCCCTCTGCCTAAAATAATTGCCTGCCCCTGATTTAGACTGTACACCCGGCCAGAATAGGAGAGATGTGCACAGGTTTCTGAGAGGGTGATGAGTACAGCAGAAAAACACAGTCAATGGACAGAGGTATGCTTGAGGGAGTGGGTTTTCTTGTGTGGTTCACGTGGGAGGGTGGGGGCGGGTGAAAACTCTTCGGAGCAGGAACCAAGGGAAATGGGGATGTGCTGCATAGAGCCTAGCACAGCCCTGGGACCTGCAGTGTTATAACAGGAGCTACCCTGTGGCTGCACGAAGAACAGTTTGCAGTAGGAGAAACTCAAAAGGAGTAGGACCAAGCACTTAACGCTACAGGCTTGCACACTTTGGCACTGCTGCCCACAAAACACCTGGAGTGCATCGCAGCCTCTTGTGTTCCCCTTTTCTCCTGCAGAGCAGCACTCTCCCACCTATCGGGCGCTGGTCAGACCGCAGTTGGAGTACTGCGTGTAATTCTGGGCGCCGCACTTCAAGAGGGATGCGGATAACCTGGAGAGAGTCCAGAGAAGGGCCACTCGTATGGTTAAGGGCCTGCAGACCAAGCCCTACGAGGAGAGATTAGAGAAACTGGACCTTTTCAGCCTCCGCAAGAGAAGGTTGAGAGGTGACCTTGTGGCTGCCTATAAATTCATCATGGGGGCACAGAAGGGAATTGGTGAGTATTTATTCACCAAGGCGCCCCCGGGGGTTACAAGAAATAATGGCCACAAGCTAGCAGAGAGCAGATTTAGATTGGACATTAGGAAGAACTTCTTCACAGTTCGAGTGGCCAAGGTCTGGAACGGGCTCCCAAGGGAGGTGGTGCTCTTCCCTACCCTGGGGGTCTCCAAGAGGAGGTGAGAGGGGAGGTTGGATATGCATCTAGCTGGGGTCATCTAGCCCCAGCTCTCTTTCCTGCCTATGCAGGGGATCGGACTCGATGATCTATTGAGGTCCCTTCCGACCCTAACATCTATGAATCTATGAATCTATCCTGTATTAGGCATTCCCTACATCCAACCCGCAAGCCAGGGACCCCTATAATTCCTGGAGCAGGGTCCTACATTTCCCTGTATGCCAATGGATCTGTGCGCCCCGGTCTCCCTTCCACCACAATGCTTAGGTGCTGTATAACCCCTGTTCCTACCTTTCCCCCTAGTCCTGGGAGTCCCGGCTCAGAAGCAAGTGGTTACACTGGCTTTTGCCATCTGTCGGACCTAAACACATGCACCTGCCTTTTAGGGAACACACTTTCCAGTTGTGAGTGGAAGTCTTCTTGCCGGCCTGTAACACCTGGCTTGGCCCGGCTCAGCTTGGGCTCCTGAGCATGCCTGAGGACAACATTAAGACCTAAGATGTATGAATAAGGAAAGCATTGAGTGCACTTGATCCTGACTCCTCACACAGCTTCTGTTACTTTTCCAGACAACCCTGGCATAAGCATGTGAGTGAATACTGCCTGGAGTCCACAAGACTGGACATATTTTTACTGAACTATGATGCTCAGTTACGCTGCTCTTCTCACACCTCTGACTTAAAAGAGTGGCAGAAAGAGTTTGAAATTGGCCCTAATTATGTCTCTCTCTATCAATATTCCAGGTGACTGCCAATTTTTAATGTATGAAAAGTGTTTGAGCTTTTGCTGAACTATTACATTAAGGCCTTGTTTACACAAGAATGTGACACCCAAATAATGCTAGTTAATTTGCCTTAAAATGCTTTACTTTTGCACACAACCTATTTTTACCCAGGAGGCTAGATAGTCACCTGGGGAGGCTAGATAGTCACCTGGCTGGGGTCATCTGACCTCGGTCCTCTTTCCGGCCAGGGGCAGGGGGTCGGACACGATGATCCATTGTGGTCCCTTCTGACTCTACAATCTATGAATCTATCTAAATTATTCAGACCTAAGTAATCACACTTGGAACAGGAGTGACTTTGGATCAGAGTGAGTTTATTCACTTGAAGTTTGTGTGGATGCATTTTAAATTCTTCAGGTTCTGGCAGCTCTACAACTACTATCTTACACTGCTTTGCTTGACACCTACATCAGCTTGTCTCAATATCTGTGTCCTCCTGTGCTCTACATTATTTTGACAGCATTTCTGTTTAAGTTGTGGCCAACAGCTGGGAGTATTTCTCTTTGATACTAAGTAGTTCGCACACATTTTATAGAGGCTATGCCTCTCTGTGGACCCCTGAAGAAGTTCTGGATGTAAATTCCTTCCTTTGCTATAGGAGAGCAGTAACTCTCAGACGTTATTCCCATCTCAGAGGGACCCGCAGAGTGGAAAGAGAAGACAGAAACAGCATTCCAAAAGGGTGAGGAAAGCAATATTTTATCATTACTGGCATGGCAACTACTACTTGTGCTAGATAAGTACTAGTGAGTGTTCTGGTTTCCCTTAGCATTCGTGCCATGGCCCAGGATAAAAGGGGAGTCCTCCTCTACAGACAGGCTGACAAATCTCCAGATGAAAAAGAAAAGCCAAGAGAGGACCTGTTCCATGGGGGCAGAGTGGTGCGGAGACAATTTCTCCAAGTCTTGTCAAAGAATCAGAGTCAGATTTATAGCCTTGGAAATGGGTGCGATACAGATGATGCATAGCCCCATAGCTGGGATAATGCACCTTTTGCTCTAAGAATCAAGTACTTTCCAATGTACTTTCCCCCAGATTTCCAATGTTCTGTAACATATAAAGAGCACCCCACCCGGACCACCATCCAGGCAATTTAATTACAGGAACTTTCCACAGGCAGGTAGAAGAAAACCCTGCCAACCATCATACTTACAGGAGTTTATGAGTGCGCTTTAGCTGGGCCATGCTTCTGTCCCATTGATAATTTTGTACTGTGCTCTCACCAAACTGCTTTTCGTGTTATTCATGGAACAAAGTGTCACCCGTGGTTTTTGCTGTTGTTGTTAACTCGGTAAATCCATTTTGGTACAACTTGGCTGAAGAAGTCACTGACATATAGCTTAACCCATATGACATAACACTCAATAAGATTATCTATTCCTAAAAAAAATAAACAGAAATATATTTCCCGGATTACAGTGCATTCATTAGCCACAACCAGCCTCGGCCTCAAAGTCAGGTGACCTTATTTCTTCTGGTAGTTCATCTTCCTCCCCTGTCCGTTGTGTTTAGAGAGCATCTCGAACTCCTGTTCCTACCTGTCCTCTGGGGTCTCAGCTAACACTTCCCACAGCAGACAAAATGAGGAGAAGCAGCCTTTTCCTAAGACAGCATTATCTCCCTGCCTGCCCCCCAAAAGTATGTTCACTGACAACCTGCAACTGTTTATGGTAAAGTTAAACCAGTACTTTCTCTGGTCCAAATGTCCGGTGATCCTACCTAAGCCAGGGAAATCAAAGCTGCTAGAATGACAAAAGCAATCATTATTCCAGTAAGGCGACAGCAGTAAGGGAAGCTATTCCTTTACCCATTTCAACAAAGGCCTGAATTCTAAATATTCTGGCACCCTAGGGTGTCTATATATGTCCTCCAGGGTGGTGGTGGGGTGACATTTTAATTAGAGCAGCTCCTGAACAGCCACTCTAATTAAAATGCCCCAGCATCACATGTATTCAGTGCCCTACCCACAAGGGCACTTTAACTAAAGCTCATTCATTGTTAAAGTGCCCCCACCACCATTTTGAAATGTGGGATGCTGAATACACAGGACAGTAAGGTGTGCTGGAGCTTTCTAATTCGAACGCTCCAACAGATTCAAGGCAATCAGGACTCGTAGTAGAGGTGATATTTTTTATTAGACCAACAAGATTTTTGGGAAAAAAAATCTTTAATTGCAAGCTTTTGGGCACAAACACCCTTCCTCAGGCATTGGAGAAAAGATTGTAACAGTTCTCCGGGGTAGAAATGAAACTTCATATTTCATTGGATTTCATAGAGGCGTCAATAGATGGAAAACTCCTCTGGACAGTCAGTTCAAAGCTGGTATGGAGATATCGAATTTTAGCTGATTTAAAAAAAATGAAAACTTCATATTTTCCCAAGTAGGAGGCAACTGTGACCACCTGAAACCTGAGATCCTGCCTTTGTTTCAAGGTAATTTGCATCATCGCAGATCCTCACAGGAGGTGAGAGGCTCCATGCTAGCTATGAACCGCCTGCCCAGAGGAGTTTCCCATCTGTTGAGTCCTCTGTGAAATCCTATGAAACATGAACTTTCATTTCTACCCAGGAGAGCTTTTACAGTCTTTTTTCCAATGCCCGATGAAGGGTGTTTGTGCCTGATAGCTTGAAATTAAAGACTTTTTTTTGCAAAAATCTTGTTGGTCTAATAAAAGATATAATCTCTACTATGAGTCCTGATTGTCTTTTCCTCTAGACCAATACGGCTCCAACCTGGATAGCCAACAGACTCAATTCATCTCATTAGAACACATCAGACCATGTGTATGTATCAGCAGCCCTAATTTTCTCCTCCTGCTGCTACCAGTATCAGGGATTTTTTTCACCTTCCTCAGAGGCACTGGATGTTGGCTCCAGCTAAAGCTGGGGATATTGGTTGAGGTGTGCAGATGCTCCTGCTGGGACTAAAACACCCAGAAGTTCCTGGTTAGAGGGTTTTGCTTCTCTGCTTAGGATCAAGCTGATCATCACATTTGGGGTGAGGAAGGAATGCTACCCCACAGTCAAACGGGCATGGACGGTAAAAGTTTTAGCCTTTCTCTACAGTAGGGGCATGGTCCTTTTCCTGAGATGTCTCATGTATATTATAAAAGCAGCAGTAGGGCATTGACAGTGCTCTTGTCCCCCTGCTTTACTTGTGGCAGGTTAAAGTGCTCTTGGCACTTGGGGGATTGTACCTGTTAGTTGTGCAAGGGAGTTGTCCATGCAGTTTTAAGAACAGCTTAAACAAACATGCATGTGGAATGATTTAGATTGGGATGATCCTGCCCTGAGCAAGGGGTTGTCCATGAGGTACATGTCCTGCTGAGGTTCCTGCCAGCCCTACTTTTCTATGATTGTGTATGACTCTATGACCCTTCCAAACCACTCTTGAGAATCATATAAAGACCTGGCTGAGCTAGTTTTGGAGGTGATGATTATCCTCTTTGAGAACTCATGGAGGTCAGGTGAGGTCCTGAATGACTGGAAAAGGGCAAATATTGTGTCTATATTTAAGAAAGAGAAGGAGGAGGACCTACAGACCAGTCAGTCTGTAAAAGAGGGGATTACAGACCAGTCAGTCTGACCTTGATACCTGGAAAGATCATGGAGCAGGTCCCCAAGGAATCCACTGTGATAGGAGAACAAGATGATCAGGAAAAGCCAGCATGGATTTACCAAGAGCCAGTCATGCCTGAGCAACTAGATTTCCTTCTATGACAAGGTGACAGTTTCTATGGGGGGAGGAAGAGCAGTGGATGTGATATACCTTGACTTTGTCAAGTTTGGGGCCCCACACTTAAAAAGAATGGGGACAGATTGGAAAGAGTCCAGCAAAGAGCTACAAAAATGATTAGAGGCCTGGGAAGCATGACTTGTGAGGAAAGGCGGACAGAACCAGGGTCTTTTAGTTTGGAAAATAAGATTGGGATGGGTGGGAAGAGAGAAAGTGGGACCAAGGACTAGGGAGGTACAAAAGGAGGAGACTAGCTGGGGGAAAAGACTGGGACTGACGGTTGGGGGAAAAGGAGGCTGCAGCTGGTAGAGCAAAGCTACTGGGGTGAGGAGATGAGAAGAAGGACAGCCTGGGACTAGTGCACAAGGAGACAGGAAGCCAAAAAGAGATGGAGATAAGGTGTGGCTTAACAGGGAGACTAGTACTGAAGGCTGCAATGGAAATGAAGAGGAGGGAAGGAAAATGGGACTGAGAATGAGAGCAAAAATGAGACGGGGGCCAGGAGTGAGGGGAATATGGGCAAGGAAGAAAACTAGGACTGAAACCCAGAGAGAGAAATAGGTGGAAGACACAAGGAGCCTGTTAGTGGGGAAAGTCCATGGAGATTGAATGAGGAGCTGGGAGTAGGGAGAGTAGACCAACCGGACAAGGAGACTGGTGCAGGGAGTCAGGGGGAAGGGGAGACCAGTTTCACAATCAGGGGGGAACTGGGACTGTTTGAATCAAGAGACTGAGAATAAAGCCAGTAATGGAGGAGACAAGGAGAAGAAGCTGAGAGTAGATGAGGGCCTTGGGGAGGGAGACTGTGATTGGGAGTCATTGTGGGAAACAACAGGGGTAGGGGGACCACGGCATTCGGGGGAGAAAGAGAGATAAATGGGACTACAGGATTCTTGAAGACAGCGAGGGCTGGAGTGTTTGCAAACCCCTGTCACTTCACGTCCCATAATTTCTCATATCCTCTTGCTGTTCTTTGTTTTTCTTAGCTGGGACATATCACAGCTTTGTTGTTCCCGGGTATGAAAGTGAGACTGTGACTGCAGCCATGCCCATGTGCTAAGCACTTATAAAAGCCACACAAGGATGGGGCCAGAAAGAAAAGCTTTCGGGGTTAAACAGTCCTAAAGAAAGCCACATAAAGCCACTGAACAGAGCATGCTCTCTGTTTAAAAGCCTTGAGACTTTGGGAATGTCATTGGGAAGTTCTGTATATGAGAGACGTTAAACTGCTTACTCTGGTGTTCTCTTACCGTCTATATTAAAATATCTCTATTGGGGAAGAGGTAAGCAAAAGTTGGGAAACAACGTAAGAACTGAAGTCTAAGAAGGAAGCTGTATAATTTTTGCTCGGATCATTGTTCAGACGTGAGCTGAGAATTTGGTTTCAGTGCATAACCCTTAACCAGAAACAAAGAATAGATTTGACTGACATGGGTAAAATCCACTAGCAGGATTCAAGCAACCCCCTTCTCAGACTCCTCTTTGAATTTACAAAAAGTTTGATTATCTTGTTGGTCCTAGCTTGATGTTTCAACTTCAGTTCAGGATTGAACCTAACTTGTTTGAGTGTTGAGCTGAGTTAAAAGCTGGAATCTTCTATTGTTAGCTTGCTTCAGCATTTCTAATAATACCTTAGATCCGGTGATAAGTTATCTTGATTTTATTTTAGTTTATTTTAGAGTTTTAGCTGGACGTGAGCCACATCTCTTCCAATAAGCACTGCTGGTCCAAGACCTTTGGCAGCCTGGGGTTGGATACCAGCTGGTGAACCTAAAGGTTGTGAACCTTCATCATAAAGCTGCAGCTTTCATGCTAGGAAGCTAGTAGCCATAACAGTGGGGGATCCTGGTTGAATAGCACCTGGCAGTACAGAAAACGATCAGGCAAGCTGCAAGAAAGGAGAGAATCAGGCCACTAATGATCACTTAACAGTAGACAGATTATCACTGTACTTAGCAGTAATATAATATTACTGTAAACAGGAAACAAATATTATTGTTAAGTAGCATTTGGGGTGAGGCCCCTCCAATGCCTATGGTGGTATTTTGTCTACCTTTTCCCCAATAACACCTCCCTTCTTTTCTCCACCACCACATGAAGAAGTGGTGCTTCAGTCCTGAACATCTTCTTGTAAGCCAAGACTCTGCATATAGCTAATCCTTTTGTTGTTCTGGAGAAGCCAGCTTGGGGGGACAGAAACCCAGATGTCCTCTCTCTGCATGTCTTTGGTCTTTTGTTTAAAAAGGTCTTCAAAATACCAGAATTCACACACCAACCATGCAACGGTTGGAATAAAATAAAATATTAGCAACAAAGACAGAATCATAGAATAGGGCAGCAAAAATAGTCCTCGTTTTAAAGCAGGAAATGCAATGCATCCCGTTAAGTAACTAAATTGTACAGTATAAAAAAGAAGGGCCGCTAGGGGGCACCAGCCTATTTGTTACCGACATATGTCTTTTTATGATGTGATGGTTACAAGAGCTCTGAGCCCTTCAAAGGAAGCAGGCAGCTCTAACTCCCTCCCTGCATGCTCCAAACACAGGACTGTAAAGCAAAATCATATCCATCTATCAGTGCCGTTTGCATACGGTGACCCAGCCTGTCTGCAGAAGAATTGGCAAAAGACTAAAAAGAACCTGATCCATGAATCTTTACATATTGTTCAGCGCTTGGGGATTCCTGAGGTCAAGTTTTCAGAGGAAGAGGAAAAAAGCCAAAAGTCTGTCCAGAAGCCTGTGTGTAGCTCTGTGCTTATTTTGGCACTGGAAAATACCATATGCTGGAAGATTAGACACCAAAGCCAAGATTTTCCAAAGTGGCTTCTAATCTTGGGTGCCTCAAGTTTGGGGCGATCGTTTAAAGTGGAAAACACAACTGTGGAAGACAGACATAGTACTCCCTTCAGGCAACCCCTAAGTAAATGGCTAGCTCTCTGCAGTAGACCACTGGAGCTACATGTTTAACCTCCTGAAGTTCTCCCTGGTGTTGAACAATCTCCTTGTCACTGATACTATGCCATTCCAGAGTTTAAGCTGTATTTTTATGTCTTCACCCAATTCCATCCAGCCTTGATCAGCTACAAATAAATAAAAATGATATTTTCAGTCTCTTATATCTAAGTAAATTATGTAAAATGAATAAGCCTTCATGTGATGCTAGGAGCTGGAGGATAGATACAGCAGGAGGACCAGGTAAAAATAAAATTTCTGTAAGTTCAAGCCTCTTTCCTTAGCTCTCACTTCAGTAACCCCTGGCAGTCGAAGGAACAAAGTGACTCAGAAACACCTGGGGACTCATTGCAAATGACTCACTAGACTGCAAAAAAGCAAAAGATGCAATGGCGTGTGTTTCTTTCCAGGTATCCTCCCTTACCACCACTTCCCCACCCCTCTCCCTTCTAATATCCAAGCCTAGATCACTATGTGCATGTGGAGATCCACGTATCCCCTTCCATTCTGGAGCACACGTGTATTCACCAGCCCAGATGCCCTATTTGATGCTGTCTGCACAGCAAAAAGTAATTCTATTAACCCCTTGAAGAAGTCACTTGCACATGAAAGCTTGTTCCAGCAATGCAGGCTCAGAATTAAATCTAGCTGTAAGAACATGCTATTGTAATAGGGAGTAGCATCCAGACTCCGTCTTTATTAAAACCAGAATTCTGGCACTCAAAAATAAGTCAAAGGAAACGACTGCAGCCTCTATTGCTCCCTGAACCGGCAGTATTTAATTTGATGCTGCAGCGGAGGCAGACAGCCAGCAGAGGGGGCAGATGTTAACTGACCCGAATCCCTAGAGCAGTGCTGATTTTACAGCTGAACTAAAATTATGGCACCAGGAAATAAACAAGAGGCAAAGCCGTGTTGGCTGGGGCTCCATAGGAAACAGAGGGGCGGAAAAACAATGGCTGCCAAATGGATGAAGAAAAAACTGGCAAGGATGATTTTTTTTTACCAAGTTTCTAAGGATGTGTTACAAACAATGGAGCGCAGAAAGAAAAGCAAAAATGTAAAACTATGTTAAGAAACCAGGATCTAAACATTTGGACACATTTCGCTGTATCTCTAAGAGCATAGACACTTGGCCTTCAAGATACCATGCAACACTTAAGGTGCCCACACTCAGCTCTGATACAATTGTGGAATGGAGAATCCTTGCACGAATGGACTCAGAAAGAATCAGACTTTACAAAGGCCAACATTTCTACTTGAACATGCGCTCCAGCAGCAAAGTGATACATGGGAGCAAAAGTTATTTTAGCGGGCATCTGTAACGGGGCTCTTAGCCCATTACTAGAGGAGCAAGGGTGCTTGAGTCTCCCCTCCCCATCTCCCACCCCCCTCCGCACTTTCCATCCCCTTTCCCTCCCCTCCCCCATCCCTTGCCTTCTCTAGGGTCCCGCCCGGAGCAAGGGTGCTTGAGTCTCCCCTCCCCATCTCCCACCCCCCTCCGCACTTTCCATCCCCTTTCACTCCCCTCCCCCACTCCTTGCCTTCTCTAGGGTCTGGCCCTAGGAGTCCCAGGGAAGGGAAGGAGCCCCCTGCAAAGAGGCAGGGGAACTGAACTCAGCAGTGAAGTGGCTCCAGGTGGCAGCCAGGTGAAGAAGACATTGCATTGGGAACAGATCATTTCCAGAACTTGTTTGTTCTTTTTGTTTTGGTTTAGAGAGTGTTGCCCTACAGCGAGATGAACCCAGGGCAGACCATTTTGGTTTTGAGTCTAGGCAACACCCAGGATTGGGGGTGATCTTCAACCCAGTGGTCTGGATGGTAGCTATAGGGGGGGTGGAGGCCACAAAAAGGGGTTGTTCATGAAGTACCCTAAACCTCAATGCAATTGGGAAGGCAGAGGACAGAGACTGTGAGGTTAATTCTGACCCTGGCAGGTAGAAGCTAGATGGGCCTTAAAGGCAGTGGCAGGACACGTAGTGGCAGGCCCTCAAGCCTGCAATGCACCTGTTGCACCTAAAGCTCGTGGCCCTGACCAGTAGGCTCCAAGCTAGCAGGCACAGCCAGAGTAAAACTAACCCAAGATCAGGAGGACCCAGGCACAACCACGGATCTGACACCCAAAGGTCTCCTCACCTGTGAAAGGCTTTTCCTCAACTATGGGTTTCATCAACTCGTGGCAGGCAAGAGTACAGACGGGGAGAGCCCATGGGAACCAGGAGGCTAGAGGGAAGAAGTCCCAAAAAGTGGGTACGCCATGCTGACCCCCCGGGCGGTGCACAGCATCTTAGCAGATAAAAAAACATTATTTGTTTAAAATGGGCTGACTATAGTGAGGGCTGTAACAAAACAGAACAATTGCAGAATTCCTGCAAGAACTGGAAGAGAGACAGTTCAATCACAAGTTGCTGACAATGATCTGACTGTAGAGATAAAAAAGACTACAGAAATGTTCAGAGCAACAAAGAATAGTGCACACTGTAGCACTAACCAACATATTTTTACACAAATGTCAAAAAGAAACTGAACTTAAACCAAGTCTATACCTTTAAAATATATACACATCATATTCACTTGTTTCAACATCTCTTAAGAGTAACAACCTCTTATCAGCAACATTGCCTAGGAACATTTTCCATACTCTGTCTTCAGAGAACGGTCCCTATAACCACAGTCCATGTGCCCCCCCCCGATGTTGGCCACCACCAACACTGCCACCTGCGTCTGCGGGCCGTCACCATTCACCACCCTCTCCCCTCACCGCCAACACCACCGCGGCCACTTGCAGGTGGTCCCCACTTGCCACCGCCACGCTCCTGACACCAACACCACCTTCACCGCCACCTGCCGGCAGTCGCTGTGCCCCCCACCAGCCTCAGGAGGCACGAGTCATTCATGCCTATAACAAAAAAAAGCCACAGAAGAGCAACAAAGCACTAAGGCACTGAAAAGCTGCTACTAAAAGATGTCTGCACTGTCAACCAATGCAAATCCATCAGAAAGCACATTTACTTGCATCGAATATCAGGACACAGATTAAAAAGCCATCTGTTTATAAAGGTCAGTGTTTTCAGAAGCAGTTGCTTAAACACAGGTCCTGAATTCACATGCAAAGTGGGATTTTCCAAAGTACATAAAGGGTAATCCAGGAGGACTGCTCAGTGTTGCAACAGCTAATGCTGAGGTGCTCTGGCGTTTCGTAGAATCCACAGCCTCAAGTCACTTGCCCAGATCCCCTATACCAGGGCTGCCCAACTGGTGGCCCATAGGCTCCATGCTACGTGCAAACATGTCAAACATACCACCCGGCTCTCTGGAAGCAGTGTAGCCATGACTACACAGCACTGCAAGCAGGGTAATTCTCTTATCTTAACATGACCTGCCCTGCTGGCAGTTTATAATGACCATCACGCTGGTTTCCAGCCATCACTGCACACACAACATATCATACAACACAGCATCCCATTTTGACTTAAATTTTCTTTGAACTTTTAATAATCAAGCACGGAAGTTTGATTCTTGTATTAAGCATCATGAATTATTATTATTACGTGAATTAAGTCATCTGCTGAATTCTATATCTTACACTCCCTTTTGATGTTACCATACAAGTATGTGTCACCCAGCATGATTTTCAATAAGAAATACAATCTTCAAACAAACAAAAACTGGAATACAAAGCTTACAATACTCACACAGTGGGTGCATCTACACATGTGCTTTAATGTGCAGTAGACTTTTACATAAAAAACCATGACATTATGCTAACGTGCAGAAAAACAGTCTACTATGCATTAAGCATCACTTAAAAAGCATGCAAATGTGCTACTGCACATTAGCGCAGAGTAATGCACATTCACTTAGTACTTCACACTGGTGGTAGTAAATTTAATGCACATTTGAAAAGAAGCTTCAATGTTCATGAAGATGTGCCCAATATCTAGGAAATTCAGGTCAACTTTAGGCTTTAAAGCGCCTTTTCCCATCACATAAGGAAGCCTAGAGCTTCCCATGGCAGACTCAACTGCCTGTACACAAATGCCAGGAGCTTGGGTAAGAAGCAAGAGGAGCTGGCCCTTCTCTTGACCGATAATGATTATGACCTTGGGATAACGGAGACCTGGTGGGACTCCTCCTATGACTGGTCAGTAGGTATAGAAGGCTATACCCTCTACAGGACAGATTGTGTTGGGAAGAGGGGTGTCAAGGAGCAATACACTTCCCTTCAAACTGAAATAATTAACCATGAAGGGCAACTTGAGACCCTCTGGGTTAAAATATGGGGTGGGAGGGGGGAGGGTTGGACATGAGGAAGGGGATATACTCATAGGAGTCTATTACAGAACGAAAAAGAAGAACTAGATCTTGAATTCAATAGGGAACTGGCCAAGGCCGCACGTTCCCGATGTATGATCGTCATGGGAGACTTCAACCTCCCTGACACATTGTGGGATGAGCACACAGCCAAGTCTGACAGGTCCCCTAACTTCCTTACCTACATTGACAACCTGTACCTAACACAAGAGGTCTATGGGCCAACTAGGTGAGAGGCACTGCTGGATCTGGTTCTGGCCAAAGGGGATGATCTGATGAGTGATCTGAGGCTCAAGGGCAAGCTTGGTGACAGCGACCTTGATCTGATTACTTTCTCTGTCCAACACAGGGTGGGTAAATCCTCAGTAAAACAGAAATCCTCAACTTTGGGAAGGCTGACTTCCACAAACTCAGGAGACTGGTCAGTTAGGCACTAAGGGACCACGGCCCCTAGGAAGAAGAGTCCATGAGGAACGGTCGTTCCTAAAGAACTCAATCCTAAATGTGCAAGGGAAGCCTATCCCGTCCCGCAGGAAATACCTTCAGAGGGCATGGAAGCCCCCTTGGCTCAACAAGGAACTTCTGGGTCTCCTGAAATAAAAAAGAAAAGCCTACACCACATGGAAAGCTGGAATCACTGGATACCATGTTGAAGGCCTTCTTAAAGTCCAGTAGATGACATACCTTGACTCCTGCATCTAAGGTTAGTCAGGCAGGATCTGCCAGCTATGAACTCATGCTGGTTGCCCTTCAGCATTATATTACCCACTGGACTCCTACAAAAATGATCTTTGATAATTTTTCAAGGGTTTTCCCAAGGATAAAGGTGAGACTAACCAGTCTATAGTTATCTGGATCCTCCTTCCTCCTCTTCTTGAAAATAGGGAGCCCACTGGCCCTTTTCCAGTCCTCTGGGACCTCACCTGAGCACCACGAGTGCTCCAACACTCATGCCAGTGGCTCTGCTATGACACTGGCCAATTCCTTCCGTGCGCTTGAATGGAGCTCATCCGGTCCTGCTGATTTAAACACATCCAGCCCCTCCAAGTGTCTCTTTACTAGGTCGGCGCAGACAGTTGGTGGGCTGGTGTTTCTCCTGCTTCTGTCAGTAATGCATTTGGGAGATTTGTCTAGATCCGAGTTCAAGAATACAGAGGCAAAAAACTCATTGAAGAGCTCTGCTTTGTCCCTCCTATCAGGCACCAACTGCCCTTGTGTATCCTGTAGGGATCCTATGCTGCCCTGTGTCTTATTTTTGCTCCCTGTATACCTGAAGAAGGACTTCTTCTTGTCCTTAATTTTTGTTGCCAGCCTGAGCTCTAATGCTGCTTTGGCCTTCCTCCCTGATTCCCTGCAAGTGCGAGCCAAGGAGGTATACTCCTCCTTGGTAGCTACCCTCTGCTTCCACAGCCTGTATGCCCCTTTTTTTGCCCTTTAGGCTTTCCTGGATTTCCCTGTTTAGCCAGGAGGGTTTCTTGGCCCCTTTGTCCCCTTTTCTACGCAGTGAGATTGCCTCCTGCACCCAAAGGATCGCTTCCTTGAGGAATGACCACCTTTCCTGGACCCCCATTTTGTCAATGCTCTTGAGCTTTAATGCCTCACTAACTAATCTCCTGAGCACACTGAAGTCAGCCTTTCTGAAGTCTAGCACTTCTGCCCTGCTGGTTACTTTTCCCACCCTTCGCTGGATAGTGAATTCAATCAACTGATGGTCACTATATGCCCTAGGTTGTCTTGTACCTGCAGATCCCCCACCAGGTCATCCCCCATAGCCAGCATCAAGTCCAGCAAGGCATTCCCCCTAGTGGGATCGTATACCCCCTGCATTAGGTGGAGGTCCTGTATGCAGGTTAAGAACCTGTGTGAGCGATTAGTTCTGGCTGACTGCTCCTCCCAGCAGATGTCCGGGTACTTTAGGTCACCCATGACAACCGCACCTCTTGATCGTACAGCCTCTGAGAGCTGCCCAGAGAATTCCAGGTCTAGCTCATCCTCCTGGTGTGTCAGTCTATAGTAGACCCCCACTACCAAGTCCCTTTCGCCTTGACCCCCTTGTATCCCATCTTGATTATAGAAGATGTGTATTGCTCTTTAACATAGAGAGCAATGCCCCCCACTTTTTTCCCCACTCTTGGATAACTAGGTCCAACAGCCACAAACTTTGAGAAGGCCAATTCAGACTCGATATAAGGAAAAGCTTCTTTATAGTCTGAGTGCCCAAGGTCTGGAACAGACTGTTTGTAGAGGCGCTGCAAGCACCTACTCTGGACTCATTCAAAAAGCATGTGGATGTGTATCTTGCTGGGATCACCTGCCCATGCAGATTTCCTGCCTCAGCTTCCCCGATTCTTGTTACCCTATTACACTAAATGACTGAATAGCTTTCTGTAGGCAGTGAGTGACCAAAATGTGATTGAAATAGCAAAAGGAATCAGGACTTGTGGTAGAGGTGATCTCTTTTATTAGACCAACTAGATTATTGCAAAACAAATGTCTTTAATTGCAAGCTTTCAGGCACAAGCACCTTTCTTCAGGCATAGGAGAAAAGATTGCGAAGTTCTGGGTAAATATAAAAGCTCATATTTCATAGGAGAGTTGAAGGTGTGGTAAAATCTCCTGTTTGGAACAGTTCATTTTATATGTAGATAATATATAAGAGACACCTTACTACATAAGAAATACCTGCCCAGAAGAGCATTCCATCTTTTACTCCTCTGTGAAATATGAAACACCATAACCAGAAGAAAACATGACTACATCCTGCTTACCACCAAACAACTTTGAGGTAAACAGACTATTCCAACTTTTCTCTGACCCTAATTTGCAAACTCTCCTATGAGATATGAACTTTCATGTCTACCCAGGAGAACTTGTACTAGCTTTTCTCCTATGCCTGATGAAGAGTGCTTGTGATCAAAAGTTTGCAATTGAAGAAATTGTTTTGCAAACATCTAGTTGGTCTAATAAAAGATATAGCCTCTACCACGAGTTCTGATTCCTCTTGCCTTTAGACCAATATGGCTACAACCTGGATACCTGACTGAAATACCAAGTAGTTTTTCAAACAAAACATGTGGCTACTGAAGTGGTTCTTGCAGATGTGCTAACACCAGAGAGTTGCCAAGCTGATAAAGGGAAGGTTCCAAAATCCAGTCTCCAATCTGGATCTGGGTTCTTATAAATGGCTTCTGTTCTTGTCAGAGGCCAAACAAAACCATAATTCTAAGGAGCGCCAGGTTTGGGGGTACCAGCAATGTGGAATCAGATCCAGCTTTGAATTGCATTCTTCCTCCATTTTGACCAAGGTCAGTGGAGTATCAAATTAAGCTTAATTGCAACTCTAAAAGGAATCTAAGAAAAAATAAGTAATTTTTTCACATGAAGCAGCTAGGAAAATATTCCAATGTTTCTACCCAAGGGCCTGCAAGGAAGGCTTGCCTAGTGGGTCTTCTGAGCTCAAGTCCATATAAAATTGGAGAGAAGCTTAACTCTTGAGGCCTCAGGCCCTCTCTCATCCTCAGAATCTCTGGTAGGCTAGTGGAGATACAGCTACGTTCTTCTGGGCGTATCAGTCAATCCAGGATGGGCTTAAAGGAAGACAGGAAGGATGGTTGTTACAGTTTAGGACTGGACTCAAGTCCCTACTCCACCATGGGCCTCCTGAATTTGATGTGCAAGCACAGTCTATCCTGTCTCAGAGAAAAGGCAGCAAAAGGGCACAGCAGCCCCCTTGGCTCTCCAGAGAACTAGCAGACCTCCTGCGTCTTAAAAGGAAGACCTACAAAGGATGGAGGACTGGAACCGCCACCAAGGAGGAATACTCTGCTCTGGTCTGGACCTGCAGAGAGCAAACCAGGACAGCCAAGGCTGTGATGGAACTCCAGCTAGCTACAAATATCAAGGACAATAAAAAGTCCTTTTTTAGATATGTGGGGAGCTGGAGGAAAAGCAAGGGCAACATTGGACCCCTGCTAAACTAGATGAGACAACAGACAACCAATGCCCATGAAAAAGCAAATTTGCTAAATGGGTACTTTGTGTCAGTTTTTCACCAGTCCCATGGGATGCCCCTGCCCACTATGGGTGAGGGAGGCCCGGGTGAGGGAGATTCCTTACCCTCTATCAAAGCTGACCTCGTGAAGGAACCCCTTGACAGGCTGGATACCTTCAAGTCAGCCAGCCCTGACGGTTTATACCCAAGGGTACTCAGGGAGGTGGCGAGCATCATAGTTCAGCCCCTGGCACGGATCTTTGAGAGCTCTTGGCGGTCTGGTGAAGTGCCCAATGATTGGAAGAGGGCCAATATGGTGCCTATCTTCAAGAAAGGGAGGAAAGTAGATCCAGCAAACTATAGGCCCATCAGCCTAACCTCTATCCTGGGAAAGGTGGCATAGCCAGCGCGGGTTTGTTGCAGGCAGGTCTTTCTTGACCAGTCTCATTTCCTTTTATGACCAGATGTTCTATCACCTGGACAAGGGGGAAGAGATTGATGTCGTATATCTTGACTTTAAAAAAGCCTTCGATCTGGTATCCCATGATCAGCTCTTGGCAAAACTGGCTAACTGCGGCCTCGACCTCACCATGATCCACTGGCTGGGGAATTGGCTCCGCGGCAGGACCCAGAGGGTGGTGGTTGGTGGTAGCCAATCACAGTGGTATGCTGTGACCAGTGGGGCCTCTCAAGGCTCTGTCCTAGGGCCTTTACTTTTTAACATCTTCATCAATGATGTAGACATTGGTGTAAGAAGCGGGCTCGGCAAGTTTGCCGACAACACCAAAGCAGCCACACCTGAGGACAGGAGGGTGACCCAGGAAGATCTTGACAGGCTCATGAAGTGGGTGGATGAAAACCTGATGAAGTTTAACACCGAAAAATGCAAGACTCTCCACCTTGGGAGGAAAAACCTGCAGCATGCTTATAGTCTCGGCAGTGCTACGCTGATTAGCACTACAGATGAAAGGGACTTGGGCAATGTGATGTTGCGGCTAGTAAAACGAGCAAAAAGCTGGCTTACATCCACAGATGCTTCTCAAGCAAATCCCAGGACGTCATTCTCCCGCTGTACTCGGCCTTGGTGAGGCCACAGCTGGAGTACTGCATACAGTTTTGGGCTCCACAATTCAAAAAGGATGTGGAGAAGCTTGAGAGAGTGCAGAGGAGAGCCACGCACGTGATCAGAGGTCAGGAAAACAGACCTTACGATGAGAGGCGGAGATCTATGGGACTCTTCAGCCTGGAAAAGCGCAGGCTCAGGGGTGATCTGGTGGCCACCTATAAGTTTATCAGGGGTGCTCACCAGGATCTGGGGGAACATCTGTTCAGCAGAGCACCCCAAGAGATGACAAGATCGAATGATCACAAACTCCTCCATGACCGTTTCAGGCTGGACATAAAGAGGAACTTCTTTACTGTCCGAGCCCCCAAGGTTTGGAATAGACCGCCGCCAGAGGTGGTTCAAGCACCCGCTTTGAACGCCTTCAAGAGACATTTGAATGTTTATCTTGCTGGGATCCTGTGATCCCTGCTGACTTCCTGCCCCTGGGGCAGGGGACTGGACTCGAGGATCCTCCAGGGTCCCTTCCAGCCCTAATGTCTATGAAATCTAAATGATCCCCAGCAAGCCATTTAGCTTCAGTTCGCACATCTCATATGTAGACATTTGAGGACAAATGCATGATACAATGTGAGGTGTTTAAAAACTGTGGAAATGATGGCTACGTGAACCTTAGAACTGACAATGCATTTAAATACGACTTTTGGAGTTGAAGTGAATCCCAGTGCTATTGGGAGTCAAAGTTCACACCTGCCAGAGGCAGACCAGACCATTGGATCTTTAAGAGATACTCCAAATTATTGGCATCTAAATATTTTAAAATTTTTCAATACCATTTTTTTCAATTTTTCTGGGCATTTTTGGATGAAGAAAACTGAAACCAATAGCCAAATGTTTTAAGGGAAAATAAATCAATTTTGGGGGAAGAAAGATTTTTTGAAAACAAAAATATTTATTTTTAAACCAAAAGAAATAGACTTAAAAAGCATTTTCCTGGTTTTTCATCAAATATGACATAGGTGGCATTTTTGACCAGCTTACTCAATAGGCTAGTAATTTATATGCCTTTAGCAAGTGACTGAACTTAAGGGATGCTTAATGTCCCATGTACAGTGGAGTTTTGTTTTCATCTCTTTTTGCTTTAAAGGTTAGTTAGTTATTTCTGGCATAAAATAACATCTGATTCTGGCTTTGATTTTAAAGACATAATAGGGGCCCCAATGTCTAGAACAGACTGCTCTCTCAGCTCCCATCAAATTAAAATATAAACTCTGGAGTTACAGTTTCCACCTAATAGCTATAGTGCATGCATGGTCCTGCTCCTCACAGTTATATTTAATCATAGGAATCTCTCATACATGAAACCACCTTAAAAAAAAAACACCCTAAAAATGGGGGGATTTTTGTATGTGGATCATGATGCTTTGCTTTCAGACAAATTGATGAATTCTTGCGAAAAAATTACTACAGAAGAGACTAAGTGGAAAAACATGAATCCAGGTCTGAATCTGAACTTTACAAACTTTCCAAGTGTACTGAACTGGGGCTATGAATGAGGACATTCAGATCGGAATCAGAATTGTCCCTAAGTTTGTGGCAGGGTCTGAACTGACAATTTCTCTGTGGGCTTCTCTCTAAAAACAAAGCACACCGATGCTGGACATTTCAACCCAAAGTATCCCAAAGCACTTCTGCAAGGAACCACTGCGTTCATCGTACTATGCATCAACCACTTGTTCAGAGGGTGACAAGTGCTTAAGAGCACCCAGTACAGCCCAAAATGTCAGTCCCGGAATTTCATACTACAGTGTCCAATCGAAACCTCACAGAAATACCCAATGTGCTTTGCGAATACTCCTGGGAGACAAATACTTCTACTTCAGTTATTTATTTGGTTTCCTGGCCTATTCATAGACTGGGCTACAGCGCACAGTGCTATGTCAAGTGTCAAATCATTATAACGAACTGCATTTTAGCCAGAGGTTGTTTGCCTTCATGGATGAGTCAAACACAGCAAGTAAATCACCATGAATCACCAGCGGAAACATCATCCTAACATAATCATCTCGCGTTTATGAATAGGGCACTTGTCTAGGTCCCTGGGGAAGGAACAGAGGACTGGGGACCGGGAAAACAGCACATGACTGCTTACAAGTGTTTTGGTTTGAAAGATAACTCACAATAAGATATTTTTTTCCAGATTATAAAATAATGCTTCACAGACCAGCCATTGATTTACCAACCTGTTATACCGTATATAAATTAATAAGAAAATGCTTACATTGATGACATAGCTCAATAACCACTTATAAAATGCATAAATCTGCGGCAACAGTTACAAATGAGCACAGAGATTTACTGCCAGGTCCACTGACTTACACACCCGACATAAAACTTTGTAGGCAATCAACCACATGTTTCACTTTAGTTTTATATTAACATATAAATCAGGTAGTGAAAAGGACTTTCTGCCTCCACCCTGCTTCAAACAGATGAAGCAAATATTTTACAAGCAACATGTAACTCACTGTAGCAGGGAAACAAGATAAGGTATGGAAAATATTATGCTGAGGTTTCATTAGTTGCATGCGAACCAATATTGGGTGCCATGGCCCAACATGCAAAGTAGAGATGAAAGTGGGTTATTTTGAGAAGGGAACTACTGTATGGGTCACCGTGGAAAAGTCTTTAGGAAAACAAGTCATTTTACAAAGCTAAGGGCCCTATTTAGGTTTTGCAAATTTGTGGTATGAGGGTCCCAGCGGTCTCCCACTGAAGCTATTGGGAATTCTGGCTTTAATGCCTTCGAGATCTAGGTGTGTCACCAATGAGCCATAATAGCCATGAACAGAAGGTAGCAAAAGAGGAAAATAAGCAAGGATCAGTCCATTCCTTTTTTGGTTATCTCCTGAATGTGCTGAAGTTACCCATCCCTTGGGGCGCATTGCTAGTTATGTAGCATATTTATGATGGAAACTAACTAGGAAATGTCAAGAACCACTTTCTTTAGCTCAGACCGTAAAACCTAGGTCTGTAGGTCCTGGCTTAAAATCCCCACTGACAACCGAGATGACAGCCCCTTCAGTAATACTACCCAGCCTTATGGCAGGGACTCATTAACCTTTCTGCTTCCAGAGACAGATCAAAAATATTGTCCCACCCCAGTATGTTAAGCTTAAAGCTTCAAGGGTTTTTCCACAGTGTTTCTATACCCCTCTTGGGCAGATAATCATGGTTTTTCCAAACCAAGCCCCTAGTTAAAAATAAAAAGCATTTGGAGAACTCTACTACAGCCCCTCGGGGGATGTTGTAATAGCTTTCAAGGCTCTCTTGCAAGTCTCTGTAGCTCTCCTCTGTCACACCTCATGGGAACCAGACCCAAAGCCCATCAAAGTTGATTGAAAGACTTATTTTGAGTTTTAAGGGCTTTGGATTCATCCATGTATTTTTAAAAATGACCTATTTTATTTTTGAAAGCCAGTTTTCTATACGGTTCCAAGTAACACTCAAAGAAGCCAATCATTTACACAGAGCTTCATTTTCAAAAGTGAGTAGCTAAAATTAGGTACCTAAATACTTGCTTTTAGACACCCAGATATCCATTCAAAACAATGAAGTATTGCTTTAGCTCTCTAGATATGTTTCAGGTGCTTGACTTCAGGCAAGCAAATTTGAAAGCTGGGCCCTCAGAGATAAGAAGTTGCTGGAAAAGTTATACGCAGGAGTCAGTGCTAATGGAAAGCAAAGTTCAATAATCTAAAGGAAGTTTACGTTTAAATCTATAATGCACCCAGGCAATACTACAAACTAACTTACCATGGCTGAAGAAAGTTGTCTTAGAAGTTTTCACATGTTCTCTTCCAGTGAATATGAGCTTATCCATAACAGAAGTATTGGCCATGCTGGAAGCCTCTTGCAATGAGTCAGACATGCACCGATTTTCCATTTTCTCACAGGAAATCTTTAAACACTCTTGAGGGAATGGAAAGCCATCTGGAGGCAGACACTGAAAGATACATTATGATCACTCCGTTCAGTGATGCAGACAGAGCTTTGCAGATAGAAGAGAGGGACCATCTAATGTTAGAACAAGGTTTTGCCTATACCAGTCCAATATTTCTTTACTTATACTTTGCGTGATATATTCTATCAAAGTATTACGGCTCAATTAGTCTAGTGCTCCATCAGCAGCAGGGGCTACAGCACCATTCTACCTATTAGTATAAATGGAGTTTTACACCTTCCTAAAACATATCTGTCCTCAACATAGCAAACTTTAGCTTGGGTGGGGATGTTATTAATGTCCTGTCTACAACAAATAATAGAGCCATATTGTAACCAGATCAAGAAACAATCGTATTGTAACCCGGGTCCACACATGTACATTGGAGTGCAGCTGGAGCTCTCATTCCTTCTTATCTCTCCTGCACTGGCTGCTTTCAAATGAAGGTTTTCTAGCATAGTGTCTCCCATTTCAAGGTTCCTAAAAGCCCGATCCCAGGGATCTTCCTTGAAGACTGAGAACTGAAATGTGCCAAGTATGAAAATGAACATGAGCAATAATTATTCCTGGGAGTATTCATTATAATGTGTTTCTTAGCTTAGGTTTTCAGATGCAGACAGTTTGGTCCCCTGTCATATAACAATTTATAATAATGAGTATACGAATATTAATCCAAGACAAAACTTTGGATCCAAAGACTCCTGAATTTTCAGGAAGTTCCAATGCAGATCTGAGTCTTGCAGCTGGTTCCTGTCTCTATCATGGGCAGAAATAATCTCTCTTATCTGCACAACCACCTGCCTCTCCCTCAAAAAAGAAAAAAAAAAAGAAAAGAAAAAGGCCAGATAACTTTGTCATTCTTATTTTGACTCAAATTCAAATTCTGTAGCCATTTTGAAAACATTACTTAAAAGACTCCCTCCATGAGCAGGTCTAGCCCCAATCTCAAGACATGAGCTAAAAGATACATTGATGAGCTTCAAAAAGTTAAGATCAAATTAACATAAAATTAATAGATTAACCCAAAAATAAAGATAAACCCAAAGATAAAAGGAAGCTCAGAACCACAGCTGGCTGAGAGAAACCCCACTTTTTTTTCTGTTTCATAAGCTTAGTTTTCTTTCTTTTTTTTATGGTTTTTTTTTAATGATAATTCTTAAAAGAAAAAAAAACATTAATGAAAACAATTATCAAGTGCTTCTGTGTACAAAAACTGGATTGCAGTAAATGAAGGTCCAGTAATCATTTTCATTAAAGTCACAAATATTTTTGCCAAAGTTACATTTTGAAAAAGTCAATGTTCTGGCAAAAATTCTCATTTTTGAAAGAGAGCCATTTCCCAAGCCAGGTTGGCAGACCGATTGAATCTGTATTAATTAATTTGGTATTCAGTTCAATTTCTTTTGACAAACTCAAAATGTGGGGCAAATTTTGACCTGGGAATATTCCTTTAAATTAACTGAGGAAACCCAATCTAGAGATGAGCATCCCTGCTTAGACACGGAGCATTATTTCAAGGGTCATTCTCTGTCTGAAGAAACCAACAGGTTTCAGCAACTGAAAATGAGTGCCTTACTCAGGGAGGGGTGACCCTACAAGTTACAAGTCTGGTTTCTTCCTTGCCGTGGAAGCCGGGGTTCCACGACATGTCGATGTGGATGACTGATGAGCAATACAACCTGTAGGTAGAGGAAGATTAGACTTAATTAACTGTTGAAGTCCTTTCCACCCCTATCATTCTACGGTTTTGTGATAAGTTCAACCTGGTGCTTTGTTTCGGACGGGGTCCTTAGTGTCACGGTGCTTGGAACCGACTGAGTCCTTAGTGTCACTCTATATCATTGCAGTAGCACCAATCAGGCTGCTGCGGCCAATTCTAAATAGAAAGAAAGCTGGAAGGACAATCACTGAGGGCAATGGTTTTTATACCATCCTTGATTTGCCTACAAAAATATTCAGCTGGGAATGCTTTTGCAGGTACATTTCTAAAGCTTGTTCCTCCAGGCATTCTTGGAGTATGTACATATCTAAAACCCAAACCCAGGAATGACTGATCAGTAGGGATCCCGGTTTTCCGTTTGCCGTGGAAAAACACAATAAAATGCAGTTTTTCTTATTTTAATGAGAATATTAGGGATTTTCTCCTTTAAAGGAGAAAAACACAGGAAATGACAGGCAGAGGTCCTGCAAGGGGCTGGGGGGAGAGGGAAGAGGGCCGTCAGGCAGTGGGCACCATGTGCATGTGGATGTGAAAGTGCATGCACCCACATGCACATGGCAGCCAGGCAGTGTGGAGAGCAGCTCCCCAGCTCCCTGCAGGTAAGTCTGGGAGGAGAGGGATTCAGGCCCCCATAGTTAGGGAGGGAGGGAGTTGGGCAGGGCTGGGGCCTGAGGGTTGGAGTGCAGAGCCAGGACAGGAATGTGTAGCTGCAAGGTGGCTGTTGGTGGCTCATCCAGTGGGTGTGCAATCCCTGGGAGGGAAATGGGGGGCACGTGCCTCCCAGGTTTCTGTGTAGGGCAGGGGCAGATGTGGGCTGGTGGTTGCGTGCTCGGGACTCCCCACCCTGCTGCCCTCCCCCCAGGGCCACTGTGGTCCAGCAGGCGGGACCTGGCGTGGCAGGGCAGAGTGGGGTAGGGAAGTTCAGTGCCACCACCGAGAGCCCTGTGCCACCATGGCAAGGCACCTCCTAACCACCCAGCAGCAAAGCAGCATTGCCACCCCTGCTACTGCTGGGTGGGCAGGGAGTGCCTCACCATGGTAGGACAGGCTCCCAGTGGCAGCACCAAGCTTCCCCACCTTGCTCTGCCCTCCTATGCCGGGTGCCACCTGCTGGGCCGCGGAGGCCCCCAGGGGGAGGGAAGCAAGGTAGGGAGCCCTGAGCCCACAGCTGCCAGCCCGCATCTGCCCTCCCAAGGGCTCTGCTCCAGATGTGCCACCTGTGATGGAGGGAGAGCTGGACTCCATGCTCCACTCAGGCTGCAGCTGCCACTCTCTCCTACGGGTGGTAGCTGGGGTTCAGGCACTGCTGGGGGGGCGGTGCGGACCGAGTCCCTGGCCCTGTAACCCTGGCAGCTGGGGGCCCTTTCCAGGAGGGGATGTGGGTGGGGAGTGAGGGGCAATGGTATGGGCAGGGCACTGCCATATCAGGGCTGTTCAACACCACAAAGCAGTCGGAGGTAGACAGCTGCAGCTGGACCCGTGTCTTGGTGAGCAAAGGGTGGGCAGACGGAGCACCGATTTTGCATGGAAAGAAAAAACCCAAATCAAATGCCAAAATTTATAGGTATTTAAAACTTATTTTATTTTAGTGGTTGAGGCACTGGTAGGCTTCCAAATTGCTTTAAAATTGTAAATATTGTTTTCAAACAATGTGTTCAACTGAAACCTATAGAGTGGCATTTCATTTTCATCATAGAAAAACACAAATAGCAATGGGATTGGGGGGTTTTAAATCAGAGAATTGGTCATTTTTATCAGAAAATTTGAGATTTTTAAACAGAGAAAAACCTGGATCCCTGCTTATCAATGTCAGCCTCAAATAAACTCCTCTGAAATGAAATAAAATGGATTTCCTACTACCCTCTTGCACAAAAAGGCCTCAGTGATGACAACAACACAGACTGAAAACTCAGTTTGAAAAAGAAAGTTTAATGATCAAGTTTGGAGTTCCTTCTCTTTTCCTCTTGATGGCCATTGTTAGACCCAGGATACCGAATTACCTGGATCCCTGGGTTGACCTGTTATGACCATTCCTGCGGGTTAGTCCGAGTGCTTTGATCACATTAATCGAATGCTGTACTACCGTGGAATGGCCCCAGAGTGATGCCATCCAGGTGATAGCTCAGAACTGTAAGTATAATAGCCAGCATCCAAATGGCAAAATCTCATTCACTGCTGCCTTTCTACCTTACCAACCACGTGCCTACAGCATGCAGTATCACCATATGTTTCACCCAGTCAAAAGCCACTGGGTCATTTCATCTTTGATATAAGACCCTTAAGCCAGACTTCCTACAGTAAGGAATTAGCTCTCTCTCAAAACAATTTAAGGCTGGAATCTTCTTTCAGATCCACACGGCAGATTATGAACACCACTTAGGTAGGCGATTGACTTATGTGTACAAAACTACTACTATAGGGCGCATGTGGACAAAATGAGGGGCACATGTGCATGACACTTTAAAGCGGGTTAAATGATTTTGCACTGCTTTAATGGTGTTGGTGTTTGCATGGGTCAGTAGCGTATTGTGCATCAATTCCAGCTGCTGTAGCACATTCGGTGGCAAAATGCACCCTAAATTATTTTGGGGCGCAGAAAACTAAAACACCTCTGAGGAGTTTTAGTTTGCTGCCCCTACAGTCATGGAGTGAAGCACCAGGCTCCATGCGGGTCAGGAGCTGTGAAGACAGCCCGTGCAGGCAGCCTGGCAGCAGCCTGGGAAGGCAGGCTCCACCGAAGGGGGGGAAAAAAAAAAAAAAAAAAAGCAGCGAGGCTGATCTTTTCCACCCCAACCCCCCCAGAGCCTGCCTAAGCTGTATGGGGACCCGGTCCTTCCCTCCATGGAAGCAGTGCCCCCCAGGACTGCCCAAGCCAGGTGCCTGAGGGCAGGTGCTGCCTGGTGGGGGGCCACTACTGCCGCGGAGGGAAGCGCCAACCCCAGCCCCAGCCTTCCCCCCCTGCTTCTCGCTGGCAGCTCCACCATTGGAGAGACAGGTAAGACATAGGTGTACACAACACAGGGGTTACTTTGCCCTAAATTGAAGCGCTGCTTTCTCTCTCTCTCTCATCTGCCATACCTTGATGTTCATTCTGTGTCAACTGGGAGGCTACCCATGAGTACTAGCATGTTCTTATTGGTGTCAGACTAATTTAACCAAATTCTCTTGGTCCTTGGGCTTTCCCTTCCATCTTCTAACAGAACCTCCTCTGTTCCCTACAGGCATCTCTCATGCCCACTTGGAACTACTTGTGCCCTGCTGGCACTACTTTTGAGTCTTTGGTCACCACTCATGACCCTACTGGTACTCTTTAAGTCTTAAGGGCTCTAATCATGTCCTCCAGCCTCCCTCAGACATGCCCGTGCCTCATGGGTGATATTCAGCCCTCATTCATGTTCCTGTATAGGATTCAGGGCTTTGGCCTTGGCCCCTTCTTGCTCTGGCCTGCCTTCTTAGCCTGCCTCCGTCTCACTCTCGGAGCTCCAGCTCTGACCCTCTCAGCTTCGGCTCACATCTGGCCTCATCCTGATTTCAGCCTCTCCTGATCTTTAACCCACTAGCTAGACCTTTTGTCTCCCTCCTTGTGCCCTTGCCCCTGGCAGGGACAAAACCTGAAGTGCCTCTCAGGCACTCTTGCATTTTCTTCAAACCACTCTACAGCCATAACCCAGTCCTTCAATTTGAAACAGTCACCAGCAAGCTGCTTCCTACTCACTATGCTGCAGCCAAAGCCTTACCAGCTCCCTCCCAGCCTCCTGGGTATCTGTCCCAGATTGTAGCATCTGTGCCTTTCCAGCCTGGGCTGGCAGAGCTCCACTCCTTGCAGAGTTCAAGGCTACGTATACACCCCTCTGCCTCAGGAACCCAGGCTTATATCCCCTGGTTCTCCTGACCAGTCGCAGGTGTCTCACTCACCTTAATGAGCAGCCTGCTGTTGTTTCTGTAGCTGAGCTGCAATTGTTTCTCTCTTGCCTACCCAGGGCTTTGCCCTGCTGTCCTACTGCTATGCAGCTAGGCCTGCACTAGTTACTTTACAACCCTATAGATCCCTAGTTGCCTACTCTCCTGCAGCTAGCCTTTACCTGCCTGTGACCTTGTCTGCTACACTCTTAAACTAACAGGAGCCTCTCACTCCCTGTTATAGTACAAAAATGCTAGTTTAAATGTCTACATATTAGGCCCTAAAGTGATCATAGGGATTGAGCCTACCTTGCTCTCCCCTACCTTGGGGGTCTTTAAGAGGAGGTTGGATAAACACCTGGCTGGGGCCATCTAACCCCAGAGCTCTTTCCTGCCCAGATTGTCGGACTCGATAATCTTTTGAGGTCCAACCCTAACAATTATGAAAATATGAAACTATTTAGGCACCTATATTTAAAAACAACTCTATATTTAATATCAACTGACTAGGAAATACATTCCCTTAGCAACATATATGTCTATGTTTATGACCACTGGCATTAGACTATTTAAAAATCATATGAAAAAGACCTATTAGATTATCAGGACACTCTTCCTGCCAGAGCATAATTGTTGCACACTTTTAAGTGGTTTATTCAGTTTAGTTCTAAGTGGTTCAAGCCCTAGGACTTCCACCATTTCTCTTGGGAGATTGCTTGAGCGGCATAGCTCTCTCCCTTTAAATATGTTTTCTTTTTCAGGCAGCCTAACTTTATTGAGTACATTCTCCCCCACCTGTCCTGTCTCTCTTCTTCCTCCTCCATGTTTTTAAGGAATAGCCTTTAAAGTAGAGTTTGGAGGAAGATCCATTCACTGAGCCAAAGTGAGCACACCTTTCTTGAGTCAGTTGACAGCATCAAGATCACATTTGCTTTGCTTTGGTTCTTGTAGGTCTGTGCAGTCTGCTTTGAACTCAGTGTTCAAATGAACCTGAAGTCTCAAAGCAAACCTTAGCCTCAGCTGTGGAACTTGGCTTCCTCTTGGCTTCCAATGAGTTTCACGTGACTTCTACCTGAAACCATAAATCCCATCCTGGCACCTGAAACTTAGCCCCAGATGTACAGGTGGTACCACTAAACTCTGCAAGACTCATTGACAACCTGACTTGAACGTTGGGCTTCTAGCAAAACATCTGGTTTCTCCTATGTAGTCACCTGTCCAGAATCACTGCAGCTCAACAACTGGTTAACATATGATTGCCTAGCTACTCATCCATCAAAGGTAATTTCAGTTATTCACTCACCACTCCTCCACAGACACATTTCTAACAAATGACAAATCCTGCAGTTCTTCTTCAGGGATAACTCATGTCTGAGTCTATGGGAGCTTGTCCAAGAAAGGACTGACTTGAACCTGAGAAAGAGCAAGTGAAATCAGAGGGGAACTCAGAGTGGATCAGAGGGAGAAACAGATCATCCCGTTCAAACTACAGGAAATTCAGAACCAGATTCTGGATCTGAACTTCATGATTCAAGCCCATGTCTCTTGGAAACAGCTAACAAAGAGGCTATACTAATATGAAGAATTTTTTTTTTAAAAAGCATTGCAGACATATGCTGCTTACACAATTTATGACATTTTTATTATCCAGCTTGAGAGCTATTATTCAACAAAATGGAACCCCTACTATTAGATGTTTTTGTCTGATCTAGTCCAAAAGACCCCAAAAGATGGTTTCATCTTATCCCTAATTCAACATCACCACACTGGAAACTGCTAGTGAATTAACATGGATAATGATAACATGGCAAACCAGTGCTTCTCAATTTTTTTCGACTCAAGGCACCCCTTGGAAAATGCCAGATCTTAGCTTTCACTCATTTCTGGACTACAGACAAATGATAGAGCGATCCTCCTGTTGCAGAGATCAGAAAGCCACAACAGGTCAGAATGGTTTTGACACTATGGATTCCTATTTGAAATGTCTGAGTTTATCTTGTGAATCATGTATAGGTGTTTGCACACGTAATGATGCTCATATCATGCACTACCCCAAAGGACCCCAGTTGAGAATCACTGCCTTAAACTATAAGCTCTTCTTTACTTTTAAGAGACCGACTCTTTAAACACTAGATGGTGCTAGAGAATGCTCTTAGCACCATTTGTTGGTCCAGCAAAGGATCTCTGTAAACACTGTTAATTTAATAGCTCTTTTTGCAGGATGTGACACTTGCTGGATCGCCTAATATAATCTGGATCCAGCACCTATTCCCCAAGCAGTGTTCAAGTCAGCATTATTAATCATCTCTTTTGTTAATTTGATGAGCACTGCTGAGCACTGCCAATGCTAAAGTGTCCAAAATCATGAATCAGGTCCCCCCCACAAAACCATGGACTTAAAAAAATGATTTAAAAAAATAAATAAAATAACCTTTTTTTGTTCTTTTTATTGCTTTCTGGGTGTGGTCATATCACATTTGTAATCTTACTTCCAGGAACCTGGAAGGCTAGAAACATGCATCATGGGGTGACTGAAGAAGCTTTATGAAAAACACTAAATATTGTGCTAAAATTGCAAGAACTGGAACTATTTAACTGGAAGGGGATTAGGAAACTCTGCAATATATTTTAGAATCAGTATTATATGGAGTCATTCTTTTGGGTGTTTCTGATTTGTAATAGGCCCTGGAGGTCCAAATCAGGTATCTGAGTTTAAACTTTACTTATGCTCTATGGTCTTACACTTACAGCTATATTCTAAGCAACTGTGAGAGCCATGGTGGGGATGGGCAAGGAGACTGAGACAGCACAAGAGCCAGCGGAAGAGACAGGGTCTGGCTGGGCAAGGAGACTGGGACAGGGGGACCAGGGAAGTGGGAAGGGGGAGGCTATGCATCTAACAAGGGAGATAGGGTACTGAGGGCATAACTGGGACTGTTTGGGCAAAGAGACTGGTGAACAAGCTCTCGGGATGAGAGGAAGGGCACTGAGATTAGACAAGGAGACTGGGATTGGGTTTGGGAGTCAATGAGGATGGAGACTTTGAATGGGGAAAAGATTGTTGAGCAGGGGGAAGGAGAAAGGGAGATTAGATTAGGATGCAAAATGGAGAAGCATTTGGCATGCATTAATTGAGATACTTTTTCCAAGTGAAAGGGGCTGAATGAAAGAAGACAAAGATCCAAAAGGTTGGCTGGTGTTCATCAGTGCGCAGTAAATTAAGTCTACAAGGCAATGCTGATTTTGCTAGCTGGGGGCCTGGTCTCCAAAACCAGGAAAGGGCAAGGCTGCCTGCAGTGTATTTAGTTAGGTAACTGCTCTGCTTTATTTTCTGTGGGCCACACCTTTAAAATTCAAAGACAATCCTTGGCAGCTGAGACAGGCAGCCATTTTGTATACAGCCTGGTGCAGACGGTCACAAAGGAGACATACACTCTGTGCTCGCTCCCTGACATTTTATTTTGGTTCCTTCCTGTGCTACTATTTACAATGGCGATGTGCAGAAAAGATGGGGGAAGGACTAGTCTAGACTGGGGAAGACCCAGTTTACTTCTCTGTTCTGCCACACACTTCCTGCGTGACCATGGGCGAGTCCAATGATCTTTCAGAGCCTCATTTCCCTACCTGTACAATAGGGATGCCAATACTTCCCTGCCTCATGGGGGTGTTGTGAAAAAAAATATATTCAAGAGTGTGGGTCATCCAGGCCATGTCTACAGTGCTTCCCTGCCAAGCCTGGACTACCTCCAAGAAACAACCCCTTCCCCCTCTACACACATCCAGGACCAACCACTGGGCAGAGTAAATGGTTTAAATGGGTCAGAGCTCACAGAAAAGGACTATAGAGAGCCTGAGAGCAGCCAAATGTGAGATTCGGCATCACTATTATCCATTGTAAGAGGCAGGCAAAGAGAACAGCACGGAGTGTGAGAAGAAATATAGGCTGGGCCAGAGACATGGAGACAGCTGTATACTGGCATCTGGCATCGGGGCTGAGAAAGGACTAGCAATGGAGGAATAGATTTGGGTTAGGCCTAGATGGGCACCTGGGAGTGGATATAAGGACCATGTCTTACTTTTCCTGTACAACAAGGCAGCTTTAATCTCAGTCAGTGCATACCTGGTAGGCAAGATATAGGAGTGCCTAATGTCAGCAAAAGACAGCACCTTGGCTTCATCCTGACACACACCAGCATGTGTTTCGGGCCTGGCTCACAGACCTCACACACTCACTCCTAAGCTATATATTGTCTGTGAGGACTGGTGGTGATTTATCACCTCTGGCATGCCGAGCAGTGTAGAGCCTGAAGAATGAAAACAATTGTTATAACAACCCCAGGTCCAGTGAAAGGACACCTGGGGAGAGAATTGTGAGCAAGAGGATGGGAATCGATGCTGTTCCCAAAGACCAATTAAGAGTCAAGATGGACATCATGATGAAAAACATGTTTGAAAGAATAAAAAATGAGCCTCAGACATTTCTTCCAAATGAAGACCTTAAGCAATCAGTGCTCATGGCTCTTTTAATCTTGGTTTCTTTCATGATACATGATCCCACTGTGCCCCAGCTTGATGATGGCATTTAATCCAGATGGAAACGGTTTGAAGAATTCAGACATGACATCATGGAATTACGACATCACCACTAGAATGACCAATCAGATAACAGCTAAGTAATGACATTTCCAGGGAGCTGTCATTTATCTCTATTCAATGTTTGGAGCAATTAAGACTTTAAAGGGATAGGTCAATTTGGATCCATAATTAAGGAGTTTTACAAATGAGGTTCCTTGACACGTTCCCATGCTCTTTCTTTTTGCTCAAATGAAATCAATTGTCTGCATGAATTTAACTGTATCCCTGAAGCATTCATAGAGGGCCAGAAGATGAAACCATAAACCCAAAGACTGTGTTCACTGCCCAAGCTGACTAGGGTGTCTGTAGTCTGCAGTGAGCACTACTGGGAAAAGCAATGCAGAGCTTTAAAATCGTCTTGTTCTCCATCCCCTGAATTCTTCTAACAATAATACAAGTAAGGAAATTCATGTTTACCTGAGAGCATGTGTGCATGTGCCCCTTCGGTTTATGTTAATAGGGAGTAGTGTAAATCAACAAGCTGACTGTGATCTTTGTTCCTTCAAGAAACGCTCTGGACACATATCTCAAGTGCTCTAGTTTGCTGGTCATCATTCTTCAGAACCACAGTCTTAGACATACTTGCTCCTAGATCTCTTTTGTGCTATTTGACAGAGCCAGCTGCCTGTCGTCGTGTTACGATGTAGTTGCTCCTATGCAATACGAACTGATTCTGGTCCTTATGAAAACATCCAAGGGACAGATCTCTGCATTGATCATCTTTGGAAATCCCCCTGCTTTGATCTCCACAAAAGCCCATGCTAGAGAGGGCCACCCCTACAAAACTAGATGGTCTTCTGTATGCCTTCGATGCTCGAGTGCTGGCTGCTGTAATGGACACTCAGATAAAAACATTTGACTCCATTTTTTAGAAGAACCTTGCACAGAAAAGAGACAGCTCTATTTTAATGTCATTGCAATTTCCTCAGGCAAGCCTTCACATTTCTTCCATGCCTGTGGGTTTACAGAGATTTAGATCAGAAAGAGTTCAAAATGGTTTCTGAAACTTCAATAAGCATGTCAGAGAAACAGGGAACACGTACAAACCTCAGAAGAAAATAAAGGAAGTTGATCAGGACAAAGGAAAGCAAAAAGATTCTTACCCACTCAATACGTCTTCCTGTAAATACTGTTTCATTTAGCTGTGCTGGTGAAGGAGGTGAAAAGGCTGCTATCGAAGGCGACCAACTAAGGGCCTAGAGCAGAAGCGGGCAATTATTTTGGGCAGAGGGCCACTTACTGAGTTTTGGCAAGTCATCGAGGGCCACATGACAGGCAGCCCAGGGCAGATAAATATTAATTTTCTAAAATTTTTAAGGGCCCCACAAGCCGGATAGAATAGCCTGGCAGGCCACATATGGCCCCCGGGCCACATTTTGCCCACCCCTGCCTAGAGAGACAACCTATTTTACATCTGGGTAAACTGCCTTTACAGCAATGGAACAAAAGATCCATGATGTATCACCCAACATTGAAGTAACTGGCTAGACTCTAATGTAGAGTTATCATGGGCAAAAACAGCACCAGAAATACCCAAGGGTAGGTATTGTGTGTCCACAGTTACACTGGGGTAGTAGCCACTGGTCAATCAAATTGTCTGTTATGGACTCCCCTTACCACCTAGTAGGGAGGCACTATAATAATGCCCACTGTATCAGCTACCCCGAGGTAGCCAACTACAAGTACAGTCTGGATCCTGGTGTGATTTCCATTAGTGGACAAAACTGATGTAAACTACACCAGTGTTAACATGTCGTGTGTCTAGGCCCTAAAGATTGCATTGAGGTGAATTGCTCTTAGGGAAGGGATGGCTGAAATCCAAGGAGGGATGTAGATCTGGGTAATAAGTCTGAACTCTACAACTAGGACCTGAGGCGCCACAGCACTCAGCTAGTCGTATTGTCCTGCCTGAGGCATGTTAATAAAAATCTACTGCACTTTTGAACATCGATTTCTTCCGTTGCTTTGCTCTAGGTTGCCCCCCATCATCACAGCACTCAAGGGTCCCAGGATCTCTGATATCAAATCTAGCTTCCAAACCCCTGCATGACACAGGGAGCTACGATAGCCCCATTGCACGGACGGCAAACTGCGGCAAACGGAGATGAAAGGCACATCTGACCTTTCAAAGGACAGGGCAGGGTAGCACTGAGAAGCATGCCATTCCCACTCCATCGGGCTGCTTCCCAAAATGGAGCTCACATAGCTGTCCTGGGGTGATGCTGAGCACTTGCACTCATGGGAGAGCTCACTGGCGCTTCCCCACAGCTGCTTTACATCCATCTGGCATGTGGTGTGCAAGGAGCAGGCACCCCACACTTAGCACGGTGCTCCCTAGCCAAGTCCTTTGAGAGTGCAGATGTGCCCCGAGGCCCCTGGTCAGGGTCAGGCCGAGCACTCTAGCCCCTGGACAGTTTTTCTCCCCTAGCTGCACCCTGCTAGCAGGTGGGTGAGATGAGCTCAACAGCGGATTAAACAATGCCACCCTCTGGATCTATTAGAAAAAAACCTTTGCTGCCTCTCCGGGACACCCTGCTGCTGCCACATGCCATCTCAGCTGGCCTGAAAAACAGCCCTTGGCACACTCCCCAACCGAGGTCTGTCCATCACATTGAGCTAACGCAGGGCCAGGGCTGTCACCTCACCTCGCTCCCCCACCCCTCCAGCCGTCAAGGACTTTGTGTTCTTCTAAATGCTCATTCTTTCCATGGCGTGAAAAATAAACCAGCATGTGCTCCTCTCAAACACAACTACCCACAACATTTGGGTCGAGCTGGGCCAGGTCAGGCTTGCTGCTGCTTTTATATTCAGGCTCTCTTCAAATGAAGCAAAATCAGAAGGGGTCCAATGCTGCAAGCTGCCGATCCCCATAAAACTAAGCGGGCTCTCAGCACCTACAGCAGCCTGATATTTGCATCAGTGTCCTCTCAGATTATCAGTCTCTTTCTCTCTCTCCCACCCCTAGGGGAGCAATTATCTGCAAACGAGAACAGAATAACTCTTTTAGCAGAAGGTTTCCTAACTCGCACACAACCAGCGTCTAAATGGATTTATCATGTTCACTAAAAAAGAGGTTGGGGGGTGAGCAGGGGGGAGACACAAAACTCCCTACAGCAGCAGCTCCTCTGAGCGTCTACATGCATCAGAGGGAGGGGGCAAAAATTGATACAGTAAAACTTTTTAAGGGAAGCATGAATCGGTTCTTCAGAAAAACAAGGCAGCGGTGCCAACTGGAAATGTTTGCTTTGGGGGTGAGTTAGGAGGTTGGCGTCAGTCAGGGCAAAAGACATGCCAGTGGAATGTAGTATTGGGAGGAAGCAGCAGGTCACTCAATCATTGGCAACATGCCCGGGAGCAACTGGATGCCTTCAGATGTGTTTTTTTTTTTTTATTGAGGCAAACAGATCCCTGGCAGTTTTGGGGCTGGGGAGAAGAACACTGTTTGCAAAAGGCACGCTCCTGCCGGGATACCCCCCGGCCCCCGGGAAAGGACTTTCCCTTTGCACAAACGGGGCCAGATTCTGATCTTAGCCGCTCCAGTGTTGGACCAGAGACTGAGGAAGGAGGGACAAGTGCTGTTGGCCGTTTTCCCGGGAAGCAGGAATCCCATGGGACAGAAGGGAGCTGAGGGGAAAGGAAAGGTGGACTGGGCTGAAAGGCTGCCCACAAAAATATTTCCAGGAGATTAGGAATATTTGTTTTTCTGTCAAATGGGCTAATTAGCCCATAGACAGGATGGAGGCACTAAAGATGTGATTTGGGTTTTTTTGTTTGTGGGAGGCAGAAGGATTTGGGGTAGTAGAAAAAAAAATGGGTAATAAAAAAAGAAATGCTTTTTCCCCCTTTCTTTAACACAGCCCACTCATTCCACAAAGGCAAAGGCAGGAACATCTGTTTCCTCATCTCTATTTTCAATGCACGTACTATCTCTGTAAAGTGCCCGATGGCCCAGCGATGCTTGCACACTCCCAGGAGATGCAGACTCTGAGCAGCCAGCGTCCTCAGCCGGCGCCAGGTCCAATTTAGAGAGACACCTTCAGGGCATTTGCCCGCTCAGTCTGCTCACATCATCAAAACTGACCTCTGAGTGACTGAGAACCAGGGATCCTGGTTTTCCATTTGCCATGGAAAAAAACAGAGTCAAATGTGGCTTTTCTCATGTTAAGGAGAAAAATAGGGATTTTCCTCTTTTTAAGGAGAAAAGCACCGTTTTTTCTCCTTTTAAAGGAGAGAAACACAGGAAATGGTGGGATTGTCCCTGCAGGCTGGCAGAGTTCCAGCCTGCAAGGGGCTAGGGGAGAGGGAGGAGGGCGGTCAGGCAGGGGGTGCCCCGTGCATGTTGGCTCCCAGCCTCCCCTTCCCACTCTGCAGCACCATGCTGGGTCCCACCCGCTGGGCTGTGAAGCCCCCCGGGGGGGGCAGCAGGACAGAAAGCCCTGAGCCCACAGTGGGCAGCCCGTATCTGCCCCTTCCCCACAGGCTCCGCTCTGGCTGTGTCACCCACTGGGGAAGGGGAGCTGGGATCCGTTCTCCACCCCGGCTGCAGCAGCTGCCATCTCCCACAGGCAACAGCTGGGGCTCAGGCACTGCTGGGGGGCAGGGAGCTACAGACCCAGGTCCCTGGCCCATAGCCCTGGCAGCTGAGGGCCCCCTCCACCAGGGCTGATGGGGTGGGGGACTGTGAGTCAGGAGTGAGGGGCACCAGCAGGGCTGGGGGGTTGTGGCTCGGGAGTGAGGGGCAATGACATGGGCAGGGCACCGGCATATCAGGGCTGCTCAGAGCCACCAAGCAGTGGAGAGCCGGGGGGGACGGTTGCAGCTGAACCCATGCCCTGGTGAGCAAAGGAGGCAGGGATAGCTCTGCTTTTCCATGATAAAATACCCAAGATCAAACACCAGCATTTATAGGTATTGAGAATTTATTTTTATTATAGTGATCGCAGCACTGGTAGGCTTCCAAACTGCTTTAGAATTATAAATACGTCAATACAACATCGTGTTCCATTGATACCTATATATACAGTGGTGTTTCATTTGAATCATGGGAAAACATGGATGTTTAATATTTTTAGTGAGAGAATTTGCAATTTTTATCAGAGAATGTGTGTTTTTTAAACAGAGAAAACCAGGATCCCTGCTGAGAACTGTGTCTTGGTCACTGGAACATGGTCTATCTGTTTGTGTCAGTGGATCCAGAAACAGGGCAAGTGGGGTGCTGCTACAACCCTTTTGGCTGTGCTGCACATGCATAGTGAGCTCTGAGCTTCCTGCCGGGATCCACATTAGCAGTGATCTCTGAACTCACCAGTTGATCAAGGTGGGACTCTGGAAGGAGCCACCGCTTTCATTTGTTTTGAGATGTTTTTAGACTTCCTATCTTCCTTCCCCTATATGCAGCAACCCACACAACAGCATCCAGTTCCTTTCCAAGCATAGGAGATACAACCAGCCTACAAATCGGTAACAAAAATGTGTGGTATTTGTTTTTAATGCAGAGCATCTTGGGTAATTTAAGGAGGATAAAATTACAAACATATATTATTAAAAACAATTATTGTATAAAATACCAAGGTTTCCTAACAATACCCTCTGGAGAAAAATGTTTTCCAGCCTCTTTTGGGGGCTAATTGGCTACGTTTTGTGCTTATGAACAAGAATCATCACCATTGTTCATCAAACATGTTATATGCTCCCACATGCTAGAAACTTTGCATTTTTTCAGAACTTCACACAACAGCTTTAAAAACTTCACATTTCTTCCCTTCTGAGTGTAGTTTCAATGTACAGAAACATTATTGTGAGTGAGAAGTTAAGATATGCTAAGAAAGGCCTTTGTGGCTTTTGTGGGTTAGCTTTGTCATAGAATTATAGAATCATAGAAATGGAGGGGTGGAAGGGACCTCAGGAGGTCACATCTAGTCTAGCCCCCTGCTCAAAGCAGGACCAGCCCCAACTACATCATCCCAGCCAAGGCTTTGTCTACCCAGGTCTTAAAAATCTCCAAGGATGAGGACTCTACTGCCTCTCTGGGTAACCTGTTCAGTGTTTTACTACCCTCCTAGAGAGAACGTTTTTCCTAATATCTAACCTAAACTTCCCTTGCTGCAACTTGAGACTGTTGCTCCTTGTTTTGTCATCTGCCACCGCTGAGAACAGCCCAGCCCTACCCTCTTTGTTACCCCCCTTCAGGTAGCTGAAGGCTGCTTTTAAGTCCCTTCTCAGTCTCCTCTTCTCTAGACTAAATAAGCTCAGTTACCTCAGCCTCTCCTCAGAAGTCATGTCCCCCAGCCCCCAAACCATTTTCATTGCGCCCACTGGACTCTCTCCAATTTGTCCACATCTTTTCTGTAGTGGGGGCCCAAAACTGAACACAGTACTCCAGATGTGGCCTCACCAGTGCTGAATAGAGGGGAAGAATCACTTCCCTGCCCCTGCTGGCAACACTCCTACCAATGCAGCCCAGTATGCCATTAGCCTTCTTGGCAACAAGGGCACACTGCTGGCTCATATTCAGCTTCATGTCCACTGTAACCCCCAGGGCCTTTTCTGCAGAGCTGCTGCCCAGCAGTCAGCCCCCAGCCTGTACCAGTGCATGGGATTGTTCCCTCCTAAGTGCAGGACTTTGCACTTGTCCTTATTGAATCTCATGAGATTTCTTTTGGCCCAATCCTCCACTTGTCAAGGTCTCTCTGAATCCTAACCATACCCTCCAGCATATCTACTACTCCCCCAACCCTGACTTGGTGTCACCTGCAAACTTGCTGAGGGTGCCCTCTATGCCATCTTCCAAGTCGTTGATGAAGATATTGAACAAAACCGGCCCCAGGACCAACCCCTGGGGCACTCTGCTTGATAGCAGCTGCCAACTAGACATCAAGCCATTGATTACTACACTCTGAGTCCAATGTTCCAGCCAGTTTTCCTTATAGTGCATTCATCCAGTCCATACCTCCTTAGCTTGCCTGTGAAAATGTTGTGGGAGACCATATCAAAAGCCTCGCAGAAGTCAAGGTACACCACATTGACTTGTCTCCCCACATCCACAGAGCCAGTCATCTCGTCATAGAAGGCAATCAGATTGGTCAGGCATGACTTGCCCTTGGTGAATCCATGATGACTCTTCCTAATCACCTTCTTCTCCTCCAAGTACTTAGAAATGGATTCCTTGAGGATCTGCTCCATGAGTTTTCCAGGCGCCGAGGTGAGGCCAACTGGTCTGTAGTTCCCTGGATCCTCCTTCTTCCCTTTCTTAAATATGGACACTATGTTTGCCCTTTTTACATTGTCTGGGACCTCTCCCGATTGCCATGAGTTTTCAAAGATGATGGCTAGTGGCTCTGCAATCACAATAGCCAATTCCCTCAGCACCCTTGGGTGCATCCCATCTAGCCCAATGGACTGGTATATGTCCAGCTTTTCTAAATAGTCCCTAGCCTGTTATTTTGCCACAGTTGGCTGCTCACCTCCTCCCCAACCTGTGCTGCCCAGTGCAGTACTCTGGGAGCTGACCTTGCCTGTAAAGAGTGAGATGAAAAAGGCATTGAGCACTTCAGGGGTGTTGATTGTAGCTGTGTTAGTCTCTAAGGACATTGGCAAGCAAGGTTCTTTGTGTAAATGAAATATCTTTTATTAGACCAGCTAAATAGTTGGGAAAATTGTTCTTTGCAAGCTTTCGCTATGCCTGAAGAAAGGCGTTTGTGCCCGAAAGCTTGCAAAAACACATTTTTTCCAACTATTTAGTTGGTCTAATAAAAGATACCACATTTACCCAAAGAACCTTGTCTGCCTTGAGTACTTCAGTCTTTTCTGCATCCTCTGTTACTAGGTTGCCTTCCCCATTCAGTAAGGGACC
>NW_005842333.1:1226996-1228830 GCF_000455745.1 Alligator sinensis | reverse complement strand
CTTTCCCTGATCTTCCTCTTGTTACTGACAGACTTGTCATCCAAAAATGCTGTAGCGAGTTAGCCTGTATGACCCTGTACTCAGACTACGGGTATCTTGAGGTACAGTGAAAATGACAATTATATTATAGGGAGGAAGTCCAACCAGTGGAATTAGTACTGAACTTGGTCCTGTTCCCAGCTCTTCTACTGGCCTGCTATATTGTAGCTTTGGGTAATTCACTTTTCTTCCATGTGCCTCAGTTCCCTCATCTGTAAAATGGGGGTAATGATACTTCCTTCTTTTCTAAAGTGCTATAGATAGTAGTAGCAATGGGCCCTTCTCTTCTGAGAACAATAATAACCGAGTGACGACATTCAGGCCAATATATCAGCAAAATGTTGTACCCTGGCCCTCAAGGACTCTCGAAGTGGGATGGTTCCTTTGTTAGGAAAGAAAACAGTGGACACAGACCCAGCATACTCTTTCCTGTTGTTTTTACTTCATACCCATCTGGTGCCACAAGCTTATACAGCTCCTTCCAATCTAGGAAGGCTTAAGAGCAAAGCCTGCACCTGCACAGACACCTTAGTGGGATGGAGTCTAGGTGAGTGCAGAAATCCACCTGCCTAGAGCAGCCTACAGGATTAGGCCTATTAGGACACCAAAAAAGCAATGACAAGTGGGGGCTAATGGAGCAGGAATAAGGGGAAGAAATGCAGACGAGTTACAACAGTAAAATTAGAGGCTAGCGAAAGTGCCTATGGGGCATGTCTAAAAGGTGACATCATTTTTTTTAATGTAAAGGCAACGTTTGTATTGTTAACACGTGATGGTAATTAGCCACTGCAATAATGTGCCAAAAGATGAGGTGGATTCTCTGTTACTTGCTATCTGTAAATCAGAATCAGATGTCTTTCCAAAAGCCATGCCCTCCCTCCCCAACGAGATATGGGCAGATGCAGGAATTACTGGGTGAGGTTGCACAGCCGAGGATAAGAGGTCAGGTTAGATGAGCACGTGGGGCTCTGCATGGACCACAACTCTGCCTTCAAAACTGAGTCATGTATGAGAGCAGATGGGTCTCCTTGAAGAGGCTGGAAAGGAGAATGGGAGGGGGCTTTGTGACTAAAGGCAGAGAGGGGTAGGCTGAGGGATACATTGAACAAGACAAGCTGAAAAGGATAAGGATGGTAACGTGTGATTGGGCCTGGAAGCAAACGGGGGGGGAGTGAAAAGAGCCAAAAGCAGAGAAGTAGGCAGGGGCTTTGCTGTGTAGATGTGGCAATGTGAGGGTGGGAAGCTGGGTAGAGCTGCAAAGCCAAATGCATTCCTGGGGGACCTCCACTTCAATCCCCTCCCTGTGTTTTTATAAATAACAAGGGCCCTGATTCTGTCTAAAGGCCCTGGCTGCGAGAAGCCAGTGTGCCAGGCATCAGGCAGAGAGTTGCAGGGCGAGCACCAGATGCCAGTCTTATTTTCTCAGCTGTGTCTGCTGCTCGGAGTCACATGGTGGGTAATGTGCACCTGTGCGACTCAGAGCTTCATTGCTATTAACAGCCGGCGACAGGGCTCTGATGTCATATCACTGACCTCTCCGTTACTGAGCAAAGTAATAAATTAGACAGTCTGCTGACAGCGCTGGGCTCCTCCGCAGCCCGCAGTGATGCAAATGATAACACACCTAATATTCATAAAGGCTTATTCCCGAGCTAGAGTCAGCCAAGCTGGCGCAGGGAGATGAAAACGACACCTCCCCAGGCCAGCCTGCTCCCCCTGCGTCCCAGGGATGATTCACCCTGGGAAAAGGGAGACAACGCTGCCACCGCCTTGCCCCTCCGCTCCCCACCCAGCA
>NW_005842333.1:1203468-1226986 GCF_000455745.1 Alligator sinensis | reverse complement strand
TCTCGTGGGGGAGGCAGGCACTGAATCACTACTTCTCTGGGCCTCCGTGGCTGTGTGCTCCTCCTCCTCCTTTCCAGCCAGTGCCACGCACTTTTGGGACTACGCTGGCCTCTTAAGCACCTCCTGTGGGAAGAAGGATTGCAGCCAGTTCTCCTGACTCAACAGCCCCGGTGCCTTCTTGCCCCCTGGGTTTTCCTCCACTAGAAACTGATGCCAACCTGAGAAAAGGCAGCTGGTTTTACCCTGTACCTGCTGTGCTTGTCCCCTTTGTATAGGCCTAGGCTTATAGTAGCATCCTGGTATTCCCCAAGTTCATGTCTAGCCCCTGGGGGAGTCTCCATCCCTTATGTCTACCCACAATGGACACACCATTTGACTCATTGTGTGGGAGGGCTAACATCAAGACCAAATGTCCTACATGGAGATCCTCTGAATCCAGATTTTGTACACTGGGATTCAGCAAAAGATCATTCTCTATGCACCACATATACATTGGTAGAAGCTGGCCTCAGGGCCCAATTTTATTTTTCTTCTTTAGTTCATTGGTTCATGCAGAAAAGATGACTTTTGATGCCAAATCATTGAGCTTCTTCCCTTTTTTATTTCAGGCCCCAGGCTTGCTGCATTCTGAACTAGCTGTAACCCATCTGGTTTCACTAATAGCGCTAATATAATATTTATAACCTGCTGAGGGCCAATCATATGATGGGCCCAATCAATAAGTCATGTACCAGTTGTGGTTATTCCACACCTCAAGCCATATTTCTACATATCAGTGTTCACAGTCTTTCGTGGCAATTGTGTGTTTTTGTTGTTGTTCCTTTCAACCTCTTCAGCATTGCTGAAAGTTTATCTTGGGCCTCAGCAATTGTGAGAAAAATCAAAATGCCTCTGTTTTCACTCAAAAAAAAAGGAAATGGGATGGATGAAAGAAGCAACCAAAGACTCCATTTCCCAAATACCATTTGTCACTGTCTCCGGCTTTGCTAAAAGGGACTTGTGCTTCGGCGAGTTACTCAACATGAACAAAACTGTCTTCCCAAGAATTCTTTTCGTGGTTATTCCAGAACTTCTTGGGGTCGCCCAACTGAAAATCAAAGCCACATTTGACAGTAGCAGCTTACAAGTATCTGGATAGTATATGACACTGACAGATCCAACAAATCTAGAACATTTTTTGATAGACAACTAGTTGGCTATGGAGAAGGAAACCCAGTATTAAAAAGGAGGTGACTGCTACTCAGACACCTTCCTTTTGCTCACACCATCATTGCTTGCTGTTTCACGGTGGAGACAGACTTAAAGAGAAAAAAGAGAAATCAACATTGAACTTCCCGTCTCTTGAGTGGTGCTCAGATATTCTGCTCACCACCCTCGGGCACCCATTTGTGGACTGTTCCTGCAGTGATAGACTCACACGTTTCCAAGGGATATTAGCTATACCTTTCTTCTGCAAAAGCATCCGAAGGCATGCTTCTGGAGAAAGAGGACATCCCTGAGGTTAACCATCTGGGCATAAATGGAATTGCACCATGGACAGATTTAGCCCAATGTGCCAATAAGGAAGCAAGAGAAGAGAGGCTTATTAAAAGTCTCCTTTCATAAATGCTTATATAGCTGGCCACTGTCTCAATGAGGATATGATGTTATGATTCATTCTGGCAGTCAGGAAAGATGATTTCAGGTTCAATCTTCCCTCCTCTTTGCTACCAACCCTTCCCCCCACCCAGAGCCAACAACTTCATGGCCAAGAGGATCCCAGTCCTAGGAGCCAAAGGAGCCACTTCTCAAGCGTTTGAGCAGAAGCGTGGATGAGGGGGCTCATGGTGACATCCTGCCTCGTGGGATTTCAGCAGCATCAAGGTTTTTTGACAACGAGCAGAATGGATGGTGCCACAACAGGGAGAGCCCTGGAAGGAGCTTTTAGGGTTTGACAAATGGCCCGTCTCATTTTTAGGCTTTCCTTTCAGCAAAGGCTTCAGTTACCTCGTGAGTCAGTTTATTCAGAACGGCTCTGTGCTAAAGGGATTAGCGTGCTCTTGACTGTTTGGATCACTTTGCTGTGAACAGATCCAAGATGAACTGATGGAAAAAGGATAGTTCGCCCTTGGAGAGGGAGAGAGAGTCTGTTTACGGAACCAAGTGATCAGACATTGGATAAAAGTAGAGTGGAGCATCCCCTCCACTTCTCCTAGCAGAGGACAAACACGCACATGCACAAACTCGGCTGGGGACTGGGAAGGGTTGCGTAGGCACATGGCATCATGTCATATGCCCTCGCACCTCTTAGCTACATCTCTGCTGAAGCTCTGTGGGATCTTTCAACAGTGTTTCAGGGTTGGGCTTGGTGGTGGTGGGAAAGGTCTATGTGATGGTGGTGGAAAAGGTCTACCCCCTTGTTCAGCTGCCAGCTGCTAGGCTCAAACTCAGTGTGGGGACAATGCTTCTTGAAGCAATGTTAAGACCTAAACAATTCATCCTGCTGCTGTTGAACAGACACACAGGGGATTCACATACAGGTGGGTGGTAAGGAGCACTTGCGCCTCTTTGCTTTAGGAAGTAAGGGATCCCACTTCCCCATGGGACCCCAAGAGCTGTGTAAAACTGAGCAGCCCGGCCTCCTGTGAAACAATCCCAGCCTGTGAGGCTTACGTCCTGCAATCTCCACCATGCAAACAGTGCTGAATTGTGCGTCCTTGTCAGCCAACATCCACATACTTCTCTTCTGACTTGGGCCTTTGTCAAACTAGGATCTTTATTTTGGACCTGATCCATAAGGTACTTGTGTGCAAATGCGTGAGTAAGTGTAAATGAACATACAATTAAATGTGAAGCTGCTCCCCTTCGCAATGGGGCAGGTTCCCACAAGAAAATATACTCAGCAATTTCATACCTGTCCTGGTTTCCATTTTTAGGTGCCATGGTTGGGAGCTAAACTGTGATAGGGATTCATTGAATTTAGCTAGCAAGGACTTTAATGAGGGATTTCCTTGTTCACACAGAGCTCAACACTCTGCAAAGGTATTCTTTGCACTGAAAGAGTGACTGCTCAAAAAAATGTGTCATCATCCCCCCGCCCGACTGCTCAAAAAAATGTGTCATCATCCCCCCGCGGGACAGAAAATTTCCCTTTTTGTTAAAAAAAAAAACCCAGCCAAAAAACAGAAGTTTGGACATTTTGGCTGAAAAGGTTAAAAAAAAATCTTGAACTTTTCCTAAAAAGCAGATGTTTCTCATGAAAAAGAAATGTTTTATCCAAAGTGAAATGTACCATCAAGAGAATAGTTTGGATGGAACATTTTAAAGAGTCTAAGTTTGACTCTGACCGATTCACTTAGGTATATTTACTCCACCTCCTCCATTTTTAATTATCAATTGCAACATGATTTCATAAACCTAAACAACTAAACGCCTTTGTTTCCTCCTCCTGCCTCCTGGCAGGTAAGCTCGATCACAATTCCTCCATAAAGTTATTTCTAAGCCTCACTTACACTTTGATTCTGACTAAGTTTGGGGTCTGCTGAAACAGGTCCATAAGAAAGAGAATGGGTCTCAAGGGAATTTGCCCTGAGCTGTGAACATCATTAGAAACAAATTGATAGAAAATGGCCATAAGTATGAGGCAGATGCTAGCATGATAGGACCTGATTCTGTTACACCAATGTTAATCAAATGTACTTCTACAGAAGGCAATGGGAAAGATGTGATGTTCCTGAGAGCCAGAATCATTCTCTCCGGGATATGTGATACTGTATCAGAAGCAGCAATATTCATTATTAGGTGGACTGGCTTGCTAGAAGAGAAGAACAAGTGGTAGCTAGAAGAAAAGAAGAGATGATGGAAGGTTTCACAGAGAACAGCCGAGATTGAAATGTTGACTCACCCACCGTGTTGGACCACCCCCTTCAAAATGATCATCTTCTCCAGGGAAGCAAAGGCTTTCTCTTCAGTCATTCCAGCCCAGTCTTATGGAGAGAAACTTAATTGACATCCCTTGTTGTGTAAATACACCTTTTATTTTTCAGGAATTTCCTGGTACACCCCCTCCTTGAATGGCCATCAGAGAAATCAACACCAAATCATAAAAGACATTCTGTTAGGGGGTGACATCTGCTGAACTATTCATACCGTTCTCATGAAGCACTCAATGCATCCTAAAATATTTTCTAGTCCATCAGTAGAATACAACATGGGAATCTGTGTCACGGACCTCCATCACAGCTACCTTGAGTCTCCATACAGACAAATGATCACATTTAAGCAGCCAAAGTATCCGGAGCCTCCCAGATTGCAAATGTCTATGTTTTTTTTCCAAGGTTGGCTGGAGCACGAGGTAAATTTTCACTGTGTGCCATCTGGATCTGCATTTCCAGTCTTTTTCTTGGTTGCTTGGCCTAAGAAACTGCCAAGTCTGCACTTAAAGCTCCATCCAAAGCCTTCTGAAATCAATGGAAAGACTCAAGTCCTTAGGGGCAAAACTTTGTATGGAAAACCTGCCTGCTACAGATGTGCAGAGAAGGTACCCCGCCTTTGAATAACATGCACTTAAACCAAGATGGACACCTTCCAGTAAAATTCATCCCTCGGCTCCTTTGAGTAAAAGGCCGATCCAGTTCCGTAGAGGAAAGTTACAAAATACAATCGCTAAGGATCATGCCCGAAGGCTCATATATTACTATCACAGGACTAAACGTCACCTTTAGTGACACCCATACATTTCTGATATAATTCATTTGTTGCACAAATACGCATGAAAACACATGGTACACGAATGGCTTGATGCAGGTTTCTCTGCTAGAGTTCTTTTTCCAGACCTTGAACAGCTTCTTCTCTGAGGAAATTTCAGTTTTTGGCAACCCCCTAAATCCAGGACTGCTGATGTGCCTGTCTCAAAGGTGTAAAACTCTCTATCATCAACCCCCTGGTTTGTTAAGGAGGCAAGAGAGGAACCTCTATCTCTTTAGGAATAAGAGACCTCCTCAGAGCTTGACAGGACCCGGGGCAACCAGTGATGGCCACTGGCTTCCCACATCTCCTGCATGGGCACAAACACATACACATTGTTGAGTTAAATACATGCAACAGTTGGTAAGGAGGATGGGGAGAGGTGGTTTAGGCGCACCTCCCACCTAACAGCTCCCTCCCCCTCCCTTTCCAAGACCAGTCAAATACAGAACAGAAGCCGCTTATCAAAGTGGAGGTTTGCAAGGGACGAGGTGAGAGCTCTCACTTCCACCCTCTCCCCCTTACCCAGCCCTGCGTCAGCCCAACCCTGCTCCCAGCACATACAGGTACTAGTTAATGAAGGCGCTCTGCTTTGGAGCACCTTCATCTGAACCCTCATTACCCGGGGGTTCAGATGGTTGCGGGCTCGGTCCCTTTTAAAGCAATCTGTAGCCATGCACTTGCGTTACGTCACAGCTGTAGAGCGCTTTCAGGGATAGATCAGGTGAAAATTGTCACTTCTGCCTGCATCTTGAGAGTCTGGGAGAGGGGAATAGCAGGCAATACATACCCACACACACACATACACACACACCCACCCACATATCCCTCAAGCTCATTAAAGGAGTAGTTAGTTGCAACAATGCAATGAGGAGCATCAGATGTGTGGCTCTTTGCAAAAATATGGCCTGTCAGACCAAGCAGTGAGGGAAACTCCAGATTATAATAAGCACCACAGATAAGAGCAAGACACCTAAGGTCCTTGGCACTATATTAACAACAACAAATTTACCTGCCTGGGTTCTTCTTGCCAAAAGGACTTCATTCATTTCAGCAACATACCCTAAACCAAAACCTCAGCTCCAAACTCCTTTCATTTTGAGATGGGCTGGAATCTCAATTTAGATCCAGATCTGCTGACCCTGAGCCCACATCCCCAGGGGTCTGTAATCTTCTCAACTGTTTGGGTTTGAAATCCAGATACAGATCTGTATGCTGTAGCTGGGACCCACAGCTAATTTCTATTAGCCTGTTACTTTTTGCTGTAGTATGCTACAGGGGCCTGCATCAGTTCACAAGGAGTCAGACGTTCATGGAGATATCCAGGACCAGACTGTCAGAAAGCTGTTAATGTTGTCCACAGAGCATTCATTTATGTAGTGAGAAATTTAGTAGGAAGCCAATGTGGAGACCATAATATCAGAGAGCTAACTTGTACAAATACAAGTAAAAATCTTGGCAGCAGTCACATTTTACATCAGCTAAATCCTAAAGAGACATTAGTAACTAGTAGAAAACCAAAGAATGACAGTAATCTAGCCTATGAGTTACTAATCATACCACTGGTGACCCTTGAGTTCCCTTCCAGCCTAATGATGCTTGGGACATTGTAGGGATATTGTAGATCAGGGGCATTGCAGATTAAAGAGCTCTTTAAAACCACTTTCTACTTCTACTACCTACTATAACAGGGAAAAAAAGGGTATGCAACTTACTGCCATGGCATACAGAGTGAAAACACAGATATATGTGCCTTCAGCGACTACACTCTCCCACTGCTTTCCCTCCCTTGCTGACTGCTCCTTCAGTATTATATTCAGGGGATCTTGCTTCCTCCTGTCTTCTGTCTGCTGTTAATACCCCACCTCTTCTCACAGTCTTTCATCATCACCATGCTACTTGTCCTCCACCCATGAACAGGCAAAGTCACATCTCTCCCTATCCTTCTGAAATCTTCTCCTGGACTTTTGGCAAAAACTGAACTTCTCATTATTTCTCATAACTGAAAGGAAACAAGGTTACATGGCAGGTCAGTGGATACATTGGGGATACAATGCAGATCTCCTGGTCAGCTTCCCGAATTCACTAGACCCCAATGTCTTTCACACGACATTTCCCAAGAAAGACCACAAACTCATCAGGGCAGGGACTATGCGGAGTGAAGTTTCTTTAAAACAAAATGCCAAGATATATAAATATTCAATAACTAATGCAATCCTTCTGCCATATGGTTAATGTAAAAAATGGATTTTCTCACAAGAAAAGAATACTTTTTACCTTCCCTGAACTTCTCTGGGAACTCAGGATCTCCCCCCAAACCAGGTTCTTGTACAGCTATAACCTCACCCCAGTATCCTCACTGGAACTGCGAACATCCAGCCTATGTAAATGAAGTTCTTCATGGCCAAATGCCTCCCTTTTAAGCAACAGAAAGAAGAAGGAGTTTCTGGCCACAGGGCTTACATCAATCATAATACAGTAAATATACAATCATTTAGTAGATGCACTTCTGATTGAATCACCTGCACTCTGACCACTAAATCATCTCCATCATGAGCACCGGTGACACTGCAAACCCCTGAGAAACACTAATTGTGCACCATTTAAAATACCAGGGCAGACAAATATTTCTTTCTCCCTCACCCACAAGGGTGGGCCTGACCTAAAAGTGAGATAATGCTTAACACTCCATCAGCGTCACATTTAAAATCCAATATCTTTTACCTTGGACTGAGCCAAACATATGGAGGAATTTAGCCTCTTTTTATTTTTGCCTGCAACTTATCCACAAAGAGGGGGTTTTTTATTATTTTTTTGTCAATGTATTTGTTATTCAGAATTATCTGACAAACCCTGCATGCAACGTTACTTCTGCCTCTTGGCTCTCTATGAATCATTCTCTTTGATTATTGATTCGACATGACTCATGGTGCTGGGCAGCGTGAGAATGTATCATTCCCTCAACATGTAGGTAGGAAATAAAATCTGGAGGTACTTGCCAGCTGACAGCACCGAAAATCCAGTCAACATCAAAATGCTGCAAACATAGTAAAATGGACACGTTAGGCCTGCAGCTGTTTCGGCCAGCCCCAGCTGACAATCTTCCAATAGACCATAGAGACAAAAGGTGAGAGAAAGCAAATATTATTTCCCTTATTTTACAGCTGGGAATACACTTTAGAGCTCAGGGACAAAGTTTAAATGAGTTCCCTAAAGTCAGCCAGGATGTTTATGGCACAGCTGGGACATGAACCCAAATCTCCTGAGTCTCAGTCCAGTGTCTCCACAAATCTTCCTCCTAGGAATGTTTGCATTCAAATCATTTTTCTCAGTGTAGTAGCACCTAAGAGCAGGACTCCGTTGTGTCAGATGCCACATAAACACTTCTCTAATTTCCGTAGCACACTCATCACAGTAGTATTTTTGTGCCTGTGCTATTGTTTGCTACCATTAGCATTTTTATAGTACTATAGGGACACTATGTAACATCTGGGGAAACTGTTTACATACAACTTATGAATTCCAGTTTAATTTTTATGAACTCTCTGCTTGGGTTGCATGACTGTTTTTAGCTTGAAATGAGAATGCTCTTGCACGGACCAGAATGGAAAGGGAGCCTTGGACTAAAGGAATGGAGTCCAGGAGGGGACCCTGAAGCCCGAAAAAGGAAATGAGCAAAGCCCAAAAAATGTTCAGGACTGGTGGAAAAGAAGAGAGGCGAGGCAGGGGAGATCTATGCCGGTGTTCTTGGTTTTGTATGGTTCTGCCTGTCTTTTGTAAAGGGTGCCTGTTCTAGAAATCCCTCACAAAAGCCCATGTCCTATTAGTTTCAACATGCCCCTCAAGGGCTAAATTCTAGCCTCTAGCACCCACATAAAAAAGCTTTAGCAAAAGCTAGCATAGCATCTAGAGGTCTCGGTGTTGGTCTTGGGGTCTAGGGTAGCTTGCCTACAAAGCTGAAGATCTGAGAAAGCATGTCATACAAGGTCCATCCAGCAAGAGCACACACCAACTGCTGAAGCTTCCTTAGCTTGACAAAGGGTTTTTGAACCCGAAAGCTTGCTTAATAACTATTCTCCAACCATTTGGGTTGGTCTAATAAAAGATATCAAATTCACCCAAGGAACCTTGTCATACAAAGTCTGCATCCAGGGAGTGTCCATGAGACCAAAGGTTATCAAGGCCACAAGGAACCACTGTGCTCGCTAGTGTAACTCCTGCCTCCAGTAATCTCTACTGTAAGCCCATAACTTCTGGCCTTTAGAAATACTTCTTTTAACAAGCATATCTTTTGGAAAGACACCCAGTCTTGATTTAAAGACTACAGTGACTACAAGTGACAGAAGATCCATCATGTCTCTAAGTAATTTATTGCAATGGGTTCTGTTCAATATTTTTAAAAGTATGCCTTATTGCTTGTCTGATTTTCTTAAGCTTCAGCTTCCAAACACTGATTCTTCTTAGACTTTTTCTGCTAGACTAGAAAACAATCAACCATCCTCCCCATATCCTCCCTGGAGAAAAATATATAGATCAGGAGTGTCAAATGCACTTGGCCTTGCGAGATGGATCTGGACTGTGAGCTTCTTGTGAGCTGATCCAGATTGCAGTACTTCTCACAGGCTGGACAGCCCATGAGCAGCAGCATCAGGTTAATCTCCACGACTGCCCGAGTAGCAGTGTGGCTCAGGGATTAAAATGCACCCCCTCCCCACCCTGTTTCTCTGCCACCAATCTTACTTGCCAATGGGAACTAAAAACAAAATTCAGTGGTGAGTAAGAGGAGATGCGAGCGGCAGCTGTGCCGATGCAGCAGCTGTGACACCTATGGAGGTGGGTTGTCCAGTCCACAAGAAGCCCTGCAAGCTGGATGATCTCCTCCACAGGCCAGATCACATGTTTGACACCCATAGTATAGATCATGACCAAGATACCTCTTAACCTTTGCATGGAGAAGCTTACTAGACATTGCTTCTAAGCAGTCCCCCCTAAGACAGGTTTTCCAGACTCCAAATCATTCTTGTAATTCTTTTTGAAATCTTTTCTACTTTTTAAAATACCTTTTTTTGAAATTCAGACATGAAAACTGGATGCAGTTTCCTTGGTAATGGTTTCATTAGTGCCACATACAAAGGAAATACGTCTCCAACGAGATATTCCACTTCTCATACTCCTGATATTGATGTCTGTATTCAGCCAGAGGTGTAACATTCAGGATCTGCACTCTGGGAGGCAGCAGGGGCCAGGCTGGCTCCAGTGGCAGCTGCTGTTCTTGTGCCCCCCTCCCAGTAGGTGCCTGGGGGTGCTGCCCCAGTCGCCCACTGCTCATTACACTTCTGCTCTCAGCCACTGGGACCTCACATTTGTCTCTGTTTCTCAGCATTTGAAGTTACCTTTTTCAACATGCAAGTTTTACAGGAGATTACATTGGCCTTCTTCAAATCCCAATGCACACAATATGGGCCAAGTTTCATTTCTGCAAGCGAAGCCAAAAGAAAAATGAAAAAGAGAAACGCAAAAGAAAAGGAACAGGCAAGTAGAAGAAAATCTCATCATTTCGTCTTGAAGAATAAAGAGATGATAAAATCAGGCTGCAAACTGTCATAAGCATTTTTCCTTCAGTAGATATTAACTACCTTATGTGAAAAGTAAGTATTTAGAAAGAAATATGATGTTAGATCAATGCTGGATGGCTACAGTGTACATTGGGTGTGAATAATGCTCATGTGTTACCTCATTTCACTATCCATGCTCGGTTTCATATTATCCAAGTGGGTTATCCTCTAATCCTGCCTGAGTACACTTGCCAAGTCTCCAAATAGCTTTAAAAAAGCCACTGATGAGAGACCACCAACTTTCCAATTCCTAGCAACTCCCACTGTACATTTTTATGGGTATTTAGCAATGCTACAGGGCTTTCCTAATGTGGGAGAAATTTCTTTTCTCTTCATTAATAATATATGTGAGTTCCATCAGCTTCTCTCTCTCTTTCTCTCAGTACTCTCAAATTGCTGATTTTATAAAACAGATTTTTAATAGAACTATAAAAATGGGTGGGGGGGTTAGAACAGGGACTAGACAAACTAAAATGGTGCCAAGATGTTTCTTTATTATTATTTATTTTTGTTTAAGTACTTCATAATAAAAGAATGTGCTCCCGAAGGAATTTAAATTAAAAAAAAAATTATCTCATTCTTATTTTGTGCTTCTATTTAAATGTTATCGCCACTTGGAAGGCTAAGCATACAGCACAAATGCCACCAGACTGAACATCACAGTGTCACAATGCATGGCACCGTGGTTAAAAGTTAAGGGAAGAATATTAAGATGGAGTCTTAGTCTCACTTGGGTGACTCAACTGTATCTCGATATACGCAGGGTGCCACTTCAGATCAGACTTCTGGTTTTGCTCTTCAATGGCATTTTAAAAGAATTCCTCTTGTCTAAGGAGGATGGTTGAAAATAATACATGCACCATATTCTGTAGTTTTTCATGGAATTTGGATGTGCTTTCTGGTACCTGGAAAGTTTAAAAAGGGTAGTGGCCAAAATCGTCTTTGAAACATTTTCACGGTGTCTTGCTGCAGTGAATATCGGTTCATTTGCATTTGTTCTGTGCTCCGAAATTCCACGGTGCCTGTTTACGGCAGGCCTGAATCTGGCCTATATGGTCTACACTGGGGTTTGATGAGCCTTCAAAATATACTGACCAACACCTACTAATAAATCTTGCCATCTTGGCACTAGACTATTTCAATTAATTTTGCTTTTTCCCTAATTATAAAAAAAAAATCATTTTCTCACCACATTTCTGGCCTTACCCATGCTGTCTGCAGGGCCATTCTCCTCAGCCACACCAAGAGACTAAAGCAGAAGCTAGCAGATGAGACAATTTGACTACTAGCGGGACTGTAGTCAATGCACTGGACCAGAAGGTGTGGGATCCAGATGCCATGTGTGGCTCTGTTATAGACTCACTCTGTGTCTCTAAACAACTCTTTCATCACATCCAAGACCCAGCTGCTGGCACAAAGAGAATAATACCCTTGCCTGAGATCTTCCTTCTGGGGTCTTAGGTCTGTGGCATGAGACTTAGAAACTCCCTTTGCTCTCTGATGTCAGAGGGTTAGCCTATGAAGGCAGGGCGTGGTAGGTGACAATTGTCAGCCAGGTCCATCCACATATTAAAGCTGCCATCCAAACATCCAGTCAGCTCTTTCTTGACTCAGTTGAGCCACAAAGTCATAGAGAAGTAGGGCTGGAAGGTACATCCAGATGTCATCTAATCCAATCTGCCTCCTTGAGGTAGTATCATCCTTATCCAAACCACCCCATACAAATCATAACCTAAACTCTACATAAAACCATCAACTCTGACACAACATAGACCTAACACCCTAACTTGCCACAGGTAAAGCAGGTGAAACACAGCAACCAGTGTCCTGCTTCTATAAAATGTTGTCAATATATGTTCAAGAGGTCGCAGATAGAGGGCCATGCCCCACCGCTACAGAGGAAGGCAACCCACCCCAGTCCATACCAATCTGACTATGGGGTAACTTTCCATCCTGAGCCCAAATCTAGCTATCAGGCTGGCCTTGAGTGGAGGAACAAGACCCTCTAGCTAGGAACCTCCAGCTTTGGTCCCAGCAGGAACATTGGCACAGCACAGTCGAAGTCCCCAGCCTTGTCTCTACTCAACTCCCAATGCCTCTGAGAAGACTTAAAAACACCCTGACACATGTAGCCAAAAAGAGCTCCTTGCTCACCACACCTCATCAACATTGCCCCAGTTTTTTGCTTGCCCTTGTCCTTTGCCTTCCAGGAAATTCCAGTTCCAGTCAGGCTAGATCCATGACAGGAAAAGTCATAATGCCCATATTTAAGAAAGGGAAAAAGGAGGATTCAGGGAACCTCAGATTAGTCAGCCTCATCTCGGTCCCTGGAAAAATCATGGAGCGGATCCTCAAGGAATCCATTTCTAAGCACTTGCAGAAGAAGAAGGTATTAAGAGCAGTCAGCATGGATTCACCAAGGACAAGTCATGCCTGACCAACTTGCCTTCTAAAATTAGATGCCTGGCTCTGGATGCAGGGAGACCAGTGGATGTGGTGTACCTTGACTTTAGCAAGGCTTTTGATGCGGTCTCCCTCAACATTCTCAAAGTCAAGTTAAAGAGGTACTTGCTGTATGAATGGACTGTAATGTGGAAAGCAAACTGTCTGGAGCTCAGAGGGTTGCAATCAATGGCTTGATGTCTAATTGGCAACCGGTATCAAGTGGAGTGCCCCAAGGGTCAGTCCTGGGACCAGTGTTGTTCAATATCTTCATCAGTGACCTGGAAGATGGGATAGAGGGCACCCTCAGCAGGTTTGCAGATGACACCAAGCTGGGAGGAGTAGTATATATGCTGGAGGGTAGGGCTAGGATTCAGTGAACTAGACAAATTGGGGGATCGAGCCAAAAGGAATCTCATGCGGTTCAACAAGGACAAGTGCAAAGTCCTGCACTTAGGACAGAAGAATCCCATGCACCAGTACAGGCTGGGGGCTGACTGCTGGGCAGCAGCTCTGCAGAAAAGGACCTGGGAGTTACAGTGGACAAGAAGCTGAATATGAGCCAGCAGTGTGCCCTTGTTGCCAAGAAGGCTAATGGCATACTGCCTGCGTTGGTAGGAGTGTTGCCAGCAGGTCAAGGAAAGTGATTATTCCCCTCTATTCAGCACTGGTGAGGCCACATCTGCAATACTGTATTCAGTTTTGGGCCCCCCACTACACGACAGATGTGGTCAAATTGAAAAGAGACCAGCAGAGGGCAAAAAAAATGATGAGTGGCTGGGGGACATGACTTGTGAGGACAGGCTGAGGGAACTGGGCTTATTTAGTCTGGAGAAGAGAAGACAGAGGGGATTTAATAGTAGCCTTCAACTCCCTGAAGCAGGGTTCAAAGAGGATGGAGCTGGATTGTTCTCAGCGGTGGCAGATGATAGAACAAGAAGCAACAGTCTCAAGTCGCACGAAGGGAAATTTAGGTTAGACATTAGGAAGAATTTTCTCACTAGGAGGGTGGTAAAACACTGGAACAGGTTACCCAGAGAGGTTGTGGACTCTCCATCCTTGGAGGCTTTTAAGACCCAGCTAAGCAAGGTCTTGGCTGGGATTGATCTAGTTGGGGCTGGTCCTGCTTTGAGCAGGGGGTTGGCCTAGATGTGACCTCTTGAGGTCTCTTCCAACCCTAATTTTCTGATTCTATGATCTCTGAGGGAGTAAACACCGTCACTTTAGCTCCCTGTCACAGCAGATTAACACCTAGGATGCTGACAGACATGCAGGCCCCTGCTCTAACTCATAGCTCTTTACATAAAGCACCATGAGTTAGAGCATTTCCTCCTCCCCCCTCCCAACAGATGTTCACCTGTAGGGTCAGGAGGAGGAGGAGGGCAAGTGAAGCAATCCTGCCTGAAGGAATCTGAGGAGCCTGCCTGCAGATAAAGAGCCACCCCTGTCTCCCAACCCTACCCCCTCCCTCTCAGCTCTGGGGCTGTCTGCAGGAAGGGAGTGGGGAGGGGGAACAAGCTGCCAGTTGGGGTTTGCCCAGCTTACACTGGAGACAGGGAGGCTGGCAGGGGGCCACGAGGTGGAGGGGCTCCAATCCACCCACCCCCTGCTCCAGGTGAGGCCAGGCAAATCTCAGCCAGCAACTAGCTTCCCCTCCCTCCTTCCTTCCTGAAGACAGCCCAGCCCTGATCACACCACAAATTATTCCTAGGGAACACAAGTTCCCTAAGGCAGTGGTTCCCAACCTTTTTTATATTGCGGACCAGCAAACTCACTCAAACAATTTTGGTGAACTGAGTATAGAAACAATCTAATTTATATTTTTAAATTTAATTTTTACATGGTTGGGGGGTAGTGCGAGGAACATCAGGAACATCATCAGTAAAGGAGGAGACAATAGCTAAAAATCATACATACACATCACTAGCTGGCTAACTTTAGCTAGCTAGCTGCCGAGGATATAAGGAGACAAGCCAGACATTAGTAGCACCGGCAGCCTTACTGATACAGAAGTGACTGGCCACCGTTACCACGGCCCAGTTTCAAAAGCTAAAGTCACAGTCATTGGCCAAGCAAGGACTTTCTTGCCCAGCCAATCAGCATGGTGTGGATGTGACCTGGGCATACAAGTGTTGCTATCAATGGTTAAAGCTGTACCACGACCCAGCAGCCAACCCTCCGTGGTCTGGTACTGGGCCGCGGCCCAGTGGTTGGGAACCTCTGCCCCAATGCACTCCAAACTGGAGCACCTTCATCTGATTCCTCATTAGATGAGGGTTTATTTGTTGTGCGATCAGCCACTTTAAAAGCACCCTGCAGCTGTGCACGTGCCACAGCATGGCTATAGAGCACTTCCAGGAAGACGATCACGCAGCAAATGTAATTTCTGTCTGTGCCCCTAGTTGTCTTCACAGCTCTGATGCTTGTTTCAGTACAGGTAGTTTTGTTCCCCAGAACTGGTTCACCTCAATGCTACTTTGGACCCACAGACCCTTTTTTTCACCAGTGCCTCAGCCCCAATGAGGTTTTCTCTATCAGTGGGGTTTCCTGATGGTGCTTTAATGCCAATGTTGTTTTTATTACACCAAGACCTGGATTAGGGCACTCCCACAGCATAGAGTTTATTAGACTACCTACAAACTACTTTGGAACTTCAGCGCTTGCTTTGCTGTTTCGGGGCAAATGTCTTGGCAGCTCAACACTTCATTTGATTCGGTATTCGCATTGGTTGCTACTTTCTCCATTGGTTAGCAAAGTGGGCCACTGATAGACATGAAAAAAAACCCCCAGTGCTCAGTTGGATCTGGCTGCCCAGCATCTGTATAGATTGGGTGCTTCAGCAGGGCTTTTTGGCACTTTTATGTAAAGCTAATTCAATCACCTATTAGATAAAAGTGCCAAAAGGCCTCGCTGAAGCACTCGATCTATACAGACATTGGGGCAAACCAGGTCAAACTAATATGATGCCTCTTCTGGGCATGTACTGTGCTCAGTGTCGGGGCACACCAAGCTGAAAATGAAGCACGAGGGGGTGGGGGACATCTGTAAGAAGCCCTGGGTCTCAACCTTTTAAGCTGATTCAATCAGCTATTAGATAAAAGCACCAAAAAACCCCACTGAAGTGCCTGATCTATACAGATGTTGGGTGAGCTAGACATCTTCTGGGCATGTGCTGGTCTCGGCGTGGGGGGTGCCTAAAGTTTAAAGGAACTGCTACCCGGCCAGTTTAAAGGAAAGCGCAGTTGGGGGGGTGTTATGTCTGTAAGCAGCCTGAATTATTATTGGAAATCTCAGGTTTACCTTGTGAGATGTAGTTAGCTATGTTAGTCTGAAGTCACGTAGAAGGCAGAGTAGATTTACACCTTATAAACTAACCAAGGTAGACACATATATAAAGACAAGCTTCCATATGCTGAAGCATTTCATCAGGTGACTGTGAATAATGTGTAGCACGCCTAACAGTGCTAATATTGTGTGGCACCCCAGAGCACCCTTAAAAGGATCTTGCAACACCCTGACTGAGGTCATAGGTCTAGCACTTCTTACAAAGCAGGGGTACCTCCTCCTTATCCCTTATATCACCTACCTTGAAGGTGCCCATGATGTTAAGAAGGGTTGGGCTTATTAACCTATTACCTCCCTGAGCTATGCAGTCCTGTTATTTTAAGATTAACTTTGATCAATGTATTTGACATAGTATAGAAATATGATTTGTTAAGATTACACTGGTAACATTAATTAATCCAGAGATTTCAAGGAAAACTGTTGATAACCCGTGACTATCTCCAAATTCTAGCATGCGATAAAAAAGGGGTATTAACTATAGTTGGCTGTTGATTTCTTTTTGAAAATGTGCGTCTTATCTTTGAAGGTCAGTGGCAAGAATTAGTGAAACTGAGCTAAATTTTTCAACTAGCTCTACTGTTTGTACGCTCAACATACCTGCCTGAGAAAGGACATGATCCTTATAAGCCTGTCATAAACTTTATAATCGCTTTTTCAGCATGTTTAAATATTTTAAACTGTACTCAGAAGCATGGAGCCTTCGGTAAAATGCAAGACAATGCTGAAATATGAAGGAGAACTATTTTGGTGATCTCTAATTTCCTTCCCTCGTATGTTAATTATAAAAAGCCAGTATGCAACTTCAAAGATATCAAGATTGGATGTCTGTCTAAAAGATATGCTATAGCTCAACCAGACATTATGGGCTTGATGTATGGACTAGTGGGTGAAATTCTATCACCTGTGTTATTCAGTGGGTCAGACTAAATCATCATAATAATCCCTGCTGGCCTTGGAATCTCTGAAAGCTGGAAGGTCTGATTAGAAGCAGACCCAGAGGGAAGGAACAGACAAAGTTAGCAGAACAAAGAGGAGCAAGAGGCAGCGAAAGGAAGTGACAGCACTACCAGTGCACCGGACCTCTGGAAGTAGAGGAAAGGCCTAGCTATTTTATGAGTAGAAGAAGTCCATTTGTCTGGTCTCCATGCATATCACTTTGCAGAGGAGATAGCGTTTGGAAAATATTTCAAGCACTTAAAATATTTGTTTTAATCGGCAAATTTGTTTTAACCCAGAAAACTTTGCAGATGAAATGCTAGAGTCGGGCATCATAAATCAGGAAATGTCAGAATTAAAGTGATGTGTATGATTTAAATTGTGTCCCCCACTACATAGACATGATAGAGTTCTCTTTAATAATATGATTTCACATCATTACAGACCAAGGACCAGATTTTTAAAGGCACTTAGGTATCTAAAGATGCAGATAACTGCCTAGTGGGTTTTTCAGATGTGACTAAATTCCCAACGCCTATTAATTTGAAGATAGGCACATATGGAAACCCCACTAGAAGACCCGTTGCATTCTTCAGTGCCCAAATACCTTTAAAATTTGGCTATAGGATTTAGTGGTCCCTGTCCTCCCTATTATCTGCCTGTACTCTCTCCCTGGCTCCTACCACAACCAGACTCCCCTGTCACCTCTGTTCCAGTCCACACGTACCCTAGCTTCCCTGCTCCTGTTCTGCTAACCAGTCCCCTCTGCGCCACTAGCTGGGGCTTATGTCCCTCTGCTCCTATTCCTTCCCTAACCTTCACTGGTCCCAAAATGCCTCCCTCTTCTTCTGTGTTCAAGTCAAACTGTTTCCCCCTTCTCCTCCATACTGCCTTGGTGCCAGCAGGAGACACTCAGTTCATAAGAGAAGTCTCCTTGTTTTCAGTACCTGGACCAACACTGCAGTGACTCCAGGCAGCCAGGACAGAGAATTCAGGAGTAAGTCCTGCTCAACTCTTGAAACACAACAACAGAGCATGCTCAGTGCCGATAGACTATTCAGGGAATTCACTGCTGAGTCTTCTATTGTGAATGCGCATGAAATGATTTACTGAGATGTTTCAGTCTAACTCCAAATTTGGGTTTAAAGAGTTGCTCATATCAGCATAGATGACATTGATCCTTCATCAATTTAACTGAGTTGAAATAAGCCAGGTTAAAATGGAAGAGTCCTAGAAACCTGCATGATTATATCCACTTATTTAAGTTAAACTAGTCTGACTTTTTCACATGGTCAAGTCCTACAACTGAAAGAAAATCCTTAAGATGAATGGAAAATCCCTGCTTGGAAAGTTTGTTCTGCAGGAGTTTGTCTACAGGCTGAATTCACAGAGAAGATGCTGACAAATAGCTAGGGTATGACGACAGGACACAAGAGCTATTCTGGAGCAATACCCCCCTGCGGTTACATGCAGTGTGCAGTAAGCGTGCCCACCTGCAAAGCTAGTGCAGAACAGCTGTTCATTTATTCTGGCCTAATTCCCCCTAAAGCCCTGTCTATACTGGTTTAGTTAAGCCACTGCCAACCACCCCAGCAGACACACCTACTTTGATTTTAAAGTGGTTTCTGTTTTAACCTGCCCTTCTCAGTTCAGGCTAAACCAAAGTAAGCTTGAGTTAAACTCAGTGTCCACATAACCTTTTGCACTGGCTTCCCTAGAGGTTTATAATTACACCATAAATGTAGTATAATGTTAAACCAATGTAACCTCACAGGTAGATGAGGTCCATATTAAATAGCAACAGAAAAAGGTCATTTGACCAACCATAAGTCTGCCCCTGTTATAGTGCCCTCTAAACCCATCCTTTATAGGCAAATTATTCCCCATCCATTTCTTGTCATGTGATAATGTACCAGTCATCACTATAATCCTCACAAAGGACTAAACCCAGAACTTCCAGAGTTTATAGCATGGGCTGCTCAGCTTGAGCTAAAGGACTAAAGTTTTCTCCATGAAGAAAAATTCCACGAGTTAACTTCAGGTATAATAGTTCACTGAATTTAAGTCAGTGAAAAAGGCCAGGTCCACCCTAATTTGAGTTCAAACTGGACTAATGTCATCTTGGTTTTGATTGACTAGGAGCAAATCTGAGTTAAAGAGGAACAACCCACTCAAGCTGTAGCAAGAAAGGGCACAAAAGGGGTCTGCATTGTTTTAAAATGGACCAGTTGAAATGAACTGGTTTAACTAACCAGGTAAGTAACTAAACTAAACTGGTTTAACAAACTGCTTTGTAGACAAGTTTTGAGATTTATGTGGGCAGCTGTCACAGGTATATCCTTTGTGGATCAAGCACAGCTGGGGAGAACTAACTTACACAGAGCAGGAAGATACACCACAGAGCAAAGGCTGCCTTGCGATTGCATGAGCATACAGTGCCCTGCCTGGCAAAGTGGACCCCCTGATTTTGGCTTCTCCAGCACGTCTTTGATCTAAACAATGCAAATAATATAAAGGGAGGCTTGAGGCAAAATGATGTAACTGGGAATATTTAGGTTTAGATTTCTCCTTGGACTCTCTGTGCAATGCAGCCGTCTCAGAAGTAGAGGGGGCAGCTGCTCAGCCACACAGAGAGAATACACAGCAGCTCTGGACGATAAGTGAAAAATACACTGCCAAGTCCTCTCCTGGTGCTCCACTGAACTCAATAGGCTCTGCCAACTTACCCTCATGTCGAATTTGGCCCACGCCCTCAAATTGAAACAGCAGGGAGAATTTCGGTAGGCAGAACATAATAGCTGGAACTGACATTTGGCCAAGACACTGGGTGTAATCCCCCTCCTCTTGTGAAAAGTGCCGTGGAATTTTTAACAACCACAGAAATCTTAGTGTTAAGCCACAGCTGAAGGATGGATATCGGGAGTGATTAGAAGGGGGACTTTCGGGGTAGATCTTACTGGGGTGTGTTGGTGACATTGCCGCCCACCTGAGACATTTGGATGAAAGCAGAAAAGCCTGGTCCCAACACACAGCTTCAAAAGGAGCCAGGAGACACAAATAGTGGAGAAACAATGTAATTATTGTACTACTGATTAATTATTTAGCCATACTGTTTTGTCTTGCCAATCCAAGGCTCTCAAAGTACTTTACAGACAAAAGTTAATATTTCCCACCATGCTGCAAGGTGGGAAGTAGTATTATCCACGTGGCAAAGCTGAAACACCTAGAATTTAAACAATTCACCCAGAGCCACTCAACAAGACACTGGTAAAAGCAGGAATCCAGTTGTTCTGCCTTCTTGGGCTGGTGCTCCAGTAAAGAAGACAGGATGGTCTTGCAAGCAGAGCACTAGGCTGGGAACCAGGACACCAGGAGTGAAAACATCCAAGACAAACAACAGAGAGTTTGGTTTTAAGATGTGACTTAAAGGACTTGGGCGGCTGAGTCCTGCTGACTTCCCATTGGATTTAAGCTCCAAAAATGCCTGAGTCACGCTGAAGATGGGAATTTGACTGGGGAAACTCTTTGAGAAGATCATCAAGGAGCACATTTGTGATGGGCCGGCATCAGAAATGATGCTCAGGGGCAATCAGCATGGATTTATTAGGGGGAGATCATGTCAGACCAACCTGATTGCCTTTTATGATCAGGTCACAAAGGCCATGGACGCAGGTGTCGCGGTGGATGTAGTCTTTCTGGACTTCAGCAAGGCCTTTGACACCGTCTCTCACCCCATCCTAATTAAGAAACTAGGCGACTGTGGCATAGATGCCTACACAGTCAGATGGATTGCAGATTGGCTGAAGGGTCGCACTCAGAGGGTGGTGGTGGATGGATCATACTCGACTTGGGGGGAGGTGGGTAGTGGAGTCCCCCAGGGCTCGGTCCTGGGGCCTGCGCTGTTCAATTTCTTCATCAGCGATCTTGATGTTGGGGTGGAAAGCAACCTGTTTAAATTCGCTGATGACACCAAAATTTGGGGGGAGGTGAGCACGCTAGCAGGGAGAGAGAGATTGCAGAAGGATCTGGATAGGTTACAGGGGTGGGCAGACAGGAACAGGATGTGTTTCAATACGGACAAGTGCAGGGTGCTGCACTTGGGTAGTAGGAACCAGCAGCACACTTATACGATGGGGAACTCCCTACTTGAGAGCACGGAGGCGGAAAGGGATCTTGGTGTCATTACTGACTCCAAGATGAACATGGGCCGACAATGCGAGGTCATGGTTCGCAGGGCTAACAGGACCTTGTCGTGCATCCACAGGTGCATCTCGAGTAGAGCCAGGGAGGTGATCCTCCCCCTCTATGCGACGCTGGTCAGGCCGCAGCTGGAGTATTGTGTCCAGTTCTGTGCGCCCCATTTCAGGAGGGATGTGGACAACATGGAGAGGGTCCAGAGGAGGGCCACCCGCATGATCCGGGGACAACAGGGCAGACCCTACAGTGAGAGACTGCGGGACCTGAACCTATTCAGCCTCCACAAGAGAAGGCTGAGGGGGGACCTGGTGACCGTCTATAAACTCACTAGGGGGAACCAGAAGGGTTTGGGGGAGACGCTGTTTCCCCTAGCCCCCGCTGGCATAACAAGGAGTAATGGGCACAAGTTGATGGAGAGGAGGTACAGATTGGACATCCGAAAAAACTACTTCACAGTTAGGGCGGCTAGGAGCTGGAACCAACTTCCAAGGGAGGTGGTGCTGGCCCCTACCCTGGGGATCTTTAAGAAGAGGCTGGATACCTACCTGGCTGGACTCATTTGAGTCCCGTTTTTTGTTTAGGGTTCTTTTGTTGTTCTCCCGCCCTGGCGGGGGGTCGGGCTAGAAGATCTATTAGGTCCCTTCCGACCCTAAAACTATGAAACTATGAAACTATAAATCACTTGGGTGCTTCTGCAAATTTGACCCTGAGATTTTTCTTCCCAGATGTGCCACTGATGTACTGTGTACACCTCTCTGTGCTTCTGCTTCCCTCTCTCAACCCTGTCTCTGCCTCTGTAAGCTCCTCTGGGCACTGACTGTCTCTGCCTCGGCATTTGTGCAGCGACTGCACCGCAAAGGAACTGCTGACAGTTTCCCCACTGGACAATGCTCCTTCATTTTCAGTTGGAAGACTATCAAGGCAAGTCTTTGCAACAGAAGAACCTTAAAGCCAAGCTCAAGTCCAGTCGAAAGCTGATGTAGGAGGGGGCTCAGAAGGTCAGTGGGCCTCGGGGGCTCAAAGCGATAGGTATGAAATCTTAGGGTGTCCCAAGGGGGAAATAACTGGTTGGCACGATCAAGGAGGTGTGGAACCAAGCCCATCTCCAGCTAGGGATCTCACACTGGACAGAGCAATCACTTCTTACTAGTCAGCTTCGTCAGAGCAGCATGGGGACCCACTCTTTCACTCCCCAAACCCCACCAAGGCAGTGGGGGTGTGGGTTGGGGGGAATAACTGCAGGGAGCCACACATTTCACTGTTAAACTAGAAGGATCTGGAACAGGGTTACTCTGCAAAAATACCCAATGGTGAACAAATGCCTCTCTCTGGGATGTGGCATCTTTCCTCTGTTTCTCTGTGTGCGGAAGAAATAGATTGCCATTGACTGGCTCAGACCATAGGTCCGTGTTGCCCAGTCTCCTTTGTCACACGGGACTTCTTGGTCAACCTCCTGCCAGCCCTCGCCAAGCTCGTGGTCTGTCTGACTAGGAAGGAGGCTCTGGGCAAGATGACCCACGGAGACTACGGGGCTGCTTTCCAGTCCCTCGTTCGTTCACCCCCTGGGCAGGGTTTCACTGGGCAGCGTCCACTGGCTTGTTTGACAAGGGATGAAGAGCTGGTGTGGTAAAAAGTTTCCACTAGTATCCATTTGGGTTGGCCTGAATAGGAGTCATAGAAATGAAAGAAAATGAGGGTTGGAAGTGACCTCAGGAGGTCATTTCTCAATGTGTGGGTCACAACCCAAAAGTGGGTCGCAAGAATATATGAAAGGGTCGTGGTCAAACTTTAAAAATGGACTCTCCTTTAAAACAGAAAAATGTGGGAAACTGTGGCTTTCCCCTTGCAGTCTGGCACACTTCCAGATTGCACAGGGCTGCTTGGGACCTCCCATGCCCCACACGCTGGGGGGCCTGGGCACAGGAGACAGCGGGTCAGGAGTGAGGGGCACTGGGCCAGGACTGGCCATCGGTGTTTCCAAATGGGTCCTCATCCGAAAAAGGTTGAGAACAGTGGTGTAGTCCAACCCCCTGCTCCAAGGACCAGCCCCAGCTACATCATCGCAGACACTGGGTCAAGGATGGAGATGCCACCCCCTCTGGAGATGCCACCCCTCCGGGTCAAGGATGGAGATGCCACCCCTCCGGGCAACCTGCTCAGAGCTTTGTGGGAAGTCCGCCCCCATCTCCAACCTGGACGTCCCCTGCTGCAACTCCAGACGGCTGCTCCTTGTCCCGTCCTCTGCCGCCCTGCGAGCA
>NW_005842333.1:1182663-1202527 GCF_000455745.1 Alligator sinensis | reverse complement strand
TGCACTCCCACATGCACACCCCCACTAATAAATCGCACAACGACTGAGCGTCCCCCATGGCACATCTCCCTGCCTCCTTTCTGCTGCCCCCCCAATGCTTCACTTCAAAGGAGAAAAGTGAAGGGGTCTGGAGCAGCTGCGACCCCTTCCCAGGGAGGGCTGGAGCCCAGGCTTTGCGGGCTGCTCCTGCAGGAGATCTGCATGCCTCTCTCCTCATCTTTGCCAGCCTCCGGCCTCCCCCTAGGCAAGGCTGATAAAGCTGTGCTGATGGGACAGAGGCCGAGCCCAGGGGCAGACTGAAAATGACCTTCTTCACATTTCCCCCTTCAGCCAAAAGGTTGCCGGAGAGTTTGGGCGCAAGATTTAGCATTGCAGGGCTAGCAGCAGCCATTCCCTTGGAGAAGGGGGTGGGAAGGGGAAGAACAGAGGTGGTGGATTGTGCAGGGCAGGGATGGGGGGCAGCTAGAGCCTTGACAGCTGATGCTTTGGGACCTAAGGCTGCATCTTTGCAGCCCTTTAATCAGGTTTAAAAAGGGGATTCTGATGGGTTTCACACTGGGCAGAAACCAGAGTCCTAAATAGAGTCCATTATCCCCCTCATCCCACCCTTGCCTTGTATAGAACCCTCCCCCCCCCCCCAGGTGTAACAGGTTAAGAATAGTGCTGACTTGAGATTGATATTTTGTGTGTGTGTGTGTGTGTGTGTGTGTGTGTGTGTGTGTGTGTGTGTTAAACAAGCGCTGAAACCGGCACGTATTGGTTAAAGGGTCCCCTGCGCTCACTGCCTGGGTTATTATTACAGTACAAATATTGAAGGAAGCAAGGGGAGGGCAGAGCCAGGCACAGAGCTCAAACTTTGCCTTGTCTTTAGAGAAGACAAGGGGAGTGAGAGCAGGATGGAGAATGGACACTGAAAAGCCCAGGGAACAGCCCTGGCTTTCTCTGCTGGCTCCCTGCCTGCCCCAGGATGGTTAGAGGCAGGAGATCCAGGCAGAACTTTCTCCCTGAGGTTGCCAGGCTCAGAGCTTGCAAGCGGCAAAGGAAAGCCCTGCTCTTGGGGAACTGGGCATCATGCAAAGCCTTGAACCCACGAGCTTGACCCGTTCTCCATAAATTATTCCAGAGCTGGACTCGGGCAATGAGCACAGACAGCCAGAGGACTCTACAAACACCAGTCGCTCGTGTGCAGGCAGCCGCTGCGAGTTGATGCTGGATGTGCCCTGCCAAAGGGAGATTTGCACACAAAAAAAAGTTGTAGAAAATAGTTTGCCAAAGTTGAGAGCTCTGCTGGAGCCTGAAATCTCCTCCCCAAGCTCCCAGCTCACATGCCTAAAACTTCAAAATCCTCTGCTTTGCCCTTAATCATTCAGCATGGTCTTGTTTAAGAGTAAGGTGAAGCAGCAATTAAATCCCTGCTCACCCGGTTTGAATAAGCCAGATGTTCTGTTCTGTAATGGGACAGTTTATCCGAAATAGCAAGTAACCTTTAGAACACAAATCACCAGTTCACTTCTGCATGCGGGGCAGGGGGGGGCAGGGTATGGAGTGAAGTGCTTTGCACCACAGCGTGAAGTACTTTGCACCATCTCATCTGATCCCCTCACAAATCAATGAATGTATCCTCTCGGCATACTAGCAGGTAGAGACATGCCTGTAAAGGCTTTAAGGTAGCATAGTGACTAAAGATTAGAACCGTTACCTTGTTTAGGACACTCTGTGGTCCCGTGTAGAGGTGAGACCCAAGGCAGTATAACACAAGCACCCAACCTGGCAAAAGGTGCTGAGTAGATGGGTCCCAAGAGAGGGGAGAGGAAAGAGCTGGAGCTGGGGGCTGCAGAGGGCACTGAGCTATTCTCAGTCTGTCCCAAGCGCATCATGCAATGGAAAGTTGTGACCTACTCGCACTATAGGATCCCCAAATAGCACCCCAGCATCTGCATCTTCCCAAGAACAGCCAATAACCTTCCAGAGGTGTCAATGAAAAGAAAAGTGCACAGTCCCAGAGCATTCCCTGCCACACTAGAGTCTCGACACAGAAGTCTTGAGCATCCATGTTTTCCAGCAGGCTGACATCCTGATCTTGCCACCTCTGCTTAGATGAGCAGTCCCACTGTTTTCAATAGGAGATGCAAGTTCTCAAGATGAGGCCCTCAAGGGCTCCTTCTTGCATCTTCAATTCTTCTTGGTCTTCCTTAAATTTGCTCACAAGTTAGTGCTACAGGACTGGACGTACAGTCCATAGTACATTATTTAGTACATTCTTTCTAAAGAATCTCTCTGAAGTTTTCTACTTACTACAGGAAAAGCTTCTTAAGGATGATTTTACTTTGGGCATTTGCCCATTCCAGACTGGGAAGCTAATCCTTCCTTTTTATCCACTCTTGTGAACACAGGGTCCATTCCTACCAGGTATAAAATAAATGCAACATGGACCAGTTGATCTCAGTGGAGCAAGAGCTGGCTTGCAATAGGGCTGTGTTTTAACGTAGAGTTACCAGGATACCTCTAGATTATATAGTTGTTGTATTTTGGTAGCATGAGGTTTGATACATGATAGAAATCCCATTGTCCTAGATGCAGTGTATGCCCATGGCTAGCAACAGGTCTTGACTTGAAAACCAAAGGTGTTTGTACATGTGAACTAGACACTTGATACAGTTTTTTGTTTTCCCCAAACCGGTGCTGTTCTATGGCTGTTTAGCAAACGGTGTGAAACGCATGGTTTTGTCTCAGCCCCGTTCTCAGTGGCCCGTCACAAGCACAGCAATGGCAAGTGGCACTAAGTTCCCACCTCGGATTCAGGTTCAGTCCAGGCTGACCTCAGACATGAGCCACTCAACAGCAAAGGGAGGCCCTGCTCTTGGGGAACTGGGCATCTCATGAAAAGCCTTGAACCCACGAGCTTGGCCCTGTCTCCATAAATTATTCCAGACCTGGACTCGGCTGGGAGCCCAAGGATCAAGTGAGCACAGACAGCAAACCGATGCATTATCTTTCCCAGAAAACTCATCCCCGAGGCCAGGGCTGAAGCACGCTGGCAGGGCTGCTGCCTGTGCTGTATCAGTTCCATGGAGAAAAGGACTTCATTCTCCAGAAAACATTTGCTTTCCCTGAAATCCCTTTGCACATACACCCTTTCTTGGCAATTTGATCAGCGAGGGGTAAGTTCCTGGACTGTCATTGGGTGACATTTGGATTTATTTTGTTAACTGCTAATAGTGACCTGGTGCTATATGTGCCTTAGACAGAGTAGCTGACAATCAATGTTACAACATTACAAGTGCAGATCACTGGCTTTCACTGGTAGTGAAAAGGCAATGCCTTCCAAGAATCCTGTAGATTGGGATGGCCAACCCACTGCATGTATGCCACAGGTAGTACAGGCAGCCTCTGTGTGCCGCATGTGGCAAATTGAGGAGGGAGCCAAAAACAGAGCAGCAGATCAGGCAGAGAGCAGAAAGCAGCCAATCAGAGCAGCATTGGGGAAGGGTATAGGGTTAATTCATGGCACGCCTGCCAGAAAGGTTGGCCCCCACTAATTAAGAAAATTGTCACAGTCGCTTTCTTTCTGTGGCATGCTGTAGCTCATGCAGGAAAGCCAGATTAGAAGAGCTCAGGATACAGCCGTCCAGCACCTGTGCGCAGTCTGACGGACATCAGGACCTTCCCTGTATGTGAGGGGCTGTTCTGCTGTCTGCATGGGATGGGCAGGCTTCATGTTGTCCCATGAGTTGGGCACACAGGAATCCCAAGGCAGGCAGCATTTCCTGTAGTCTGGGAAAGAGCCTAAAATAGGGATTATACAGAGATTCACTTTCTGAGATGAAAAGAAAGTCTCATTCAAACAATTTACTTCATGAAACAAATTCTTTTAGTGTCCCTGGGTAGCATTAAAAAAAATCTTATGGCACGCTGTAGTGGCCCATTCCCCAGACAGCAGAAGGTTACGCGCAGGCCTCAGTCACTTGTTGCTCTGAAGTTATTCCTCCATTCCTCCCTTGTCATCACATAGTGGTCTCTCAAGCAGCTGGGAGTCTTTCCCTGAAGCATTGAAACCGATACCTCCACATAGACTGGCCAGCATGAAGTGCAGGAGAGCGTCACCGTTGTATCCCAGCTCCACGCTCCTTCTTTGGGAAGAGAACAGGCACTCTGCAAGCAAAGCAGAGGTGTCACGTACCGCAAACTCGAGGGGATGCGTGGAAAAACATAGCAAGTGCCACACGTTCGGACTGTGCTAGTCAAGGAAAGGATTTAAACAGGCTGCAGTTCATGTGGGCTCTGAATTAATCTACCGGGTCCCCAAAGCCAGATCCTGCAGGTGTTCCTTAGGGAAGCTGCTCACATCAGCAGGGGCTGCAGGGCTGGGCTTGCATGTATGGGTGACGTGACACCCAATCCTGACAGGTGAGATGCTTCTTCACTGCCATAAGTTCTCTCTTTCCATCCCCCTCAAGTTTCCCTTCCCAGCCCACCCCAAGTCAAGCAACTGGCATGTGGCATGCTGGGCAGATGGTACAGCAGCACCACACATACACAGCACAGCTGTGCACATATGGCACACGTGTTCCAGCTTGTTTGCTAGCTCTCCAGATGGCAGTGAGGCTTTTTATTCTTGGTGCCGGAAGAACCAACCGCAGTTGTTTCACAGAAGGCGAGAGTAATCCAGCCATGTCGCTGAGTACTTAGCCATCCCCGCTCCGCCTGCCTATTCAGTGCGCTCCTCTGGGATGAGAGCAAGAAGGACAGCTGTACGAGCTGGAAAGCAATCGGCCTTTTGAAAAGGCGAGAGGCACTCAGTTATTGCTATGCTGCCTGGGTCTTCTCTCTCACTTGAGAGCAGAACAGTGCATAGCCACTGTGAAGATGATGTTGTCAGATGGCAACGAGCTGAGAGCAGTCGCTTGCCCCCAGAGATGAGCAAGGGTGACTTCTGTTCCTTGCTGCCAGAAAAGCTTTTCCCTGATACCTCTGGATCCTTCTTCAAAGTAGTATCTTCCCAATGATACAAAAGAACATTAAGATTAGCAGGGTTTACCCTGCTTTATGCTGGGACAATGGGAAAGGGCCCTGCATGCTCTAAAACACATTAAAATAGTACAAGCGCTTTTGCTAGTTTTTATCTCTGCTGCTACCTATTCTCACAGATGGCAGAATTAAAACCCTGGGAGAGGCCAGGGACTACAGGCCTCTGAATTTTAAGCACATCTCATAGACATGGCTCCCTTCCTCCCTGGAGATTCACTGATTTTTTGGGGGCAGCTCTCCACCCTGCTGGAGTTGCCAACGTTATTCTGTTCTGTCCGGGTCCTCTTGCTACACATCTCCATGGTATGTTAGCCTCTTCCTTTAGGACCATTGAATGTCATGACTTGCCTTTTTCCATCACCTCTTTTACCCTCCCTGGGATTCCTCCTGGTCACTATTAGGAAGAGTAGGCAAACATCTGTCAGGATTGGTTTAGGAAGAGCTGATCCTAGCTTGAGGCAGAGCGTGAATTAGATGACTCCTCAAGGTCCCTTCCAACCTTATTCTCTGCAATTTCTATTCTTGCCTTTAGCAAGCCCAGACTCTACACAACTACTTTGTTTACAAAAACCAAGCGCTTCCCCTTCCAACCTTACTTCTCTATGGTAATGAAGCTCTGTACTATTCTATGATCATGCTAGTGAAACTCCAGTAGCTGATCACTGATGTTACTCCTGATTTAGGCCAATGTCACAGCAAGGTCAAGCTATAGCGAAAAGAGATTGAAGGTTGGCATCAGTGTGAATTCAGCACCATGAACACCTTTTCAGCCACTCCAGTTATGAGGCCAGGCCCCTCAGCAGAGTAAACCTAGATCAGGGACCAGCAAAAGTGTAACCAGGTCTCCTTGTCTAGTTGTACATTCAGGTTTGCAGCAAGAGGACTCTTAAGTCAAAAGATGTGCCTGGGCACTCACTTGTGTCTTCACCAAACTCAGGAGCTGCCAGTCTATGTGTTAAGGAGGGCAAGGGCATGTCTGTAAGACAGCATGAAGGTGTAGGCATATGTGGGTTGGCTTTAATTTACCTACGCTGAGGTACAAAGCCCATCAAGACAGAACAACATGGGCTGCATCCTAACAACAGGTGTGCATACCCAGGGTCCCTTGAGCTCTGGATGTTAGCATAGGCCAAAGCCCATGACACCATGTCCTCACTAATCTTTTGAATCACTCTGGCTAGATTAGAGCTATAACTATATCAGCATTTTTCTAAGCTTACCCACAACATTTCTGCACCTCTTTCTCTTCTGCAATTGGCAGGACTTCTGTCCGTGCTGATGTGTGTTCTGGGGATATTTTAGTCGGGGTATTCCTGGCTTTTTTCTTTGCTAATAGAGCTGAATTTCCCCCCCTTTTAGCATTCCTTCACCGACAGCTACAGGCATCTGTTACTTCCCTTTGGTTGCTACTTTATAGTAGCTGAGCCAGTGTAAAAAAAGACCTGACATCCATAGTGCTGAGCTCTTCAGCCCACTGATGGCCACCAACAGTGTGTGTAACGGGGAGAAGATTAATGAGTGGAATAGTGTAGTCAATGAAAAGCCTCCTGTTGACTTCCTTTGGAGTTGAAGCAGATCACAAAGGTTTATTCCAGCCCTGTTGCTGTCAATGAAGGGACTCCCAATGACTTCAGTGACAGCTGAAATGGGGGAGGAAACCCTGAATTTAGGCCATATCCTCCAAAGGATCCCAAAGTTGTAGCATTTCCCTTATATACTGTCACTGAACACAGCATGAATCTGGGTTCCTTGGAGGTTTAAACCAGTAGTGAGTGACACTACTGATATTTATAGTGCCCTGGGTGCACATGGTATTTATGGCCACAGGAGATGACAAGGCCCCTTGAAATCAGAATCAAAAGCCAGCAACAGAACAAGGGAGAGGAAAGTAAGGAAGACAATGGAGGAGAGGACAAACTTCCCCAAAACACTGAATAAGGTTCAGTTCTTGTTGTCCACGTGGGGGTAGTTGTTGCTGCTTGCTATAGAGGTGACTTTGTAGCCTGCTATACAATGCTGTTCCTGACAATTCATACTTCCTCTTCCAGCTGTAGATTCTGTAACTGACCTTTCCGCTCTCCTTAGACCTGATCACTTCCACCAAAATCAGAGAAAAGACTCCTATTGATTTCAGTGGGAGTTGAATCCATCTTCCAAGTCCCTGCCTGGCCCCAGGTTGGCTCTCAAATTACCCTCATCAGCACCTAACATCAAGGTGATGCAGTGCATGAGTGCCTGAGAGTCTAACCATGGCTACTGTGATGCTCAGCACCTCTATTCACATCCCGCATGGGCTTTGCTTCCCAGCCGAGTTCGATCTCACCCCACTTCCCAGTTAAATTCGGTCCCCAGCATAGCTCAGGCAGCCATGCTTATGCACAGGGGAAGGCATAGGGGAGGTGGGAGAGCTCTGAGCTGCTCAAGAAGAGGGTTGGTTTTCTCCTTGAAGTCAACACTGCCTGAGAAGCTCTTTTCCTGGAGGTACTCTGTTTGCAGACGCTCACTGACCCAGGACAGAGCAGCAGCAAAGATGGTAGCAGAAACAGGACAAGCCTCTAGGAGCACTTAGACGTTGGGACCAAGTCTAGCTCTGGTGTAAACAGTGTTAAGCTTCACTGAAGCTTATCCACTTACCCCTGACCTGAATTTGGCCTGTAGTTCTTAGAAGACCAGGAGAAAAAGGAGTTCCCTTCTGCGCACACCCCAGTTCCACTCTTGAGGGTGGTTTCAACCTAGGTCTTGCCAAAGCACTGCTTCAGTGTGGTCCTGGCAGCATGAGCCTCTCTTTTGAGTCTATGCAATTCTTTTGCTACAACTACAACAGTGGAAGCTGAGTACATCTGTCCCCAATAGCCACAACATTATGATAAAGCAAACAGGCCACCCAGTTGCTTCACCCACATCATGAGATCACATGAGACAAATCCTCAGCTGGTGCAAACATGCACATCTCCATTGGCTGAAGGAGAGATCTGCTGATTCCACTTGCTGGAGACCCAACCACTGTGCTCACAGAGCTGAAAGAAGCGGTTTCTTTAGGTTCCTAACCAACAGACTCCCTGTAGGGTTAACTGCAAACAGTGATCTTAGTGCCGAGTCAGCCCTGCTGGATTCCAGTCCATAGTTCCAGGGAACACAGTTGTTACAGTGACCTAATGCTCAGGTCACGTATGTCCCTAGACCGGAATTGTGTTGTATGATCACCGCTCTGTTGTGCTCTTTGCTCAGCATGGTTGGAGGCAAAACCCCAAAATCATAGTAAAACACAGAACAACAAACCTTTCTGTGATGTTCAGTCCTAAAGCTGCCTTCTCTGATGTTCAGCTTCTTGTTGAGGTTGGTGGAAGATCTGAGTATTGGAGTCAAGTCCATCCTGAGAGTATGAAAGAGAATTAGTCCTGATAATGCTGCCTTGGAAGTGCAAGATTTAGTATTATTAGTGTACACATTAGTGCCCTGGTAGAGCCTCCTTACATGACAGCAGTCTTCTTCCACAATTGGAAAAGAAACAATATCTCTTAAGTCTTAGTCCCATACTTGAAGTCAATGTCAGGGTTTGATGTTGTGTGTTAGGACTAGTCCCATATACTTTATAGCAAGGCCTAACATCTTGAACCAGTAAATCACCTGAGCATGCAAAAAAAGCATTTCTCTATATGAGAAAGCTCTGTTTTTGCCATGCGTGGTCATTGTACCCATGGGCTGAGGCTCACCTCTTGAGTAGTTGTGTTCGTTCTCAGACCTGTGGGGGTCATGATCCCCAACAAGGATCCCGAGCAATTCTGTACTATGAATAAATGGTCATTATCTGGGATTTAAGGAGCACTCTGCATACTCGGGGCAGATGCAACAACAATAAATACCAAGCAAAGAAAGTTAATCCATGGCCAGAGAATTTTGACAAACAAGCCAGACAAAAAAACTCGGTGGAGACCTGTTGGCTCGTGCTCGCTCTTGTTTATTTACCCACACACGCACTCAGGCACCCATACACGCAATCAGACAAAACCAGAATAGACTCGTTCTCAGCCCTTTCCAAATAACACATTCCTTTAAATAACACTTTTCAAAAACAAGCCGTGATATTTTGGACACGTTCTTCGAAGTGTCAGGGGTGTTGTTTGTCTCTCCACTCCTCCCAGTAGCACCACAGACATGCTGCTGCCCTTCCCAAGCCATGGGGAGATGACATGACATGGAAAGAGGCAGCAGGAAAGCTTCCTCTAGGACCAGGTCCAATGACCATTTCACACCACCAGAGCCAACCATTGGCACGGGCTGAAAAGCAGTCCCTGCTCCTGTTTCCTAACCTGCCAGTCCCCCTATACAGGTACCTGAACCCTTGTCAAACAGTCTGACTTATCTCAGGGTGGAAGGAGTGATGTAATAAAGCCAGAACTATCAAGCACTGGACATTTATATGAACCTTCTGGAAATTTTTTTGGCGTATTGCTCAGCACAAACAATGAGACAGTTAAGTTACACGGCATGTTCTAAAAAGACTCATCGAAAAGCCAGCCAACTATTTCCCCAGTGGAGCTCTAAAATACTTTAACTCCCAGCACAAAAATAAACCAGATGAATTAGAAGATAGGTGAATTCAACAGCTTATTATGGCACATTGTAGAGCAGCCTGCTGTCAGGAGGTCTTGCTTTATAGCCTATTGCAAGCGCATACATTTCAGTGCCTGCAAGCCACAGCACCTTTTCAGTTCCACTTCTGGGGGACAAATCCTGCCCTTAGAATCACAGGAAATGAGGGCTGGAAGGGACCTCAGGAGGTCACATCTAGTCCAATCCCTTGCTCAAAGCAGGACCAGCCCCAGCTAGATCATCCCAGCCAAGGTCTTAAAAACCTCCAAGGATAGAGATTCCATAACTTCTTTGGGTAACCTGTTCCAGTGCTTTACTACCCTTCTAGTTAGAAAGTTTTTCTTAATATATAACCTAAACTTCCCTTGCTGCAACTTGAGACCATTGCTCCTTGTTCTATCATCTATCACCTCTGAGACCAGTCCAGCTCCATCCTCTTTGGAACCACCCTCCAGGGAGTTGAAGGCTGCTATTAAATCCCCCCTCAGTCTTCACTTCTCTTAGCTACACCAATGTACAACTGGGGCAAGTCCAGTCAAGTCAGAAGATTTACAGTGGGTCATACAGTGAGATGGGAATTTCAGGGCCCAATTGTCCATCCACTCACACCAGTTTTATGCTGTTGTAACTCTACTGATTTCAGTGAAGTTGCTGTTGAGTCACAGCAGCATAAAGACAGAGTGGACCACAGCTCATAGGGTTTATGTGGATGAGTTTGTTAGGTATTTGTACCAGAATTAGCATGTCCTTATTAACAACAGAAGAAAAAGGCTGGACCAGAACCTCAGCTGATATAAATGGGCATAATTCATTCAAAGTCAAGGTTCTCCATCAGCTGAGAAGTTGGACAGTTATTAGGAATGTGTCTATTGTCCTTTTCAGAATTGGGTCTTTGCAAGGCAATGGCTCCTTGATCTATTCAATGCATGCATGATGAGTAAACAAATACCATTGGTAAGGAGGAAGGCAAGAGTCATAGCTCTGTCCAAGCCAGGGAAAGACCTTTCATCACCAAAAAGTTACAGGCCAGTCTTCCTCCTCAGCATCACCTACAAACACTATGAACATCTTATCCTGCAATTAATTTCACCCTTGGTAGATTCCAAACATACATGAGACCAAGCGGGTTTTAGACCAGGTCAGTCCCATGCAGGCCAACTACTCAGCTTCACACAGCATATTGAAGATAATTTCCAACAGAAGTTGATCACTGGTGCAGCATTTGATGACCTATCGGCTGCATACGATACTGTCCAACACCGCATCATGATCCACAAACTGTACCTTATCACTGACGACTTAACTCTAAGCCAGACCATCCATAGCCTCTTGGAGAACAGGTGCTTCTACATGGAACTAAATGGCCAGAAAAGTACATGGTGCTCCCAGAAGAGTGGTTTACCACAAGGCAGTGTGCTTGCCCCACTTTTATTCAACATCTGCATTAACGATCAGCCACTTCCTGCCGAATGTCAGCGTTTCAGCTACGCTGGCGATTTCTGCATTACCACACAGCAGAAGAATTTTGAGGACACAGAGAAGATCCTGGAGAGGGCACTGATTGAGATGTCAGATTATTACCTAAATAATTATCTCACACCCAACCCTAACAAAACCCAAATCTGTGCTTTCCATCTGAGAAACCGAGATTCAGAACAACACCTGGATGTCACCTGGGGTGACCAGAGTCTTGAACATCAGAAGCACTCAGTCTGCTTAGGGGTAACACTGGACCGCACACTTAGTTACAAAAAGCACATATTAAATACCAAAGCCAAGGTCAATACACAAAACAGCATCCTGTATCATCTCACAAATGCCAAGTGGGGAGCACATCCATCCACCCTACGCGCTACTGCCTTAGCACTGTGTTTCTCTGTGGCTGAATATGCCTCCACCACCTGGGGATGCTCAAGTCACAGTAAACTTATTGACAATGCCCTAAATGATGCATGCAGCATTATAACAGGCTTCCTAAACCACCCCCCCCCCACCCCCCCGTTCCCTGCCTATACGCACTATTCAGCACAGGGCTCCCCTTATATCAGGAGGAACGTAGAAGGCAACATTGACCAACAGGTACAAGAGTTAGATAATTGCCACCCTCTATGTGGACATCAACCAGTTTACCATTGTCTCTCATCGAGAAATAGCTTTTCGTCTTCTACCATACCTTTGACCACATCACCAGAATCAGCCAGAAGTACCCTCTGGCAAAAGAATGGGAGAAACTGGTGACCAAGCTGTTGAATGGAGCTGGTGAGGAATTACCCCCAGTGAGGAGTTAGCCTCCAGCTCCAACTACAAATGGCATACATGGTGGAGTCTGAACAGATTGAGAGTGGGTCTCAGAAGATGCAACTTTATAATGGGGCCTCTGTGCAACAAACCAATGTGTTTGTCAGGAGAAGTAAACCATGGATCACTTCCTGAGATGCCCTGTAGCATCACAATGCACCCCACAAGATCTGACAACATCAACACCAGAAGCAGTGGCCTGTGCAGAATATTGGGAACAGACTGTATAGAAAGCTTGGATCGGAGACATGACAAAGAAGAAATCCTGTTCATTGTGGAAGTTATTAATGGATCCTATGCCCACCAGTTTCTCCACTCCTCTCAGAGCTCTCACATCACAGCATCTTTCCCCCCAGCGATGAAGAGGAGTCATGGCTCCAAAAGTCTATCTTCAGTGGAAGACAGCAGGTCACTGGAGAGAAATATGAGGCTTCCTCCTCCCTAGAGAGACCTGGCTGAGACTGGACCCTAATCCAATGAAGTCAATGGAAAACTTCCCATGAACTTCCCTGACTAAATCTGGAGCTCCACCTTTGGTTGAAATCAGGATTCCAGCCTGGTACCCCCAGTCTTGTCAACAACTAAATACAGGGAAGTTTCCATTTCCTTTTCTTTCTAGCACACAGCAGCAATTTCTCAATTTATTGACCAAGCTCTTTCCAAATGTAACCTTGGGACCATGCCAGCAGCCTGCAAAAAAATGGTTTGGGAGGGGACACGTTATAATAGGCCACCACTGACAGACACATAGACCTCTCTCTTGCTCCAACTTTTAAGAGCCAAGTATATTTATTTTAGATCTGCATGGATCCCCCATCCAAGCACTAACTAGGCCTGACCCTAGTTAACTTATGGGATCCGATGGGCCAGAGGTAGGCAGCAGTAAGGTAGATCTTATTTAAAAGAATTGCTAGAAACCCAGTTTTTCTCAACCAAGCATTGCCAGGAGTGTTATGCTGGCATAAGTGAGAACAGCATCAGGCCTGAAATCTTCTGGTCTCAGCAGCTTTCTTGATATCTCAGCTTGTTCCAGACAGAGCCCTGCCCTCCTCCACACCATGTGCAGAACTCTGTCACCAGCTTTCTCTTAGGGATGGACTAAAACCTAAACACTGGTTCAAATTAGTCTTGTTCAGGAAAGGCTTGGATCCAGATCTGAACACAATGACTCAGGCCTATCTCCGTTAATCATTAAAGCTGGAGCCTTTCTCAATTTCCCATTTTCAATTCAAGAGGAAACATGAAAATGGCAGGAGCTGAGCCAAGTGGGGAGTGCTCCTAAGAACAAGTTATTCTTATGCTGTCGCCACGGAGAAAAACTTCTCTATCTACGGTGCTGGGCAGGTCCTATCATCGTGGTATCCGAGCCCCTCTGAAGCTCTGGAACATGCATCTTCTCTTTTGACTACAGACTCTTTTCTCAAGGCTAGCCCCAATGTATATCATGTCACAATGTATAGAAAAAGGGTCATTTAATATCTCAACTGAAGATTTCCTCTACGGTTAATATTAGGACCCTTCTTGGAATTTGTAACAAGTGTGCCATGCAATAATTTGCTTTAAAAAATTAACGAAACAGAAAAAAAAGAGAGAGAGATGGGAGGAAATCAGAGGAGGAAAAAGACAGTTTCCTCCAGCATTTGTGCTGTAACTGGATGACATCTGTGCATCAGCCTCAAGTATTTCATGGTCTATCTTACTTCCGCTTGATTTAACTTTCTTCTTGCTCTAATTCTGAAACCATTCCCACATTTCATTGAAACCTTCCTTTTTTTTTTTTTTTTAACTCTATAGTGCTTTGTTCTTCAGGCCTGATTTCTGTTTGATCTGAGTTCTCAGCTGGTCTTGTCACATCCTTCCAGTTTTGTCCTCTTCACCTCTGCAGGTTTCTACTTAAAACATAAAACATAAAATTATGGCAGCTGTGGCCAAGGTGGTGCCTGAAGTGAAGTGCTTTTGGTAGCATCAGTGATGTCACTAAAAGCATTAAGAACAAAAGGGAGTTATTAGGATCCCTGATAAACAGGCACTTGGGAGAAAGTGTGGGCTATGGACAGGAGAGTACCCAATATCACATCATATAGATTTCTATCATATACACTCTGGCTGAGCTGTTTGGCCAACATCAGAGAGAAGCTACTTCATCCCTTCCATTCAGACCAGTAGTGGCACACAAAAGGTGAATTTGGCTTGCAGCATTGTTTGCATACTCTTTGTGTTCACTGCTCTCAGACATGAAGACAACCAGGGTGGAAAGATGGGGAAGGGAATGGCAAAAGTGGAAAAGAGGAAGCTTCTGCAATGGGCAACTTGGCATCGCCAGTGAGGAGGAGGAAGGGGACTAGTAGGTAGTCAGGTATGAAATGGACACACAAGTGATCCAGCGATTGGTGCAGTGTAAAAGCTTGGACCAACAGACTGACGGGCAATCTGAGTGGCCAGGGTAGAGGGGTGGGTTTCAGATAGGTGGCTCAAGCTCCCATTGACCCTATGCAAGAGAATCAGAGATTCACACTAGTGACTTCAAGAGCCCTGGCGATTTTCAAATTGGTGCATGAGGCCCCAACCCAGCCAACCCTATCAATACTCATGTAGCACCCTTCACTTTAGTGGGAGGCTTCACTTTAAAACGGGACCTGACTGCCATGAGCTTTATATTATCCTAGAGAAGATCTGTGGGTAGGTTCTGTGAAAGGACTAGCATCCAAGCTAGACCTTGCCATGGCCCTCTGCTAATAAATCTCTTCTGGGAAGTGGTGTGTGGTCTAGCTGATTAAGAACGGCTGTCCCTAGGTTCGGCTCTACCATGGTTCTGTACTTTAGCATTTGCTTCTGTTGCAAGCACTGGTCACCATTATCAACTTTTCAGGAGCCAGGTTCTGATGCCTTTACGCGCTCCTCCCTCTAAGAAGTGTCTCTTGTTGAAGGCCCTGAATCTATTTGCTGGAGTCAAGTGTTACTCAGTGTAAGTGAAGATAGCAGAACCTGGCTCCAAAGCTGTTGCCTCCAAACAAAAATGGTCAGACACAAAATAACTGATCATACGGTATTCTTGCCCCCCCCCTTGCCTGTTGAAATGAAGCTACCTCATGCTGGTCACCTCCCCATGGAGATCAGTGGGAGAGCGCTCTTCAAAAACAGAATTGATGGCATGAGTCAAGTTCCTCTGCATGTAAAAAAATCACTGAATAAACAACCTATAACTATTTTGTCATGTTTCAAGCACAGATATTTTATTTATCTAACCTATTTTTTTTTCTTTGTTGCCCTTTCTAGGTTCCCTGCTATTCTTATGGCCAAAAGTTGTCCAAACTGGCCATCTTGAGAATAGCCTGTAACTATATCCTTTCCTTGGCCAGACTAGCTGACCTGGACTATAGCGCAGACCACAGTAACATGAGCTTCTCCGAATGCGTGGAGCAGTGCACGAGGACCTTACAAGCAGAAGGAAGATCTAAAAAAAGGAAGGTATGTTCCAGATGGTGGTGGTGGTGGTGGAGGAGGGGGGGGTGGGAAATAACAGAAAATTAATCCTCAAAAATAGCAGGGCACAATTCATCTAAAGTGATTCCCTTCCTTGGAATTTTTCTTTATTCCTAGTCCCTTTCCTTTCCCCGCTGTTTAGGTCGTTCTTATCCTGCCATCCCCCTCCTGATCTTGTAACAGCCGCATTCCTCTCTAATCAAAAGTCTTTCTATCCTTCCTCTCCTCTGTGCTGAGCTCTTCCTCCCCTTAGTTGCCCATCGCGCTTTAACACAAGCATGATCCTATTAGAGTTGTCTTGTGGCTGTTGTTGTTACAGCAAAGCAGCCCAGGGTCACCTTTTGTAGATCATAAAGCACAATCATTCAACTGCATTTTCCGTTTTGTTTAATCTAACACTTATCTCCATGAAAATCATCTGATAACAACAAAAAAAAGTAGCTAATGGAGACACTGTATGTATAAACACATTAGCGAGATGCATGACCTGAAGAACATATGGGTATCTTGAGGAAACAACACTAAATCTAATTACGCATTGCATTCCTTTAGGTTATTTAACATTGAACCAATTAGGTGAAATCATCATCAAGCCACGTTAAAGAGGAAACTGAGCGTTCTGCCAGTTTTCCTCTCGGAAAGTGACATGGGTAAATTAAAAGAGTGATTGATGTCTTTGTTCAGCGTTTTATGACAAAAAGAGTTTTGTAAACTTGAATTGAACTTCCCCCTGCATTCTGGGCTCAGTTGTCATGCGGGATAATAAATCAGCAGGGCTTTAATGGATGAGTGGACAGCTAAACTGAGGCGCATTCTCCCTCTCCTCTTGTAGCAAAAGCTACCTCTGATTCAGAAAGGCTGCCTTATTTCTTCTTTCCCCCCTATTTATTGCAACAAATCATGTTACCCACATCCAGTTTATAAACACAACAGCACAGTCTATGTTGCTTCTTGTAGTTGCCACCAGTAATATTTATGACAGAAGCAACAGCATGGTATTCTGCTCCTTACAAAACACCCAGGAAAAAACACCTTGGGGCACCGACTCTTTAAAAGACCAATCGAATTCAGACCGAGTGACAGGATGGTCCTGAGGATATATACATCTTATTAGATGTCCCTTGCCTGTGTGCAGCTAATGAGACCTTATAACATTTTTTAACAGACCATAAGGGATCACTTGCATGGGCTCATCCTATAAGGTTGAAAAAAAAATTACCATATTTCCATGGTCATAAGAGCCAGGAAGAACCAGGGCAAAGGAAAAACAAAGTTATGCTTCCTGCCACCATCTTGATCCTTCCTCATCCTCTCTAATTACCGAGTCCCGTCACAATGCAATCATTACCCTGTCTTTCTCCCCCCAAATACTTGCACAGCCCTGAGCCCTGGAGTACAGGAATTGCCCACTAGACACTGCAAAACTGACCCTGAATCTTTAAAATGGCAGTGAGCATTATGTGGATGGGAGGGTGAGAGAAGAGAAATGCATCCCAGAACCCAGCATCTCCACCAACCCAAAGGGGAGTGGGATACGGGTTATTGCAGGCCAGTTTTCTGGGTCATGGATTCATGATAGTTTGGGAACCATTGTCTGAGATTATGGAAATGAAAGAAGGACTAATGACAGAACTCAGATGTAGGTTTTAAACACCTCCGTGTTCAGGGATGTTCCGATCTGGGGTTTAGACTCAGACCCATCTTTAGCAAGAAATTAAAAGTCTAAAACTACCATTTATGTTGGTCGTTCAGCATCAAAGTTATTCAAAGGTAAAAAAAAACAAAACCAAACCAAACCCCTATCCAAGGCTCATAAACAGCTAGACTCGCAGGAGGAGCACATACCCCCTTGTGAACAACCATCCGGCGGCAAAAAACGGCATTACAAAATGAGATCTACCATACCCTCAAATTCCCAAAGAGCCACAACCCTCCCCAAACACCCATTCAGAAATAAAAGGGGGGCTCTGCACCGTAGACAGTAGTACCAGGCTCGTCAGTGTGGTCATTCCTAATCAGTTCTCCGAGTCTCACGAGCACACGCTGTGTCAGGGTCCCAGCTGGAATGAGGCAAATTTAAGTAACGCAAATCCTTTCCCACTAGGTGCATCTATAGGTGGGCCCTACAGTATGCATAGTGTCATCCTGCTCAGTATTTCCTCAGATGCCATGTCTGAGGAAGATGCATAATTGCAGCTAAGACCAAAATGAACAGTCAATGTTTGGACACCTTAACCAGTCCGAGCAGTTGGAGCAAATGAGCATTTTATGGCTCCAAGGAGAACCATGCCTGGACAGTATGTGCCACTATATTAAGGCCCCATCTGACTCCTGCAAAACCAAGGGAAAACCCCTCGCTGAATCTTTATTTTCAGTTGGAGCAGGATTGGGCCCCATAACATTTAAAAATGGGGCAAGGTGAAACAGGGAACTGAATAGGAAGAAGAAAGCACTTTTCAATGCCTAAAATTGGAGAGAGCATGATTTCCCTTCATCCGTAGCTGCGTAAAGATGAGATGTAAACACACTGTGATCATGATCAATTTACAGGGCTGGGAGATTTGTTCACAAATGATCTGGGGGCTGGATATTAGGTAGTGTGAAAGCGTCTTGTATTAGAATGTGGAAGAGGATACAATGTCTTGGACCAAAACCACCACTCTCTTACTAATTTTGAAATGGGCACGTTTCCTGAGCTCCGGGTGTGTTTTTAATCAGTTTTCAAAGCTGCTGTTAGCTGGGCAGTTCCACTGAATTATCAGCTTTAGAGGTTCATCCCCTGCTTTCTCTCTAAAGTTTGTAACAAGTCAGATGAAGACATTTAGTCCCCAAGCTGCGTCCATCTATCCATTACGTTCTGCAGGACGCTTATCAACTGTCAGCTTTATTTTATAGTGGCTCTCCCTTGCCCTATCACTCTTGCTCTCAATTCTTGATCAGATCAAGTGTGCAATGGCACAGTAAGCTTTCCACACGCAAAGAAGTAGCTGATTGGAGTTTGTTTTGGCAGGCAATGGCTCCAGATGTTGTATTTGCTGGATTGCGCATAGCCTTTTGCTTTGTTTTGGAGGTTGCACTATCTGCTGTTCCTGACATTAGTCTATTCTTCCAAACTTGCTGTGGCCATAGGAAACAATGGGTTTCCCCCCACATACATACACACCATAGTGCTAATTAGAAAAGTTGGCTTTATGCTACAAAACCATTGGTCTTGAAAATGTTCCTCTTTCTATGCTTAAATGAAGCTTATGGCTGTTGCAACTGAGACTTGAATGAAGGTGTTTGATGATTGGAAAGTTCATGTAAAAGAGATTAGGAGGGAAAATTAAGGACTTCAACAGCCTTTCTAAAGAAGGGGTAGGCAAAATATGGCCCGTGAGCTAGATCCAGCCTGCCAGGGGATTTTATCCAGCCCACAGCGGGTCCCTCAGCCCCTCCCGGCCCAGGTGTGGGGGGTAGCCCTGGCTGTGCTGCATGTAGCCGGTCCCGCTGCCCCAGGCACATGGCGGGGAGGGGCAGGGCTGTGGCCAGTCTCCCTTCCCGGCAGCCCCTGCAGCAGCAGCTTCTTCCATGTGCCACGGCCAGTCTCTGCCACTGGGCCCGGCCCTGCTGTCCAGGCACCTTGCTGCCTGAGGGCGCCAGATGGAGTGGGCAAGTGGGGTCTCCACAGAGACCAGCCCAGGACAAGTGTAAGCAGGGTACACTCAGTTGAGAAAATGGGATGGAGATGCAGGCGGTCAGGGAGCAGCATCTAGGAGCAGGACAGGCAGGTGGGGCTGGGATCAAGGTTGCAGGGCAGTGACAGCATGGGGTTGAGGCCCAGGGTAGAGCTGCAATCTGCTGCCCGCACGTCCCTGCCACAGGCACCGGTTCCCCCACCAGGGGCATGCGGGGAGCAGATTGCGGCTCTGCCCCAGCCCTGTGCTGTCATCATCCCATGATCCCAGCCCCAGCCCACTCCCGGATGCCACTCCCCATCCTCCTGCAGCCCCATCCCATCCACCCAGCCGAGTATGCTCTGCCCGTGTGGGTCCCAAGCCAGTCTCCAAGGAGACTTTGGGAATCGCTGGGCAGTGATAGCATGGGGCCAGATCCCAGGGCAGCACCACTTCCCACTCCTGCCCCCCCCCCCCCCCCCCCCCCCCCCCCCCAACCCAGTCTGCAACAGCTCACCAAAACTCTCTAAGTGGCCCGCCAGCCCAAATAATTGCCCACCTCTGTTCTAAAGCAGTTATCATGGCTTGGAGGGATGGGGGAAATCTTTCATTCTGTCATACAAATGACTTTGAGCATCTAGTAGCAAGCAACCATCAGTTCTTCTGGACCATGGTGTGTGAGAGCTCACCGGGGCTTTCAGTGACTTGGCAAACTGAGTCCTGCAGGCTGGCTGACAATGAGAGGGGACACGCACCTTTAAACCGGTCATCTCAGGATGGGGAGCGTTCTACCCTGGATCCCAGTA
>NW_005842333.1:1167353-1182653 GCF_000455745.1 Alligator sinensis | reverse complement strand
AGTGCCGGCTGTGGGAGCTGTGGATGTAACAGCTAAAGGGGATGGGTCAGAAAAGATGGGCTGCCTTGAATTTTTCTACATTCCAGGCACCTATTCAACATGATCCAAAGCTCAATGAAGTCAAGACAAAGGAATTCATCCTGGACTTGGTGCCCTCTGCATCAGGGCCTGCTATATTCTAGTGTTATTCATGCACTCCTGCTGCCCCAGGGAGCAGCATACAATACAAGCAGGCTTCTTCCATTCCACTGTTATGATCACACACACATCAAATTGCAGATTCTTCTTTGGCTGTTCACTTGTTTTCTCCTTTTTGGTGTCCATTTCCCCTCTCCTCCAGCCATCCCTCTGCACATGCCATGCTTGTGGCACACTAGTCCCAATCCTGGTGCCATCCATATAGTCTAAATCAAGCAGCTCTGATCTGGATGGTTTATATTCTCACTTCAGACCATAAAGCATTAGGCCAGCTGCTGTGAGAGCCCATGAGCTATATGCCTGGCTGCTGCCCATCTATTAGATTTGACCAGTGGTTCTGTGTAGCTGTGAATGCACCAGCTAACACTGCTGTCTTCTCCTTAGACTTTGCCCCAAATCCCCTCCCAGCCTCAGTCCTCAACACAGGTGCTCAGGGCCAGCAGCGGCGGTGGCATTTCCATCACCCGGCTTCTCCACAGTCTGCTGTCACAGCACAGCACAACCGCAGCATTAGTGCCAGGCCAAAGGCCAGGGGAGAGGACCTGGTCCTCAATCACATCCCCTGTAAGTCACTCGCTACACCATGCCGAGTGAAACCCCCCTAGCAGCGAGAGAGCAGACTTCAGAAAGGCAGGCTTGCTGCTTTCATTAGCTTTCTGCCGAGAATGTTAAGCCGGTCACCCGATGCAGCAAGGAGCTTTACTTTTCTGTTCAGCTGCAGCTGTTTAGCTTGCAAGGTTCATTTTTTTTGTCCTTTTTGTTTTTGATTAGTTGTTCTGTTAGTCGGTAACATTGTTGAGTACATGGAAGCTAAGCTGGAGCAGGGAGGGTTTTTTTTTTTTTTTCCTCTCTCTCTCCTGGCAGTCGCAGACTCCAGATGTTCAGAGTGCTAGTTGGGAAGTCCTGCTGGCGCCACTTAGGGCAGAGGGCAGGGGAAAGGCACGCGAGCTGGAACCCAAAGCACTCAGTCACTGCAGGATTTGGCACATTCCCCAGCTTTCTGCTGGCACATTCCCCAGCTCTCTCCTGGCCATCTGTTCCAAAAAAACACTTTCAGAACCTCATCATCACTCAGGATACAACACTGAGAGCAGCTGTTATAGAGGCAGAAGGAAAAACCATGCAAAAGGTCTCTTTGTAAGAGAGGAAACTGGGTTATGAATAACAGCATAACAGTTGGAGCTCAATAAAAGTTTTCTGCTGGAATTTAGTTTCTTATTTTTAATTCCCGTTGTGTATGTATATGTGTGCGTGTGTGACTATATGGTGAATACACACACCCAGTTTTAATTTTCTCTGTGTGTAGCTATATTCTTATACATGTAAAGTAAAATCACACATACATTTAATTATCTGTGTGTATATAGTTCTCATACATGTATATATACTCGCCCACAATTTTAATTTTGTGAATATATATTCTCATGTGTGAAATACACACACACACAATTTTAAATCTGGGTGTAGAGATATATTCTTATATACATATGTAAAGCATACACCATACACACATTATATATAGGGAATTTTAAAAAGGGAATCTGTGGGTGTATACACACACACTCCATCATATTATAATACACAAACTCAAACAATTAAGATATAAAATATTTGTTTTTGATTAGTTGAATGTTTTCAGTTAGCTGATTTTGATTAAGGTTATACAGTCTTCACTGTATGGGATTTATATACAATCTTACAATTTTACAGCAATGTTTTAACGCTCCCTGAATTCTGCAAAGAAATAACTAGATCTATTATAGGTAACATAATTCTGCTCATTTTTTTTAAGCAGAGTTTTCAGCAGCCTGTTGTGTTTGTTCGCTTGTGCAGGAGTGAAAGAGCAGTGACCTTATATCATGTAAAGGTAGCATAAAGCACCAGTTGTACAGCTCTGATGTTGTCTGCTTAGAATGGATTTATTTTAATAGTAGCATGTTGTGATTTATCTTTATGGACCCCCAGGTAAAGCTACAGCCCCTGCCCCTGAACATCCTTCAAACTAATTTGAAAGGCTTGTAAAGCAGATTGCAGCTCTGACAGGGAATACAAGTATTGATGTAATGATCAATACTAGCTTAACACACATCAGCAGTTTAGCTTCTCATCTGATACACTAAAGTCTTGATTAGGTAAACCCCATTTATTCACCATAGATTCACGTACCACACAGGTTTCTAATGCAAGGAGGGATGGGGGTGGAAATCAGGTTCCCATTTCCACCTCCCCTCACCAAGCAAAGCAGAAGAGCCTGCTTAAAATAGCTTCATTTCCCCACTTGGAGAGTACAGACAGCCAGCACATCTGCTTCCCTACAGCCAGTTGGCTCAGTGTGCCTAAAGGAGAAAATGGGCCACTCCTGTATGGGGACCTGTCTTAGTCATCTGTAGCTGGGAAAGCAGCCTAGCAGACTGAAATCTGTATAGGGAGACCCCAAGCTGCCTTTCCAGTTCATCTCAGGTCCACATAATTGTGTTTTCAGCCATCCTAAGAGACTTCAGGAACTCATCTAGGTTCCACTGGCTAAAAGGGGGGTAGAAAGCACCCAGCACAGGTGCCAGAGTGTGGTGCATGAAGGCATTTTGCTGGGCACGCGCACCCTGGAGTGGATGGTGGGGAAGGGACTGGGGCTCCATTTCCACAACAAGGATCAGGCCCCTTGTGGCTCCTCTGCTGTCTGCCCCTGGCACGCCAACATAAGTCAAGATTGCAGGTGTTTTTGGCACTCTACCCAAAGGCGTTGCCAACCCTCAGTCTAGAATGTCATCCATTTACTGTGCACAAGGAAGCCAAGCCACTCTGGATAGCATCACGGGCAGATCCATAATCGTGGAAAGGTCGGGGTGCAGCCACACACCCCTTTGGCAGAGTGGCCCATGTGCAGCAAAGAGAGCTCAGCCCATGGACTCCAGAGCTGTGCAATAGTGGGGGCTCTGGCCAGACCCCACACCAACCAGCTGCTGAGCTCAGAACTCCTAGCACATGAGGAGCTGTGACACTGAAATCCCAGTGGTGTACAGCCAAAGGGGGGGGGAGTGCCCTGAATATCGTAGCTCACATGGAAAGCAGGCTGCTACACAAATGCCATCCTAACAACTAGCCACCAGCAGTCCTTCCACGGCAAGCACTTGCATTCAACACATGTGCGATCTGGGGAGGCATAGGCATCAAAGCACATGGCGCTAAGGAGCTGTTCCGAGAAGGAGCAGCATAATCCATGCAACCGATACAAGCCAGCCCTACCCTGAGATGCTTTTGCAGTTCTCTAAATTTGATTTGACTGTGCTGACTGTGACCCTTGCCACCTGTAACCTTGCTACCTGTACAGTAATGGATTGGGGTATACGGGCAGCCCACGCGAGTTCACAAGTCTCTCAACTCTCCCCAGGCTGAGGTTCCTCAGAGCTGCAGTCTCCCTCCCCCTTTTCCTCTCCTTCGCTTCCATTTCTGCACAAGTATTAGTCCCGCTGGGATGCAAGAGCATACCCCTTCTGCTCCATTTGAGACATGGCTATAGACCATCTTGAGCAGCAGGTCCTAACTGGAGTCTTTCACTGCATAAGATGTGGGAAGCCCACCCATATTCCCTGAGCATCAAAGATCGCAGTCCCTTGGATTCACCCCATGGAGGTCAGACAAAAGCAAGTTTGATGGATCTGTGTAGAGCTACCCAAGAAGTCCACCCCGCTCTGTTTTAGAGACCAGGGAGTAGCTGCACATGCTGCCGGAGTTGTGGCTTCCAGAGTCAGGTGTGGAAGATTCAACCCCTCATTTTATGTAGAAACAAAAGGACTGTCCAACAGAAATCAGATGCCTACAGTTGAAGGAAAAATGAATATAGAGAAGGTATCAGAAACTAAAGAACTCCAAATAATACAGGAATCATAACACACAGAGATGCTTCCTTTGAATCGCCAAGGTCATGAGGCCAGTTCTCAAGGTCAAGAATCAGTGGCATTCAGATTATTTTTTAGACTAATTAAACCAGCCAATATAAAGTAAATCAGGCTTCAGAATTTCTGCCTATAGTGAGAAGAAAGGGGAGAGGGGAAAGAGAAAAGACTTGTTCCTTATCTCTCTTTGACAAGTGGGGAGTGACTACCCTGAAATCATAAGAAGGGTTTTCTTCCTTTTGTATTCCCTTCCCCTTGTATGTACAACATTTCTCTGCCCTCAGCTAGTTCCTGTGCATTCATCTGCACGTAAACTAGGGCTGGTCTTCCCTACCTCTCAGCATATGTTTTGTTGCAGAGAACTGCAGTGAAATCTTTCCCCCCCGCCCCCGAAACACATTGCACATCTCCTAGCTGCACATTATGGAGCAATATTACTGTGAACAAATGGACAGTGGTCAAAATACATGAAAGTGGCCCATGTTGAGATGCCTATTTTTATGTATTGTTTGTGTACTACATGGTCTGCAATCCAAAGCCTACTAAAGTCACTGGGAGTCCTTCCATTGACTTCAGTCGACTTTGGATTAGATTCAGAAGGCTGGAAAACCAATTATCAACCAGGAGTTGTCTGAATTTAAGGGAGTACAGTTGTGCCATGTCTACTCCCCCAACCTTTTTATTTTCTTCAAAAATGCTTGATAGGTCATTAGTTTCTGTAGTGGAAGACATCCAATTTATCAAGACACTGTTACAAGCTAAGACATGGTATTCAGAGTATATTCACTTTTCTACCATCTTGAAACATTACTAAGGCAGTTCCTTTTGTCAGGATTTTCCCCCTCAGCCCTCTTTGTGTTTTTCTTTCACATGGGACAAATTAATCCTGACACGTGAATTTTAAAGGAATGTTTATTATTTAGCTGTGTAAAGCACTAAGTTATTTTACACACAGGAAAAGGGAAAACCGTCTTCCTGATGAATAAGTTAGCAATATAAGAGTGTCTGTCTGTGCATCTCCAAAAGCTAAAGTATGAAAAAAGCCGAGGTCAGGATTTTCAGACTTCAGCATCTGAGGCTGTGTACAGAAGTTGGTTTTTTTCTGCCATTTAAAGTACTTTATTGCTGTGACCTAAGAGAAGTGTATGGCTTAACAGCGCTTTAAAAAGTAGGTACAGCACTTTAAATTAACCCTTGTTAAGTGAGATATTAAATTTGAAGTGCTGTACTTTCCAGCACTTTAAATAACTTCTGTACATTGATTAAATTTCTGATGGGTGGAGAAGCCCCAGGAGGCTGTGAAGCGCCCCCTGCCACCTAGCCTGGGAAGTGCAGGGAGGGTCAGAGCCTCTCCCCCACCCCGCCACCCAACACTGCACCCAACACTGCACTTCTGTCACGTTTAAGAGCACTGTAACTTTATAGTACTATAAAAAGTGCTCTAAATTACAGCACTGTAAAATGTTCGTGGAGCACTTCTGTATACACCCCAAAACAGGGTACTTTTCGTCCACATTTTGTTCATCAAAAGAAAGTTAAGGTGCCATATCCCAGCCAGAGCAGGGGTCCTCTTTGTTGATTTCCATGTTCAAATGCCAGATTTGAACCCTGAGCACATAGTTAATAAATAAATACATAAATTTAAAAAAAATATCCCCTCTCCCTTTTCTCCTCATCAAGAAGCAAAAAATAATAAGTGACACCAAAAACATTCATTTGGAGCTATTGATGTCACCACTCACTCTGTTTAAAGGCAGTGTTTTGACTGTGTCATTTCTCCTGTCTCTCCATGTTTCCATTGCTTCAAAGAACTTTAGGGAGGCGTCTGCTGTTTTCAGCATAGAAGAGAAACAAATGCACACTGTGAAGAATTGAATTACATTTATCTGATGGATTTGTTAAACATTTTGAATAGAGATTCCCCAGCCAGGCTGAACCAAGATTGCATTGTCATTAGCTTATACTGGCCCACAACAGAACCACAGACCCAAATTCTTCCAAATGCTGGAATATGCAAAATCCAGACACGAGCTCCCAGCTTTGCCATTGCAGCCCATCTGGATTTTCACAGATTCAGTCGTATCCACCGTGCATTAATGAAAGCTCCGGGCCCCAATTCTGCAACAGCGTTGGTATGGTCATATCATTGGGGTGCACTAGTGATTTCTAGGGTATTCTTAGCTGGTCTTTGGGTTTTCCTGAAGAAACCTTATACAGGACAAGGCTGCAGTGTGCATTGGATGCCCATATACCCAGTGGAGGGGGGGAAGCTTAAAGGGGCCTTCACAGTAGGCAGTTACAAAGAGTTACAAAGCCTCCACGAGGATAATATCAAAGAAAACATTGATATTATTGTCTCTGTTATAGCTTCCAATCCTGACAAACCAGCAAATTTTGAAGAAAAAAAACCCCCCAAATAAAAAAGCCTGACTCAATATCAGAACAAAATGCCTTTCAGGAGATATTTAGAGATTTTAATCTTTCCAGGTTATCAAAAGTATTCTTCTTAACGGCAACTTGATTACAGTGTCCAAGTGCCATCGCAAAACACAGTGAAGACTGAAGGGCCCCAATCAGCAAAGGCTGAATGTTGAAGCCAGGCAAATTCAAGTTAGAAAAAAAATAGGCACAAATTTAGTAGTGAGAGTGACTGGCTGTTGGAATAAAGAGAGCAAGGGAAAAAGTGGAGTCCTCTCTCTATTGGCATCTTCACACTGAGACTGGGTGCCCTTCTAGAAAGCGTGCTTTAGCCAAACACAAGTCATTAGCTTCAGCACAGGGGTGGCTGTGCCCACTTGCCCCTACTGATGTCTGGGGCGAGCAGATGAGCGCTATTTTCCTTTGATCATAGCACAGTCTGACACTTCCTGTAGCAGAGATGTCACACCTCCCATTCTCGCCCCTCATCCATCAGTGCCACCTTGTTTCAGGCAGATAGTGCGGCCCTATCTCATTCTCTTTTTCGGGAGAGATGCATTCAGGCAAGTCAGGCCCCTGATTCACTTAAGTATTTAAGGATTCACACGAGGCACTTTTCTGTATATTTAAGCCTGAACATCTTTATAAATTGAGCCACTGGACACCAGACCCTAATTCCCCTTGATTTTTAATGCATTAGGCTCAAAGTTAGACACCAAACCGCCACTGATTTCAACAGGAGGATAGGCACTTACTTACACTTGTGTATCTGCCCCTAAGTCTCTAAGGAGTCTAAGTGATTTAGGCACAGTAACCAATTTGAACTTCAGCTCCTTACAAAATTAGTCGCTAATAAGGTCTCAAAATATTCAATATTGTTTGGAATTTCTTAGGGAGCATGCTCCTACTCGGCATGGAAGGGGTGCTGGGAAAGGTTTCTCTCTGTTTTAAGACGCACATCTGAGCTCTGTTTATTACGATACAGTAATGAAATCCTTTGGTGACATTCCCCAGTCAAGCGTGAATTCCCCAACAAGGCCTGCTGCTCAAATGGTTAAATGATTTACACCCAGATAAGTGGGAGGGGGATGGTCCCATTCTGAAGGCCAAGCAGCCTGACAGCCGGAAAGGAGAATGTAATAACTCGCATCACTATCGCTCAGTCCAGGTTGTCCTATTTGATTTCCTTTCCATTCGTAAATCTGAGATCAGCTTCTGAAACTCAAGATAGATCCCAAGAGGTCTTTGAAAATTCAAGGCCTTTCAAGTGGAAGCTTGGTCTTTACTAGCATTTCTAGCTTTTAGTCTTCTCTTGCTCCGTTCCGTCCCTAAAAATACACACATTCTTTAGCATCTCTGTCCTGTTCCATCCATCAGCTCTACGCTATGCATGTCCATTACTATTGTAGTCACAGTTTCTTGCTGGGCAAATAAGATCTTTTTTCTGGGACAAGTTTCCTTTGCAGGACTCACTAAAACAGGGCCAAGGGGGCTCTACAAGTTGTGCCTGCAAAAGTGGTGGGGTAGGTAGAAAGACAATTTGCAGAAGTCCAATTTTACCACAGGGCTCTGGCATTTGCTGCTGTCTGTGTACAGGAAAGAAAAAAGGAAGAATTTGAAGGAAAATGTGATCGATCACACACACACACACACACACACACACACACACACAGACACAGACACACACCTTCTCTCCTCTCCCAAACAATTTTCCATTGTGTGCATGTGTGGGGAGGGGGGACGGGAGAGAAAGGAGGTGTGAACAAAGAAGCAGGAGTTAACAGGAGAAGGGCAATAAATTAGTTTGGGATAAAAAAAGAGATATTTAATGACAGGGCTGGCTGTTCCACTTCCAACAGTTTTCAGGGGTTGTTTTTCTCTCTTCTTCCTCCCCCCCAACTGTACCACTAAAAGAGGGGAAAAGAGAAAAGAACAAAATATAAAGAACAAAAATGCAAAAGCAGTTTTGTTTCATGATGTTTACTGGAAAAAATACAATATGGAGGGGGGAGTAACTTTTTTCTATCTCCCTTCTGGGGGGAGGGGGAAAAAAAACAATGAATTTTTCCATCAGAAAAACATCTAAGAAGAAAACTCTTCCAGCTGTGTGTAACAGAGCGTGTAAGACAAGGTTCTGCCACCTTTATTCTCGTCAAGTAGCTCCATGCCCTGGGAAGAGCCCCGTTGGGTCACACCATGAAATCCTGGCTCACGAGGAAGCCTTGAAGTCAGTGAGAGCCTGCCAGGGTGAGCTAGGCATTCCCAGGCTGGGCCATATATTTCTACGAGATGCTAGGTAAAATGCTAGCATGAACGACTAGTGGTGAATGAACCTGGCCTTTAAATACTCCATGCCTCCCTACTTTCAGGGGGCAATTTCCTCTTGATTCTGGTGAGCAAACCTACTTCTTACTTTCTCAGAGCTACTTCGACCCAATACTGCACCACGGGAGTAAATGGGAGTCACAGCCTACAGCAAGCACAGCATGTGGCTCTGAAAGAACAAGCACCTGTTATTACTGAATCAGTCAATCCCCTAGTCTCTAAAAGTTCACCACTCTGACCATGTATCATTTCTTTCCAGGAATAAGAACTGGGAAAGGAGAATTCAGAAGAACGTCCAGCCATCGTTCCATCTATTTTGGGCAATGGTTGCATAACCCACACGAAGACTGCAAGCGGCTTTTTTGCAGAGACCCCTTTCAGGACAACAGTTGGCTAAGGGACAGTCTCAAATCTCTGGGGGGAAAAAAAAAGATGGGAGTGTTTGTTTTGTTTTGTTTTGTTTTGAAGCCAGCCACCTTTTAGTATGTGCAATTTATTTAGCACTTTTCCCTTTGCTTAACAGGGAAATGATACCTTCTCAGCTCACCTTGTACAGTGGTGTTGTTGGTGTTGTTGTTGCTGTTGTGCCAAAGATTTGATGGAGCTTCTACACCGCTTCTTCATTTTGCCTTAACGTTAAATCTTCGAGCCAAAGACAAGTCAGAAGTTGTGTTCAGATCATGTTGAGCGGGCCATTTCTTAGTGACAAATCACAATTTCCAAATCCTTCTGTAAGTCTCCTCCTATTTCTCCTGTCCATAGTTATCTGCTTGAAGCACTGGAACCAAATGCTCACAGTGGGGAAAGAGCCAGGACACACCAATACTTGCTCCAGAATCGATTTGTTTTCTTTCTTTCTTTTCTTTGAGCAATTCCATCATTCTGTTTCTTTGGCAATTACCCTATTTTCTTTCCTGCTGTGAAACACGTCCACAGGGTAGAAATACTGACAGAGTGAGACCTGAAACATGAAATGTGCTTTTTAAAAATATATATATTATATATATATATATATATATAAAAGTAAATAAAAATAAGTGCCATATAAAGCAATAAAAAGAGAATCAGAAGAAAGTTCAGATACGCAGAAGGGAATGCAGCAAAGCTATTCAGAGGTTGTTTCAGTTCTGTGAAGTGATTTTGGAGGGGGGAGGGAGGGGGAATCAAAGTGGTTAAAAACCCATGTAATGCAAAGGCATTTGAATCCTATATTGTACCTTTCACTTCAAATTGAAGTAAAAAAAAAAAATTGAGAAACATTCGCTTGGAGTATGCAGACTTTGTAGGTAATACGGGATGTATGCAGGACATCTGCTAGCAATGGAACAGAACTCCATGTCATAGTGAAGGAATATGGGTGCTTGAAGAAGGGCAGATTCAATGTTTTGCTTCCACTCCAGGGTAAAGGTTATATATGATGGGACCAAATTCAAGTCTTAGTTATACCAGCATAAATCAGGCTATTTGCTGTCCAATTTACTCCAATATAGAGGATTCTTAATCTGGTCCTGTATTTGTATGAAGCCAGATGGTTGTGTGTTGTGGGGCGAGACCAGGGTCTCTTATTATAAGCATATCATTCTTCACAGTCCAAATTCAGCCAGGTAAAGGGATTCCATGGTTGCACTTCCCAATGCAGATCTGGGACGTGAAGGGCTGGTTTGATTGCATGATGTCCTCCCTGACAAGCGCTTGAACATCCATGACTGCTGGGCTCGGGGCAGAAGGCTCATTCACCAAACATATGGCAGAAATACCCAAAGCACACTCAGATTCACACCTGTGAATGGGAGATGACATCTCCCACCATCCACAGGGCACGTTGGCATCCTGGCATACGAGTGCTGCTACTGTCAGTAGAGCAACCATAAAGAAATCTTCAGTGAATCGCTGTCAAGAACAAAGGGCTATGGCCCCTTTAGAGAGATACTGCTGAGAGGTAGCGGAAGATGGGTGGAGAAGTACGAGCTGATGGATTTGGCATGGCCGAGAACTAATAAAACAGGGAAGGAGGAAATGAAGGCAGGATGGATAGAGTATCTTCAGGCGAGTTCAGCTGCATCCCTGGGAGGACGTGGGACTTAGCAGTTTTGCTCAGAGGACTCCACAAATTCTTACATTAATTAAAAGCAAGCAGAACTCAGAACTGGAACTGCTTGTGGGAAATAAGTAGTACATGGGTTGCGGTGAGAGAAACGCACTGAACATCACCAGTTCCCTCTTTGGTGTGGAGCAGAGCTGAGTGAAACAATTCAGAGGGAAGACTTCAGTTGAGAAATTCATCTGCCCTGTTTGTTTATAAATAGTCTCAGTCTTTTTTAAAGTGTATTAGTCATGAATTAATTACCTCTCAAGTACTTTCTACTCAAGTAATTTATTAATTGCCTCTCAAGTATTTTTTGTTGCAACATGCAATGGTTGCAAGTTGAACTGTATTGCTGTGTTCTGATGGGGTACTTCCCAAGATATTGCTTTTTTCGTCCCCACCTTTAGAGAATAAAGGTCTTAAAATCAAGCCTTATATTTACAAACCTCAGAATTTACCCTCTTTGATATGCTTTACCCTTCACATTACATTTGCTGCTCTTACAGGACGCGCTCAAGCACTGGAATCGTCTTCACAAGGGGAACCGAACCAAAGCAGTTTCGGCTTTTTTGATTGTAGCTGTTCTCTCAGCTCTACTCTGGAGACATGTACCTATAGCTAATGCGCGGCACCCTTGCAGCGCGCGGCACCAATACCATTCCAACACCTAAGCTAGGTCTCACCAAGTAGGGGGGGGAAAAAAAGGGGTAACACATTAATTATGCCACTGACAAAAGAGTGGTAACAAGGCAGTTGGTTTTACTGAGAAGCAACGTAGCGGAGGACAGCAGCAGGCAGGGCTGCAGCGCTGACCTTACACCACCCCCTTCCAGTAAACACCACAAGTGCTTTGTCTCCACTTAGTATTTTATAACAAGATAAGGAGCTCATGTTCTGATCCGTCTGGAAAACGAAAACAAAGATGGGGAGGCAGGGAGGAAACCCTGCATGTCAGTACAGAAACAGCCACTCGATGGCCCATCGGCTGTTATAACAGGAGGGCAAAACTGCTGTTCCATCTCCAGAGTCTATAAGCAAGGAAATTCCTCTGGCAAGGGGGATCTTCCCTGCAATGGCCCAAATAGATATTTGCTGAAGGTACAAGAGAGTGTAAGTAAGAGAAGCTGCCCTGTAACTTGAAAGACAGAGCCAGGCCTTTTTTGGTTCAGTTGCATCAAGATGTTAAGCACACCAGCATTTAAGGAATAAAAGCACACCATACCCCTAAGGCTGCACTTTTATTGGTTGCCTACTTGTGTGCCCTTCAACTGAACTGGCTCGTTGTCACTGTTGTTCTTGCGTAAACTGAATGGACAATTTGCAAAAGCTCAACAGCGGTTGACCATGACCTACCACAAGGAAGAGAGAAGACACTGAGTTCAGTATGTACTGAACAGCTGATCTAAGCTAAATGGATTTCTAGTCTGAAAACGCATTTGTTATTGTAGTGTGCTGGGCGTGAGGACAACTAGCTGAGGCAGGTCATGCTCAGTCAGATTCTGCTTTCTTTCACATCCATGTCAAGGGTTGAGCCTACTAACTCCATAGAAGTCAATGGAATAATTGTAGGTGCACACCAGTGTGCTGAACCAGGGATCCAGCTACGGCCCCCACTGAAATACAAAAAGGAAAAGGTATATCCCATGCCCATAACAACAAGTATCATCTGACCTCAGAGCATCACACCTTGTTCGTGTTCAGAGCATCCATTGTGTGAGAATAGCCACTCTGATTAGACTCTCTCGCCATTTCCTGTATTTTTTATAACAGATACCGACAAAAACCATGTGAACTGGAGCAAACAGTACAAGTGAAACAAGCAGATATCCCAGGTTGTACCTGCACATTCAACTATTCCAATGGGAACAGCCCATTGAGACCTCATTTAATTCTTTCTTGCACCAAAATCTTGATGCTCATAGAATGCATCAAGCCAAACCGCGCTCTCCAGTACCAGCTGAGACGAATCAGGGAAGCTGAACCAGATTTACTCTCACATCACTGAGAGCAGAATACATTCCAAATTCTGGGCCGATTTACATCTCACGCTAACTGCAATGGGCTTGCATGGAGCAACTTCATACACGCTGTATCCCCTGCAGAACGGAAAAATGCATGTTCCAGAACGGGACTGAAGACAAGAGCACTCAGCATAAAACTCCTCACTCTGCATTGAGAAAATAGATGGGGTCTCAGTAGAGAGACCTCAGGCTGCAAATAGTATTTCTAGCTGTATGCGTCTTGAAATGTTTGTTGGTATTCTCCTGAAGGTAAGGGGGAACTGCTGCTTTCATTTCAAAGAGCATGGTTCAAGACATAATGGTAATAAAAGGCTGTCCAGTATGACTCCTGTGCACCCTAATGACATACAAGCCAGAAGGCAAAGGAAATGAACCCCAACTTTTTCTTTACTCTTATGGTTTTAAAGTCTGCGTCTATTTTTAGTGCTTGGTTGGAAGTGCTGCAAACAGCAGAGAACAATTTCAGCACGTCAGGATTTTAGTGCTGAATAATGCCTTGAAGTACATTGCATTCAACTGTATTGAAATCCTAGAATCATAGAAAATGGGGGCTGGAAGGGGTCCTCAGGAGGTCATGTAGTCCAACTGCCTGCTCAAAGCAGGACCAGTCCAAATAGATCACCCCAGCCAGGGCTTGGTCAAGATGAGCTTTAAAAACCTCCAAGGATGAAGCTTCTACAACCTGTCTGGGTAACCTGTTCCAGTGTTTTACTACCGTCCTAGAGAGAAAGTTTTTCCTAATATCCAACTTAAACCTCCCTTGCTGCAACTTGAGACCACTGCTCTTTGTTTTGTCACCTGCCACCGCTGAGAACAGCCCAGCTCCATCCTCTTTCAAACCCCCCTTCAGGGAGTTGAAGGCTACTTTCAAATCCCCCCTCAGTCTCCTCTTCTGCAGACTAAATAAGCCCAGTTCCCTCAGCCTGTCCTCAGAAGTCATGTGCCCCAGCCCCTCACCATTTTTGTCACCCTCTGCTGGACTCTCTCCAATTTGTCCACATCCTTTCTGTAGTGGGGGGTCCAAAACTGGACACAGGACTCCAGATGTAGCCTCATCAGTGCTGAATAGAGGGGAATTATCACTTCCCTTGACCTGCTGGCAACACACCTACCAATGCAGCCCAGGATGCCGGTAGCCTTCTTGGCACAAGGGTACACTGCTGACTCATATCCAGCTTATTGTCCACTGTCACCCCCAGGTCCTTTTTTGCAGAGCTGGGTCAAGGTAAGTTAGGGTGGATTTAGGCTTTTGGCATGCTGTTTGGGCTGCAGCACCAGTTCACTGGGGAAATAATCCATGTGCCTAGGCAACATTTCTATCCCATTGTATTTAGCAGACACTCAGCATCATGGGTTCTCAGCAGCAACTCCAAGACACGTCTAACAGACCCTAACAACATTAGAAAGGTGACCTTTTGGCCCTGAAAACTGGCAGGCACCACTAAGTAAAATCTAAACTTCCACTTACCTGGCTCCACCCTTGCAGCTAAGAGTCTGCCTCTGATACTTCCCTCTTACTATGCAACATCACCTCCCTTCCACTCTCCTTACAGTGGTCCCTTTAAGCCCACTGCAAAGGAGCTTCTGGTTCAAAGATCATCTTACCCTACAGCCTTATGAAAGAGAGCCAAAGATAATTATTTTATATGCCATAGCTCCTGAGAAGACTAGTCGCGAACTAGGACCTCATTGTGCCGAGCACTGTACAAACGCAGAAGAGAGTTCCTGCCCCAAAGACCTTACAGTATTAATATAAGGCAAAAGGCAACAGATGAAAACACAATAGAAGAATGAGGCGATAATGGTCGGCATGGCCAGCAGCAGTCACAGCACATAAGCAAGTTGTGTAGGCATGTCTTTTACTCAGACACATCTGGAAAGCTGGTATTTTCCACAGGTAGATTGCAATGAAAATTTCAAACCAGGACAGCTTTAAAATTCAGAAACTTGACATCTGAACCCAGATCCAAATTCCTATTCTTAGAATGAGGCAGCCCAAACTCAGATTCCTTAAGCTTTAATCGTGGTTTTCACATTTTAGATCTTGAGTTTTGTGTCTGAGTATGACCCCAAGTTGGGGGAGCCTCTAGATCTAAATGGTAGAGCTAGGCATGTGGGTCCAAGCTTTCAAACAATATTTTGACAGTTTTCAATTGTCTATTAAGATTTTTATGAATCTTCATAGGCACCTCTGCATCTTAGGGAACCTCGGTCTCTTATAATCCACACTATAGGACTTGATTCTTCTGTCTTGAGCACAGGTATGAGCCATGGCATGTCTTATTGCCCTGAATTTAACTGAGTCATGTTGCTGTAAAACTAGTGTAATGAGCCTCATGGCCTTAGTCCTCTGTGTGGC
>NW_005842333.1:1096713-1167322 GCF_000455745.1 Alligator sinensis | reverse complement strand
TCCCTAGTTAGGTCATAAATCTGACATCACTGTGCCCAAGAGAAATAAAAAAGGACAAATTCTTTGAGGTTGAAAGCCAGATGGATGGGCCTCTGAAATGACACACTGCATGCCTCTTACCAACTCCCATTCCAGAGCATATCATGCTCGTTAATCAAAGATGAAACACAGTAAGGGGAGAGCATTCTTCAGGATGGAAATAAAATGTACCAGGATTCAGCAATTTCTCTTTCCTAGGGGTTTCCCCACCATTTTCCATAGCACGATACTGGACTAATATATTCTAGTTCAAGGTTAGCTTGCTCCATTACTTTAATATCTCCGTGCCTTAAATCTCCCCCACGTGAGGTAGGTAGGCATTATCTCCATATTACAGATGGGAGCAGATGCAAAGAGAGACTTCAGTCAGCCCTTTAGAACTTGTCTACACTGCCGTAGGGGTGGATCCAGAGCATCTTGCACCCACCTGAGACCACAAAGATGTTTGAAATCCCAAGTTTGCTAGCAAGTGTGCTCCAGGGTCACACCCAGGATCTGCTCTCAGGCCTGCCAGAAACCAATAGCTCAAGAATGGACAGAGGAATGAGTCCAGAGCAGCCCCACTGACATTTTGGCATGCTCCAACCATGTTCCCACTACCATGACCATAGACCAGCCCCTAGGTGCCTGGCCCCTGGAGTAGAGTCCAGATCCCTGTGGTAAGTGTGTAGACTCCCTGTACAGCACAGTGGGGGAGGTGAAATGCCTCAGTATGGGATCCACACTAGCCAGACCACTGACCCAGGAGCCATCAAAACTGACGCACTTGTGGGATACAAGAGCTAACAAAGAGGAAATACTGCGTATGTCTACAGGTGCCCCTGACTGCATGGTATCCACTGCTGTTTGTGCAGTCCCAGCAGTGCAGGGGTCATTTCTACAGTGACGTAGTGGTGGCTTCATGGTTAGTGCCTGCCAATGCTACGTCACTGTAGCGATGAGCTCCATCGCCACGGCTTGTCACTACAGCAACATAGTGTCTCGTGCAGATGCACCCACCAAGCGCACAGACTGTCCCTTACTACAGGGTGCAGAAAAAATCTCAATCCACTCAAGATTCACAGCCCAGATTCTTCTCCTGAAAGTAAAGAACCTACAACCTTTTGTTCAAGGACCAAGGAGGCAGCAGGGAGTAGCACACCTCCCTCTCAATGCAATAGCCTAGTATTTACAGGACAACTCGGTCTCCCATTTCCTCTACAACTCATTTTAGCTCCCTCATTGCCTAAGGGGATTCAAACCCGCATCTCCCACCTCATTAAATCATTGAGCTGTAGGCAGTTCTTAGTGGGAGCACTGTCCACCCTTCCCATGGGGGCTGCACCACTGTACAAACAACCCTAGACTCATGGTACTAAAGAGACTGCCTAGTGGTTAGGGCAGACATGTAGGAGGGGGCATCCTAGGCTCTGCTCCAAGGGCTGTTTAACATAAAGAATATGACTTGTCATTAGATTAAAATACAGCAGACATCCTGGGAGAAGAGACTGAAACCCAATGAGTTGAATCATTTGTTGCAATGGCACAGCTTCAGTAAGAGAGACTGAAGAGCAGCATCACCAGTCCAGAACTTCCTATCACTTGACCAGTAAAGCACACCCCAGGGCAGTGGTGGGAGTAGTGGGTTTGAACCCACAAGGCAGAGAAAATAAACAAATCTGAATTCAATTACCTAAACAAGCACTCTAACCACTGGGCGAGGGTTTAAAGATGTACCAGCCAAATGCTTTCCCCTCTGGCCGCAGTTTAAAAGCAAGTAGCCATTGCCATTGTAATTTCGGAGGAGCTAATCCTGTCAGCATGCTCCAAGCCCAGTGACTTGGACAGAGAAACTCCTTGTTTCCAGATCCTGAGCAGGCTTAGGTGGAAAGTAGACACTGAGCTGCTCAGCCCTGTCAAGACTAAAAGTACTCTTGACAACATCCACAAGCACTACCATAGGCATTTACAGGATGTAGAGCTCACTGGGCTCAAGAAACATCAGTATTCATGAATGAGAAGAACTAAACAATAAGTTTTATTGTGGAGCAGTAGGCAACTTCTGTCAACCCTTAGGTATCAGCTATTTAAAGAGAGAGAAACTCAGGGACCATTTCCCAATTCCCAACTTCCTCAGTCTCCTGTTAGGGAGCAGCTCTAAATTATAATTTCTATCACTACACAAGGTTAGGTAGCAACTGAGCAGGGATTACACAGGAAGACTGTGTTGGCACAGAGAATTGAACCCAGGTCTCCCAAGCCAGAGACCAGTACCCTAATGAATGGCCCAGTCATCCTGTTTTAAACCATTCTTCCAGTCTGGACCCAATTCTCATTTCATTCTCAGCAGTGAGAATCAAGTGAACAGAACTTCACCAGCATGAGAGCAGTGTTAGCAAATGGAAAACCAAATCAGTCACTCATCCTTCTAGTGTCCAAATCTTGGGTTTAAATCAGAGGACTGGATCCTCAGCTGGTATAAATCAGCATAGCTCCACGGCCTTCTGAACTATGCTAATTTAAGACAGCTGTGGATCACGCCTGTTAAGCACAAAATTCTCTCTTACAATATACCTATCAATTGGAAAGCAAGGATCTTGGACCAGACTTGTCACAAGAGAAGTCTAATAGACCAGACTGTACTGGTGGAAACATGTAGCAGCTCCACTGAAAGCAGGGAAGTTCATCTGGCTTGACACCAAGAACACAAGCTGGCCCCATGCATTTTCCTATTTATTGGAAGTGTAATTTTGATTTAATCCTCTACCTGGTCTACTTAAACCCAATTTTCAATATAATTTCATATTTGTAATACTGATATCAACATTAACAATTCTGATGTGCTCAGTCAATGAGCCAATTTCTCTGTTGGCACAGGTCCAGTAATAACCCTCTGTTTTTATGATAGCAGACATTTCTCCATTGCATTTTCCCATTCCCATGTCTCTCCCCATACATCTAAAGAAGCGCTGTTGGGTTAGAGCGCGCGTAACCACCTGTGTCGTTCACTTGAGCACTTCGCCCTTTCTGGCCATTTGGATCCAGCTGTCTCCTTTCAAGTCAACAGATTGCCTTCCAGTAAAATACCTCGAAAGGTCCCCAGGGATTCTCACCTGCCATGTCTTGTTGTTACTGATTATTGCTGGGAGGATGTTCTTGAAAACTGCCTCTCCTGGTTTCTTCTTTCAGCTCTCCCAATGACATACAAGTCCAGGTGATATGGGTCCTATCAAAGTGAATCTACTCAGTCTACAGCTGTGGGGTACAAACCCCAAACCAGAGGGTGCTGTCAGTTCCATTGGTGCAAATGCGGATTAACCCTCTACCCCCACCCCCCCCCACCCCGAGCTCTTAAGGACCTTGATGACCTTTCACAGGCAAAGTGTAGAATATAATCTAACAGGTCAGTTTGGAGGCACCCCACAAGGGGATCTTTGTCTGCATTAACTGTACAGTAGATATTTGCAAAAACATCTGTGTAAGAATCAGGACTGGTTCCGGAACAGTTCCTGGACAGACAAGAGGCCACTTAGCTCCACTGGAGGAAATACTTGCAACGTGCAGAGCCAGATCCTGCATCCTGCAGCACCTGCACAGCTGCTTAGTTACTCTCACTTAGTGTCAGTCAGGCATCTGCAATGCCAAGATTGCAGGGAACCTAGAAGTGCTTTAAAGCCACCTTTGCCCCTCCATCAATTCATCTAGAATTGGCCCTATATCCCAAGGATCTCCTCTTTCCTTTTTTGGCCACCCACTGAATTAACTACCCACCATAACTCTACTAGCAACAGTTTGTAGAATATTATCATTGGTTTCTGTTGCCATAGAGCCTTCCAACCCCCACTATGTTAAGAGGTTGCACAAGCAAAGCGCAAAAGACAGTCCCTGGCCCAGACTGGTAACAATTGAAGGGAAAGACTAGACACAACACAGGTGGAAACAATAATTTGATAATGGGATACAGTGTAATAACAAGTCTGTTATGCTCTGTACAACTAGATACCTCTAACAAACTCTAGGACTATTTATTTTGTTGTGATTTGTTACTATTTGTAGATTTCCCATGCAGCAAAGTGTTTCTGATTGCTACAGGCCTTGCAGCTTTTACTGAGAGTTTGCTTATTCCTACTTTTGCCCTGTTACATGTTGCAGTGGCACAAATTACACTGCTGTGGTAATAAGGGTGTAGTAATTAGTAGTAACTGTATTCACTTAGTATAAAAACAACGGCACAGCTACCTGAATGAATTGTGTAATGCATGCAATTCAAGTTTTGGTTCACTGTTATTAGGTCCTAATATATGTTATGTATATAATTGAATGGTATAATCTGTGTAATAGTCCAGAAACTACTGTGTGATTTGGGGTAATAATAGAAAACTGGACTACAAAAGCGTGCCCCTAGGTGTCTGCACATTCATTAATTCACAATTCACTAATTTAGTACTTGATCGTACAAGTACTACATAAAAGGTGCAGTAACCAGAGTTACTGAGCAGTAGCGCCAGCAAACACCTTTTAAGTGATTCTATTGTGCAGTAGCCTAATAGTACGGCACAGTAGGGCTGTGCAAAATTTCAACGGGCGTTTCATTTCAAAGCTGTCTTGACGTATTTTGAGCTTGAAACAGTGAACTCAAAATGAAACAAAAGGCTTCAAAACAGCTTTGAAACAAAATGAGGGCACTCAAAACGTTTTGAAAGTTTCAAAACGCTTCAAGTTTCAAAGCAGGCCGGTGGCGGGAGGCAGCAGAGAGCCAGTGGTGGAGCCACTCTGAGCACAGCCCTGGCTCCAAGCACAGCCCTGGCCAGTGGCTCTCCACTGCCTCCTGCCACCAGGCTCAGCCTCATGAGGCTGCGGAGCCTCCAGCCGCTGGGCTGCGCTCACCAGGGCTGTGCTCTGAGCAGCTCCGCCACTGACTCTCCCGCCACCAGGCTGAGCTCCATGGGGCTGATGGAGCCACTTGAAGCACAGCCCTAGCTCCAAGTGCAGCCCAACTGCAGGAGGCTCCGCAGCCCCATGGAGCTGAGCCTGGCAGTAGGAGGTGGCAGAGAGCCAGTGGCACAGCCCTGGCCAGTGGCTCTCCCCTGCCTCCCACTGCCAGGCTCAGATCCATGGGGGTGCAAAGCCTTCCACCGTTGGGCTGTGCTCACCAGGGATGCACTCTGAGTGGCTCCACCACTGCCTCTCCTGCTTCCTCCCACTGCCAGGCTCAGCTCCATGGGGCTGGCGGAGTTGCTTGGAGTGCAGCCCAGTGGTGGGAGGTGGGGAGAGCCAGGGCTGTGCTCCAAGCTGCTCTGCCAGCCCCACAGAGCTCAACCTGCTCTCACAGTGCTGCCACACTCCTCCCGGGGTGCAGGCCCCCAGAAACCCCTGCACCTATCTCCTTGAAACATGGTAGGCTTCATGCCCTCAGAAGTGGCTACCGTCTCTTCAATTTTCACCTGAATCATGCAAGAAATGGCAAAGCTATAGGCATTTTCATGATTCCCCACTATAGCCTATGGGCGAAACGTCAAAACAGCAAAGCAGTTTCGACGAAACGAAATGGAACAGTTCTCCAAAATGAAACGAAACGACGAAATGAAACACTGTCCATTCAGAACAGCAAAATGGAAGTCGAAATGAAAAGGTGCTGTCTTGCACGACCTACTGCACAGTAGCGTATTAGCACTATTTGAGCTGTGACACACTAATGTGCAGCATTATCAGGCTACTGCACTGTTAGCATCTCATGGAGACATGCGCCCTGTGAACCAACCCGAAAATTTACTACCGGGGAAAAGCCATTACTGAGGGAATAGACAAGTTGTTCTGTAATAATAGTGGTTGAAAGCCCAAACCCATCTGACGACATAACAAGAATCATGGGAAGACGATTAGGGGGATGGAGCGGGAAAGACATACATGCACTAGTACCCATGGAAAAGACAGACGTAGTGATCCAGGTGGCATGAGACCTTCTGTTAATGTTGTTCTCAATGCTTCTCTCGCTGGCGGGAGCTTGGGAATTCCCAGCGTTAGCATTAAACCTCACTCTGCGTTAGCTCTTAGTGGCACAGGCTCTGTCAAACTGGTCCACTCCAAGCAATTTAAAAGCCACATTCATTGTTAAAAATAAGAAATCATTGTTGAATCCAAATGAAAAGTCTGCCAAAGGTCGTTAAACCTTAATGTACATTCAGGCCTATCTAAATCGGTCATAAAGATTAGCATGGGCTTAAATGCTTAAACCCCTGGATCCAAAAGTTTTTCCAGACTTCATTGAGCTATGTGCTACCTGAGCACCTTCCACATAAAATCACAAGCAATAGCAGAGTCCCTAGAGGACTTTGTGGGGTCACAGGCACCTCTGCAGAGTGGTGAGAGAACAGAGGCAACCATTTTTATAGCTAATAAGTGACTGTACTGGATTTGATTGCTTTCTCCTAGTCATAAACCTCAAAGATGGCTTCTGACAATTTAAAATTCACTGCAGCTCTCTATCCCCTCAACTGTGCTGCCAACTGCTTTTAATGTTCCATTAAAAGCCAACACAACAGAGGGCCCCCAACAGCACGGCTTCATTATCCAGATGGAGAGTTTCTCAGTCAAAAACATCAAAAGACACACATTTGGGGTGACCAAAGCCTTTCAGTCCGCTTCCTTCAGCCGGAAAAGTATATATGTGTACATGTATGTGGCACATGTACATCCCCACTCCTAAATAATCATCCAAAAAATTCTGCGTGAAATGTTTAAATTTTTCACCTGTGAAGTGTTCTCTCACTAGCTTTACCTCAATTTGATCTTTAAAAAGTTTGCTTTTTATAAATGCTTCTTTTTTAGCATTTCATTCAACCAAGAATATATGCATATACTGTACTTTATATGGCTTTTCCCTCTTCCTCCCCAGCTACTCATATTTTCCGATTCAGTGAACAAACTGAAAGCCAGTTACTCGTGCAGCACTATATACAAAGCCAGTTAAAGAATGGACATCTTTGTAATTCAGTTTTCATTTCATCATCAGTAAGTATTCCCATCATCCCCGCGCCAGGTCAGCTGGGGATGCTGGGCAAGTCCCACCCCGGCTCCTTCCTGCCCTTGATCCCTGCCCAGTTCCACGCCGTCCTCCACCAGCTCAGGTGCTCCAGCCATGTCTCACCCCCATGGTCTGAGGGGCAGCGTCACACCCACCGTTAGCAAGTCTTAGATCCACCTACAACTAGGCAAGAGGGCAGCCTCTGTGAATCAGTTCAAGTTTTGTCAAATATTAAGCCTTTGGATTGGGGCAGGGGAGAATGTTTGTCACATTTTTGCATGAGACATCTCCCCTTTTAGCAGCAAAATCCCCCAAGATACTATCCACACTGAGTATGCCTAGGCTTGGCCCAGACTTTCCCTCCCCTCGCAGCTGTGGGCTGTTCTGGTTTTGAACCAAGAGCAGGAAGCCTGCCTTTCCCAGCCTCTCAGCGCTCCCTGTGCTAGGCCCAGGCAGCACGGAAACCGTCACAGTCAAAGGAAGAGGGACAAGATCTTTATGCAGGGCACAGCTGGGGAGGGACAGAGGGATAGATTAGATCTAGCAGCAGAAGTAAACAGACCCTGGAACTGGAAGAAAGGGGAGATTAGTTGTGACAGTGACTGGAATGCAGAAGGGACAAGGACTGGACTCTTGGGAAGGAACAGGACAGCAGAAATAGGCACAACAGCCTGTTACTTTTATCATTTACTCCATTAGCTCAAGGATCTGTCAAAGGTCTAGAGCACCGGTTCCCAACCCCGGGTCGCAACCCAAATGAGGGTCATGGGGGCAATATGGGTGGCACCACACAGAAAAGATGAGCTGCATCGCATGCCAGGAGCTGCGCCACCCCGGGGCCGCCACCATCACCGCACTCTGCTCCCAGCAGCGGGACACGGGAAACAAAGCTTGGGAGCCGCCAGTCTAGAGGTTCCAGCTCTACTAAGGAACCCTTATGGGTATCACGTGTTGCTCCTAAGCCTGTGAAATTACACACAAAACTCCACTAAAAGGATTCAGTTTAAAAGTCAAGCACTCCAACGGTAGGAAATGCCAAAAAAATCGGGTGGCTTGGGCAACCTTAATTTATAAACAAATGAGAGTAAATCACGATAGCATTTAATTGCTTGGTCCCTCCCACCATATTCAGTGCACAGGATGGGTCTGGTTTGGGGAGGGCGATGTGGAGAGGAAGGCTGTTTGTGGAATCCCTGCCTCATTTGCTGAGGAATTGGAAAGCATGTAAGTGCACCTATACACGAGCAGTGAGGCTGCTCTGATGCACTGTAATTACTCTTAATCGCATCTCCTGGAACATGGTAATTACCGTGCTCCAGCAGACTCCAGCATCTTATGCATCGGTGTCCCTGCACTTAAAAATGGTGGCAGGGGCACTTTAACTAAAGCTCATTTGAGAGACAAACTCTTAAAAATCAAGAGATTTGGTATGTAAATCATGAGATGCTCCATTGTAATCCCCCGCTCCCCCCAGCTCCTTGCATATGTGCCCCAAGCAGCCCCTTTCCCTCCCCCTCCCCCCTACCTATTGTAGCCCCAGGCTCGGTGCTGACCTGGTGGGACTCCCTGCACCCCCCCACAGCTGGGCTCTGCCCAGGCTTCTCTCCCACCCAGGCTCCTGGGGACTCTGCGGTTGATTTTGGCCCGGTTGGGGCCGGAAGAAAAATTCTTGAAATTTGAAAATTCTATCACGAAACCATGAGTCAGACTTAATTTTACTTAGAAATAGCAACTTTTGTGATAATTTTGTGAGAGTTGGCATTACTGAGGGAGGGGGGGAGGGAGGGAGTTCTTACCTTCTAGGACTTAAAGGAGGCCCCAGGTGCTGATCCTGCTACGTGATCGGAAAGGGAGATATGGCCACGCTGCAGCACCTCCACGACAGGGCCTGCTATGATTGCTATGCTTGGGGCACCTCAGTTCTGGCACTCCCTAACTTGAGTACTCAACTTTGCAACCTTAACAACATTCGCTTACAGATATTTATTACAAAAAGAAACTTGAATATTACAATCTGCACATCTGACCTGAATTCAACATGCAATGACATTCTCATAAGCAAGGTAAGGAAACGCCGTCTAAACTCAACTGCATAACTGAATGGATCATTGTGCTCAAAGAGCAGGTAATAGCTCAATGCTTAAAGGGGAAGGATGCATCAAGTAGGGCTCCCCAGGGGTACTGTTCAGCACCTTGATTAACAACTTGGAGGAAGCAAGGAAGTGAAGGTTCACTCAGCAAATCTACAAAATCAGGGGCAGGCAATTATTTTGGGCAGAGGGCCGCTTACTGAGTTTTGGCAAGCCATCAAGGGCCACATGACAGGCAGCCAGGGGCAGATAAATATAAATTTTCTAAATTTTTTAGGGGCCCCACAGGCTGGATAGAATGGCCTAGTGGGCTACATCCAGCCCGCGGGCTGCATTTTGCCCACCCCTGCTATAGATGGTACCAAGCTGGTAGCAGACACCTTGTAGGACAGAACTGGGATTCAAAGTGACCTTGAAAAGTTGGAGAAATTGTTTGAAATAAATCAGATGGAATTCAATAAACACAAGTGCAAATGATTTATCTTAGGAGGGAGAAATCAGATCACATACAAATTGGGAAACAACTAGCTAGGCTAGCATACTACAGTATAACCTCATAAATCCAGCATGCTCAGCACCGAGCACCTGCCGGAAATTTGAAAATTCCAGATTTTTGAAACTGGAGCAGCGGCTGGTCATGGAGCAGCGACATGGGGTGGTGGACTGCAATGGAAGCCACCGTGTGCAAGTGTCCCCCTCCGTTGTTCCGGGACCGGCCACCGCTACTCCCCGATGTGCCGGATTTTCGAGAATTCTCGATTTATGAGGTTATGCCGTATAGAAAAGGACCTGGGGGTTACAGTGAACTGTAGTCTGAATCGGAGTCCACAGTGTGCCTGTCCACAAGGCACAAGCCAAGTAGCAACAGTCTTCAGTTGCAACAAGGGAGAATTTGGTCAGATAAGTAGGAAGAACCTTTTAAGAACTAAAACAGATGCATAATGAGGTTGTACAAGCTCCATCGCTCGAAGTTTAAGTACAGATTACACAAGTGTTTATCTAGAATGGTTTAGACAGGACTGTCCTTGCCTTGGAGGTTGATCTAGATGACCTCCTGAGATGCCTTCCAGCTCTGATGCTATCGCCTGCTTGTAATTACTTCAAATCTATTAATAATCATCAGCCACCCATAGTGAATACCACAGAACCTGGGTTTTTCTTTTAAAGAAGTACTGAGGCTGTCTGTCAGGAAATTGAACCTCTTGCTGCTAACGTTAGATCTACATGCCAAAGGATTTCACATCCCTGTGGTTGAATACTTCTGGAGAGCATGTGCTTTACACACTGGAAAGGTATTCTTCCACTTGGAGCCTTTTAAGCAGTACAAATGGAAGAAATAAGCCCTTAGATCTTTAGAGGTAAAAATCATAAGGATTTCCTTTGACTCTGGCAACTAATCAGTCCGGGATGTGTTTGCATGAGGGGACAGATCTCTCGTGTAGCCCCCAACAGTAATTTCCCTATCGGACAAAACAACATGCACAAAATAAATAGAAGTGACACAGGGCCAAGGTATTCAAAAACTCTCTCTATAGCCACAGCTGCTGTTTGGAGTGATGAGGTTTCTGGGCATGGAGGCTTTCACATCCAAATGCAAGCCCTCAGGTTTGTTTCTACAAGCTACCTTTGCATCCTCGCACTGAAGGAATGTGTGACCACCAAGTCAGATTTTGCACGTGCAGGATGCTAGGTGTGAAACCCTGGACTTGCAGGTGAATGGCACGTCCTTATAGCCTCCCTCCCTACCGTAGGTCTACCCTGCCACCCACACATAGTAGGTGCAACAAACACCAGCAGCCAAACCAGACAGCTCAAAGCAGCTCTATGTGCAGTCTCCAGGGCTGTGCTCAACCTCGGTCTCAGGAGAGACAAGCAACACCACTGTGATCTGAGGAACAAATGTTCATGTCTTCTTATGGTCACTCCAGAACTACAGATCTACTTGGCTTAATTGATAACTCGTGGTATGTCCACTGGGATGCCGTGGGGCAAGCTTTATACACTTCAGCTTGGAGCCAGGAAGGAAGCCTTGTAGATAAGCCCTCAGAGACCAGGTAAAGATCACGTTGAAAACATAGGAGGATGTGCAGCACCATGGAACAAGGACTGTTTGGGTGAGGAAGAATGGTTTGGACTTGGACAGATCTGGTATTATTTTGCTAGCTTTGTCAAGGCACTTTTTCCTGTACCAGTCAAACAGTGGCAACAACTGTAACCCCTCTTCTGATGGGTATTAACAAGTCCTGCAAACTTTCTGCTATATCTTTGTGTCTCTTATTTTCTGCATTCTCTAAGAAGGTCACAGGACCAAATCATGCACAAAACTTCAAAATATGTCTTATTTTAATTACTGAACACCACCACCTGCTTTTTGTGTGCATCATGGCAGCCTTGGAGCTTTAGCTATGGACCGTGACCTCATTGTGCTTGGACCTGTACAGCACAGGAGACGTTATTCTCTATCCCTCACACATCTATGGCATCGCTGACAAAATGCAGCTGTTAATCCGATGCATGTACCAGCTCATTTCCTTTCCTTCTTTGCTTTAAGAAGGGAGTTTAAAATCAAATGCAAAAAATGCAGGTTTTACAGATAATGCTGCACTTGTTTGAGAATTGCAGAATTCAAAGTTCATAGATTCATAGACGCTAGGGTTGGAAGGGACCTCAATAGATCATCGAGTCTGACCCCCTGCATAGGCAGGAAAGGGTGCTGGGTCTAGATGACCCCAGCTAGATGCATATCCAACCTCCTCTTGAAGACCCCCAGGGTAGGGGAGAGCACCACCTCACTTGGGAGCCCATTCCAGACCTTGGCCACTCGAACTGTGAAGAAGTTCTTCCTAATGTCCAGTCTAAAAAGTTCTCAGACATCTCCATAACGTGAACACCAGACACTTTCACAAAGGACTGGAAGACTCATTGCAAATAGCCAAGAAATTGATAATTCCTTCCATGTCCTGATTATAAATCTTATATTCACATAGTCTTGCTAAAAATCAGCAGACTTATCCATTCTGCCCTCCCTATGTTATCCGAGTGCAACACCTTTGTAAGTAGAGATGGCACAAAAGGGATTGTTTGTTAAATTACCTTCTAATCAACAGAACTTACAGCCTGGAGACCCTGCACCTGTGGGAACAGGCTGGAGATCTCCTCACAAATCCTCTGGGGCTTCCAGCAGGTCATGGCTATTCATCAGATGTCTTGTACTTTTGCACTTGTTCAGGGCATCACAATCCACACATACACCGGGAGGGGGGTGTCTACACAAGATGCTTTACTGCACAGTAGACTAATCTACCCCACAGTAAATCATCAGCAAGTAACCATGCTAATAAGATTGACTTTTATTAGTAAATGATTAGGATTGTGAATCCAAAAAAGCCGACAAAGCTGGTAGGGAAATACATAGCGCCCGAGCGAGGGACTAACAATAGAAGGATGGGGGTGAGGAGGGGAAAGCAACTAGGTTACAGGAGATACAATGTTAGCCAACTAAGCCCGGGGGTAGGGGGAGGAGGGAAGGGGAGGGAGGGGGTGCGCGACGCTGAGAGAAAAAGAAGATAGATACACACAAACCCGTTACAATGGTCCGCCATGGTGGAAGAAGTGGTCCGAAGAAGAAGTGTCTCAATCCATATAAAGTCTCATCGCAGGGGTCCTCTTCGGGTGGAGCAGGGTCATCCATTGTTGAACAAACAGTAAATCTACACAGTAAATTAATCTACTGAGCAGTTAGCTAGTACCTGTAAATACAGGTACTAAACCAACCGTGCAGTAGATACTGCGCAGCAGGGCTCGCTCGTGTAGACACTGACCAGGAGCAAATTTGCTCCTAGTCAGCCACACCAGCAGGGGGCCTAGTCTTGGCACTGCTCAGCTTCCAGCTAACCCCAGGAACTGATCAGTGTGGGGACTGGGTCCCTCTCTGCCCCCTCCCCTCCCCCCCTCCTGGTGCTGTGGGGCTCCCAGCTCCCCAGAGAAGCAGGGAGTTGAGCAGCCCAGGACTGGGGAGCTCTTCCTTCCCCGCTCAGCCCAGGAGCTGTCCCATCAGTGGAACAGCTGGCTGGGCAGGGAATCCAGGGAATCCCTGCCCAGCTGGGGGCTCGCTGCTAGCTGCCCCACCAGGGGGCCAGCTTCTGCCCCCTCCCTCAACTGAGCAGAGATTCCCCATGCAACTGGGGGCTCGCTGCTAGCTGACACCAGCAAATGGAGGCAGGGGGCTGGGAACAAGTCCCTGCCCCTGCAGCTCTTTCCTAGCAAAGAAGGCATCAACAAAGCCAATCGCACCTTATCGTGCACTAGCAGATGCATGACCAACAGATCAAGGGACGTGATGTTCCCCCTCTACATAGCACTGGTCAGGCCGCATTTGGAGTACTGCATCCAGTTTTGGACACTGCACTTCAAGAGAGATGTGGAGAATCTGGAGAGGGTCCAGAAGAGGGCCACTCGCATGATTAGAGACCTCCATGCAAGACCCTACAAGGGGAGGTTGAGGGATCTGGATCTCTTCAGCCTTCACAAGAGACATCTAAGGGGAAACCTTGTAGCAGCCCAAGTTTCTCAAGGGAGGACAACAGAGAGTTGGAGATGCGCTATTTACCAGGGCACCCCTAGGAGTAACTAGGGGTTACTCCTAGGGGTGCCCTGGGGTAACCTGGGGTACCCCAGGGGTAAGTAGGGGTTCTTGTTCGAGAGGAACAATGGGTGCAAACTAGTGGAGAGTACATTCAGGTTAGAGGAGGCTAGATAGGTACCTGGCTGGGGTCGTCTGACCTCGGTCCTTTTTCTACCTGGGGCAGGGGATCCGACACGATGATCCTTCGGGGATCCCTTCCAACTCTACCATCTATGAATCTATGAAAAAGGCACAGGGCTGGGAAAGAGAAGCAGGGAAGGGGCATATCCCAGCCAGCTCTGGGCTGTACAGTGTGCAGCCAGGAGCTGGCTGGGACCTGCCCCAGACCAGGACAGCTCCCAGCCAGTCCAGGGCTGTGCAGGCAAGGCCCACTGGGCACAGGGCTTCATCCCATGCACATGGGGTGGTACAGCTCTGCAGCAGCAGCTGTCTCCTGGCCCTGTGCACATCAGGACCCCTCCCGCTGTGTACAGGGCCAGGAGACAGTTGCTGCTGCAGCCGACAGAGCTGTCCCAGTCCCTCACACATGGAGACCAGCCCCATGCTCCCTACCAGCCCCCAGGAGGAACCTGGAGCTCCTCCTGGCTGCTGCCAGGGGGCAGAGCCGAGTGTGAGTAGCCCTGTATCATGCTGCTCTCATCGGGACCAAATCGGTTGCCAAGAGGGAGCATGTGTAGATGTGCTCCCGGGTAGGCTTACTGTGCAGTATTTTTACTGTGCAGTAAACCTACTTTGAATTAATAGCACATGTAGACACTCCCAGGGAGAATGAACTATGGCCTATCCCTTTGGATGTCCCACCTCTAACAGTGTTAAATGCCTATCAGTAATGTTGCACAAGCATGCATGTAATACATTCCAGATTCTGGACTTGACTGATGCTTATTTTGACATCTCTAAAAAACATTTAGTGAGAGGCACGTTCAAAGGACCTTTCAATCCGAAACAGAGCGGAAAGGTTTTCATAAGCTCACCGAGACACTCCAGTTGCCAGCTGCTTTAATGAAAGCTCCCCAAGCAGCCTGGATCACGTGGCAGGGAACAATACACTTCTTTAAATAGCCATCTTGATCTGCTCACCTGCCTTGCCAAAGGATGGACACACATTTCAATTCATTTGTTATTTCTCAGGCAGCCGCTCTCTGTCCTCTGTGGCATTTTGTCCTAGCAACCAAAACCCAGCAAAAAAGTCCCCAAAGTGGTCTGAGATCCTACACGATGATGAACAGAACAGAGTTGCCTCCTTGCTCTTTGCTTGCTGAGCACTGCTTCAAATCCATGCAACGTACTCCCTGCAGTACACTGTTTAAGTCTTACTTACCCGAGAGGTCACTCATGTGCAACACTTCTACATCATGCCACAGTGCTGAGATCAGAAAGGATGCTCTTGCTAATGCTTGGAGACCTTGACACATTAGAACTGTGCCACCCACCCCCAAGCAAGGAAGCTGACCTAGTCGTATTGTACAAGTCAACTGGGATTTCAAGGGAACTGAATTAGCCCAAAAATGGTTACGTCTCTATAGTAAACTTCACTACCATCAGAGAGAGTATCCTCAAGCTGCTCAGTCAGGGCTGTCTCCAAATGCCAAAGCAATGGAGTTGCATCCAGGCAGCCATACAGGTGAGCTAATTAATTTAAGGGCAAACTAATGATCACTTAGCAGTGCTAACGAGCCCACCCAAGAACCACACAGAGGCTTCATCAACTACTTCTAACTCTAATGACATAGAGCACCCGACTGAGGGCACTGTCACTTGGGACGGTAAGCTCACCATCTATACAAGGCCAATGAGTGCTCTTGGAAACTCCACATAAACAGAGCTGATGGGAAATCAGCTTCCATCTGCCCTTGGAAAGTTTCAATGAACACCAAAAATATTTTGCTTCCACCAACAACCAAACACGTCCACCCAAGGTACCAGTAGGTTCCAAGTTGTCCCCAACCACATATTGAAGTTTTCCCCCACAAAGGAGGAGCAAAAGCATCCATACCAATAGCCAGTTTTCTGATTACTCTTTTTCAAGAAACATGAGTTCAAACTGGAGCAGGTGCAAAGAAGGGCTATTAGGATGATCAGGGGAATGAAGAACCCACCACAGAAGAGATGACTATATGAGCTAAGGTCCCTTAGCCTAGAAAAGGGAAAGCAAGGAGGGGCTATGACTGCTCAAGGAGTTAAACAGGTGGAAAAGAGAAGAACTATTTCAAGCTAAAAGACCATAACTGCACAAAAACAAATTACTAAAAAGGAGCCATGAATGGGCTGAAAATTAGAAGTCATTCACTATTAAAGCATTCCACATAGAGCAGTTGTGGGGTGGGGATGGGACGAGGGAAGCCTGCCACATGTTCTGGTGTATAAGGTACAGTGTTCCCCACATCAAGAAAGGTCTAAAATCAGGGTATGTCTTATACATCAAAGCTACATTAAAAAGACTATTTGAAATCACTGCAATTGAAGTTTACCAGAAGTCAGCTTAAGTTTAAAACTCCCCCACAACTTTATCTTCAGGGGAGGGGAGGAGCATGTTATACAAATATGTCTGATGCATCATAAAATAATTTATTTCAAGATGGAGGTCAATAATGGTATGAAGATTATCTGATATGGTGCCTGTGATAGCAGGAATTGGACCCAGTGAGGCAATAGATCCCTTGCAGTCCTTTGCTCCTAAATCAAAAAATAGTGTTTAATGTCCCTATTTCCATTCCATTTAATTTTAAGACATTAGGTCACCGCCCTGGATTGCTCATGCCCCATCTACATTGCATTTCCTATTAAGCCTAAGCACTTCCAGGCAGTGTTTATATTTGTATGTTGTACAACGCACTCCACCAAGCATACCCGTGATACTAAATCACTGCCATCACAGAGGAGAGCCCTCAGCGCTTTTCAAGAGGTACTCAGCTCTTCTAGCAACTGAAATAAGCTTTTCAGTACTGGTTTCCAGGATCCTAGATGGGTTGATTTGCAATGAGCCACAACACAGCCTCTAGTTCCTCTAGGCGACAAAACAAGGGTGTTTTCTAAGAAAGAATTCAGATCAGCCATGGTATTTTTAAGGTGCAGAGAAGCCATCAAAATAGGTTTTCATATTAGTTCAGCTGTTTTTATACCTCCAGCTGTAGCCATATTAAAAGTCTTTTAAAAAGCCACTGAAATATTGCAGTTCTTTAGTCCTCAGTGTGAACAGGTGCCTCTGTCCCTTTTAAGCCATAAAAATAAAACAGCTCCAATTTTTCACTTTGTAAAAGCAGGTTTTTTTCATATTTTTTACGAGGGTGCATAAAGGATAATGTCACTAGCACACTGCAGTGGGAGTTCACACACTCCAGCTACACAGTCCAGTACCTTTGTCAGAGTATGTCAGAGTCAGCTTAAGTGTTGCATGTGCCATCAGTGACACGGTATCAGCACCAAACCTGGGCCTGCTGCGGGACAGCCTGGTTTTGCTTTTGCCCGCTTGCCCTGGCATCAGGCAATGATGATATCACTGGGGGCATCCTTGTATTAACACTACACGTAGAGGTCGGCTCCAGGAGCCAAGTTCAAATCCAGACCCAAACTCAAGTGTGAAAGTTTTCAGATTTGAGATGTCAATTCAATCCCAAGCAGAAAATGCGGCCAGCCACGCTTAACACCAAACCCACTCACTCAGTAACCCAGCTTCCACGCGTGTCTCATGCACGTGCAGCAGACACCTCTCCTACCCATCCGCTGCACTCTCACATCTTTTATCCTCCCCAGCTCAGTGCTTGCTCATCTCCTTAACTCACTCTTTCTCAATCTGCCCCTCACCCCAAAGCCGCCAGTTCTTCTCTTCAACCCAAATTCACCCCAAAAACCTGTTAGTCCCTCCAGAGCATCTCTCCAAAGCTGCTGCAGCCACCTCAGCACTGTTTCAAGACTCCTCTGAAAGCAGGCACATCTTGACCACTTCCCCTGCACCACCATGTTGTAGGCTAAAGGAATTAGGTTTCAGATCTAGCTTCTCTCTTAAGAAAAGGAGCATCCCAGAACTACAAGGGCTGCTACAGGAGCCTGTATATATACTCCCTGCTTGCTCAGCCTAAGAAAAGGCATTAAAATATTGCAATAGACCTGTTTAAATGGCACAGCCTCTATCTATGGCATCATGTACAGAGATACAAGGGTTTATCTTATCCATGCCACATTCAAAATGAGTAAGAAAGCATTGTGCAGTGAAGAGAGAGAGGAGGCAACCACAACCTGCTACTCACCTCTCTTCTCCTCAGCAATGGGAGGGGAAAGAAAAGGCCAGGTGTTAAGTCTGCCTATGTATTGAGAGTGGGCCAGAACCACACACTAACTGCAGAGGATCAAAACAGAACATGCTTCAAAACAAGCCAGCAGACGATAGCCCCAGCTGGGCTCAAGTAGGGACTTTGCTGTCTCTCTCAGACAATCAGGCTGCAGATGGACACGGCCAGGCTGAGGCTGATGCTCCCCAGCTGGTCAGCCAGCCCAAGGGTGGTTGCCTGTTTCTGCTCCAGATGCCAGGAGTGGTGCATGAATGGAGTTGTGACTGCCCTAGGAAGGCATCTGCGCTTAACCAAAGGCAGATCAAAACATGAGGGCCAGCAACACAGTTCCCTGCCTCCCCTGCACTGCCCTATCCCCACGGCACACAATACTGTTGCATTTTGCATCCTTTTCTAGGCTCATGCAACAAGCACACCAAAAAGAGGGTGCATCTGCACTTTTCTGGCACTTGCAGTTTTCTTGCAAAGCCTCATTTCGCCCAGCATATCCCAGATGCTCATCTTCACTGAGGCCTGAGACAATGGCAAAGGTGAGGTTTTAAGATGGGCTATCACTAAGATATACGAAGGACCAACGAGACAGCTTCTGAAAAGTGACAATCTGGTGAAAATTCAAATCTGACCGTGGCTGAATAATTCAGAAACTCCCCACATAATTGCTGAAAATGGTCGTTTCATTAAGGGAGCTATAGATCTAGCCCTTTCGGATGCTGAAGGTTTTAAAAGCCTCTTATAGGAGTCGAGGCCATTTTCTTGGAGAAGCTCAGTGCTTTGCTAAATCAAGCCAAAGCCACCCCGCCTGCAAGGAGAGGGAAAGGAAGGAAAGCAAAGAATCCCCTGCATGAAGGATGTATTTATCATAATGCACGTGATAAGGGGGCACTGGCAGTTGTGTGTCTGAGCTAGGATTTACAAAGCTTGGAGAGAACAGAAAAGGCAGATTTAAGACCCACTTTAGGTTTCCCTAGCCCTCGTGGTGGTTCTAGGTCAGTGCATGGTATAACAGGGAACCAACAGCCTCAACAGGATTGTTCCAGCAGCCAGGGGGTCACAAAAGTAGAGGCAGGGGCAGATCCCGCAGGGATGTGCTGGTGCAGTTGCACCTCCTTTGATTCTTGCTCCACCCAAACTTTAAAGCCAGCTGCCTGGCAGGCGCAGCAGTATTTCTATACAGCCAGCACTGAGAGAATCAATTGACTGCATGGCTCATTAGCATCACTCTAATTCCTAATTTCTCTCTACTCCACAGGCATTAACAACACTTCCCTTTCTAATGATCTTGTTCCACTATTCACACTATCCTTTCCTCTGCAGTTTGTGTCTGTTAGCCATTCCTGGTACAATTGCTTTGCACATCTGGCGACACCCTGGGACCATGTGAGCAGGGAGCTTACACAGCACTGCAGCTGCCCTTCACCATGAGAAGATTCCTCTTTGCAGGAGGAGTCCACAGCTGGCCAGTCCAGGTCTATGGCTGGAACAGTGGAAAGCTGCCTGAGAATACCTGACATCTGCCCTCGTCCAAGCACTGGTCAGCCTGGGAAGGAGAGGGGAAAAAAGGGCTAGAGGAGTGTTCCCCAACTCAGGACTCTCAGACACTATGTCACCCCTGAGGCATCTCTACTGCTCACAGCCACAGAAAATTTGCTCTTAATATCTGTATCTTTAGGTTGACCAGAGAGCAAAGTCTAATGTTACCTGCAGCGTGTTACATGTTCAGTACTGTTCCCCAGGGACCTGCCAAGATTGGGGACCACCGCTTTACAGTCAGGGTGTTAAACTGACTTGGCCCCCCTGGGTTAGATCCAGAAAATGGGAATCATCGGGGCCGGATCCAGAGTCACCTCCTACAGCAGGGTGAGTGGCACCAGGGAGTCGCAGAGGTTCATGAAGCCACTGCTTGCTCCCTGCTGCTGACATGGGACATGCTGTATACCCTAGATTTTGGTGGCGGGTCCCACTGCCACTCACCCCACCCTCCAGGAGCCCCACAGGCCAGATAGCATGGTTCTGTGGGTCAGATCTGGCCCCTAAGCTGTACATTTAACACCCCTGCTCTAGAGCCCTACACATAAGCAAGACCCTACAATGCTGCACACTTAAACACCCCAAACCACCAGTAAGTCACCAGCTATTTAGCTTGCAGGTTCTTTGGGCCAGGGATCATCTGTGTGTGCGTGTACAGTGCCTAGCATGAGAGAGTTCCCAAACTCAGCTGGGACATCTGAGCACCACAGTAATACAAATAAGAAGTCACCTGGCTCTACTGGAGCTGTGCAGGAGATGCACGTTAAGCTACTCTGAGCTTTGTTTTACCTAAGGTTTCCCCAGTGACCATGGGACAAAGTAACAGTAGGCACCATTTCATGTTCAGATGCAATTTTGTGGAAAGTAGGCTTGCAATGAAAGGATCACTCCAGCGCTCCTGGACCAAGACAGTCATGGTCAGGTTTCTTATAAGCATTCTGCAACCGCAGAGTTTAGACCCAAGGAGCCAGATCTTCAGCTGTAGCTCCTGGAAGCTGAAAGACCTATGCTGATTTAAACCAGCTGAAGTCAGCCCATAGAAACAAATTCTGCCATCCTAACTTAGGCCAAACCGTGATGCAAAGTCACTGACGGCTGGGATTTCCATTCATTCAGACTCAAAGCTCAAAAAGTATATACATCCTGTTACCTTTGCTGACTCCAGCCCTTTGTCTCATGCTGTAATTGATAGGCCTAACAACAGCAGTCCTACAGCACACATTCACTGGCCTGCCCTGCAAACAGCATGTCATTGAAGCCTGGTGGTGAAAAGGCATGCACAAACACAATGGGCCTGGGATTAAGCCCAGCTGCAGTACCAAAGTAAATACTTTTGCTGCTGACAGTTTGTCTGCAGGGATTTAGAGGAAAGTTTTGTGCATTTACTTACACAACATATGGTTTTATTTTCCCTGTTAACAAAAACAGTAGTGGTCAAAAGGAATCACCCTCTGACAACCGCTCAGTGGCCAATGTGAAGCAGGCTTGATGAGCTCAGTCCTTGTCCTAACACAGCGGCACTCAACTTTCTGGTCCTGCAGGCTAGACGAGTGATGCAGAGCTGGTCTGCAGCCCGGATCCCGTGGGCATGGTCAGTCTGTGGGCTGGGTCCAGTGTAGGGTCAGCCCGTAAGGACCACGAAGGGTCAGTCGAGAGCTGGCCATGAAGTGACCCCACACACCCGCATGATCGGGAATGCAGGGTCGTGTCATCCAGGCCGGGGTCTGGAAATTTGGCAGTGGGGGAACAGTGGCAGCATGAATTGCCACAGAAGGTTTGAGTGCCACTGTCCTAACATATACGCTTGAGAATAATCCCCACAGCTCTTCAGCACCAGGGCTGAAGGACTGAATGGCCTTAGAGGCTAATCTGTCCTATCTTCCTTCCAATGTATCAGCCACGTCAGGTTTGGGGCCTATTAATGATGTGATTTGGACTGTGCTCTGGGAATATATAGCAGAAGTCAATCTCCAGGGCTGTCAGCCCTGCTCCTTTAATTCACTTTGTGATAAAAACTCCTCTACAATCTGTTTGCCTGAGGCTTAGAAGCAGCCTGCTCTAATCTGCATTAGTAAATGTACTGGGATTTCTAAAATAAACACAGCCCTGATGTGAATGAGGGCAAGGTACAGGTGGTAAATCATCAGGCTCCAACCTGACCATGCAGTCATGCCCGAGGACCCCTGGACCACCAAACACCCCCCTGATCACACCTGTCTTTCAATCTGCAAGGGCTAAAACTTCACTTTAAATACACCATTGATTTCAATGGTGTCAAAGAGAACTTCACCCTATACCCCCATAGCCTGGGGAGTCTTATTTAAATATCACTGATCCTCATGAGTTACAGGCTCTACAACACAGCCAGCAGCAGTTAGCATTGCCAGGGTCAGAGTCTACTATGAAGCTGCGAAAAGGGGCATTAGTTAAGGCCGCGTATATGAATTCATTGTTTTCCAGGGAGTAAATCCAAGCTGGAACTCAGCAGGGCAGAACATGCAAACCCAAGACAGGTGTTATTCCCAGGCATAGCGGGTGGCCACAGGGGTTGGAAAATTGTGATTAACCAGCCAGGAGGCAACGCATAATCTAGTTTGCACTGGCCAATAGGAAACACACTCACTGAGGGCCAGATTGCGTGGAATTGCCCATATACCGAATGTCCTCAACTGCCATAGACAACTATAGGAGTGGAGTGTCCAAAGCATTTTGCCCTAGGGGACAGCGCAGATGACAGGCAGAGACAGCTAGAGAAATGAAGGCAGAAAGGGAACAAGCAGCTGCTTATGCCATCACAGAAAGAAAGCCCAAAGACTGTGCATCAGAGATGCCACCATAGGCAAAATATCATAGTCCACACTGCTATCCACAGGCGAATAAGATGCATGGAGAATGGCAGTAAATGGCTTTTATTTCTATGGGGGAAGTTCAACAAAAACCCCAAACTTTATTTAACATTTTTGTCTCAAAAGACTGGGGTTTTCACTTCAGGAGAAGAAGTTGCAAAGTGTTCTGGTCTGGCAATCAACTGAAGACTGAAAATGTTTGGGCCAAAAACCAAAACAATTCTGGTTTTCTGGGTTTGGGTTTTGTTTTGGTCCTTGGCCAAAATTCTTTAGTTTTGAGTTGCTGAAAACTGAACATTTGTTCAGCTTTTTCTTTTGTCGAATGAAACCTCAACACTTTTGTTGAAATTGGACATTTCCCATGGAAATTTCTGTTTTGACAAAAAATGCCATTTTTGGAAGAAAGAATACTTTGAACAAAAAGTCTCTGTAGGTGCAGATCTTGGTGGGCATGTCAGCCCCTTCTCTATACCAGCTGTTCCCTGCCACCTACCTGAATACAGGAGAGTCCAAGGCTTTGACTCCGGCGTAGTCTCTTTGTACACTTTGTAGTGTAGTCTCCAGTGTAGCTACAGCCTCCTGTGTCTCACAGATTACAAGAGTACAAGTCCACACTGAGGACATGCACTAGTATATCTTCACTGAGCTACCCACATCAATGGTCGAAACATCCAGCGTGGATATATAGCCTATATAGCACTGAACTTCCTTTCCGCACCATAACTGTTTGTTAGATTGATACCCCCCTTTTTTAAAGTATCTGCCATCCCTGTGAAAGTTAAATAGTGAAGAAGAAGAATTTTCTGAATTCCAGAGACACTAGATCCTGCGTTGGGATAGCTCAGATGCTACGGGCCTGTGGTTTTGGAAGGGAAGATTGTTAGTTCAAGCTCTCTCAGTCGCCAAAACCCAACTGAGCCTCAGCATCATTATAAACCTCAGTTCTCCTCCTGCCACAAGCTCCACAGAGGGTGTTTCTGATAGTATACAGTCCTATGTTGATACCGTCCATTAGGGTGTGAACTTACAGGCAATTAATTGCCTGGTAAAAGGGGGTGAGGCTATACCACACATCACCTGCTCTGTGGTAACTGGCTATGTGCACTGGCTATGTGCACTCTTACCCTATAGTAAGCAGAATACAATATTGCCAGAAGTATGAGGATAATCGTATTTGAACAGTAAATTTGACGCATGTATGCTAGATAACGGCAAAAGTTGCCAAAATGTACAGTAGGTCAGGCAGAGCGAACGAGAGCTGTCCATTGAAAGAAAATGTTCATATTTGATCAGTGGTCCATCTTCCTAGGACCCTAATCCTCCCATAATCCTAAAAGTATCTTTGCGTTGTACCTCATGTGCACAGATGGACTTGGAAATATAGTACCTACTTGGAGAGACTTCTAAAGACAAGAGTGCAATGGGATGAGCGTTAGATACTCAAATCTCAAGAGATGGCAGTGAGCAAAATGATCAAATCATTTTTTATTTATGGCAATATGTTCATAGATTAAGGGCAAAAAAAATCTACCTTTGCTTATTCTTATAGTTTTACTTTTGCCTATAATGACATTGTTGTGTGGTCCATTTTTTGATAAATACGGGTAATTCTGAGCTTCCCATTTTCACATCTGAGAACCCCAGTGGAAGCTGAACCACAGGAGCTTATCCTAAAAAGAAAGAGAAGTAAATGGCTACAAGTTAAATTCCACTTGCCACAGATTAAGAGTGTGTATATGGGTAGTTGCCACTGAGAGTTTGATGGGAATAAAACCCCGTTCCTTTTTGTGCCACAGGAAAGCGCTCATACATCCACACTTTTAGAGATAAGTGAAATTGCTCCAAAAGACATCAAGTACCATATCACTCATGAATGTTTGACCCCCCAAAGAGATCAAACCCTTTTTCTGAAATCCCTGAGATGAAAGTGAATGTTTTTATTACTTGCCACTGAGCAGAGGGCTTAGAGATGGAAATGAACAGGATCCCCAAATGTGACCCACCTGTGAACCGTGCAGAGGTTTAGATCCAGATTCCTCAGTGCAGCCCCTATCTCTATTAAAAACAACGTCCAATGCTGGGTCCAAACCTACATGGATTTGGAAGATGGTTGACTCTGGATCTGGATGTCAGAGCTCCGCCTGTATAAGGTGGCTCTGAACTAGATTAATGGATTCCCACCCCTGGGACTCTGTGTGAGTCTGAGCACGGCCCTAGATTATGAATTGCACAGGCCCTTCTCCCATTGAAATTCCAGTGGAGAGCCCATTCTGATATTCCTCACTGAGGAATAGCCTGAAAGCATGCCTCACCCAAAAGCAAGAGGTACTTTAAAGCTTTAAAAAAGTTTGTGTACTATTTCTAGCCTGACTTTCAGATGTGTTTTCCATAAGCCTTTGAACTGTCAGGTGCTTCTCCCATCTGAATTAGACCTAAGAACATATTGCGGCAGCTCCAGCGCTAATGTAGACTGGTAGAGGCTACAAACCACCGGCAGTATAAAACAGAGGAAGGCTGGTCTTCAGGTGCCTTTAGCACAGTGAAATTTCTCCACACCAGCTGGACAGAAAAGCCTGCCTTGATCTCCCCGTGGTGAGAAACAGGCTCCTGAAGAGCAGAGCTTGACAAAACACCAGGCACCAAGACTGAGTTCTTGGGAAAGTCCTATCGAGCCCAGCACAAAACTGAAGAAACCGCGGAGCTGAAGAAAGACTTGATTTCATTTAGACTGACATTTGGACTGCAATGTCGTTTTAATAAGCCAGGAGAGCCTGGGTGCAGCTATTGGGAAACCCAAGAAGAGGGAAACCGAGGCAGAGGCCTGGCCAGACACCAAGCTGGGTAAGCCTTTGCATCGATGCCATGTACCATGACTAACTTTTCCCACCTCTCTTTTACAGATGTGAAAGATTGAGGAAGCTACAATTCTTTTGCTTTGTAATGCAGTTACTCAGGAAAAGACTAATTCAGTGGCGGTGTTATTACAGCAGGTCCTCAGGTCTCTAAACACAGCCAGCAGCTATTAGCCAGGCGTCAGCTACTGGACGTGATTTCCCACTGCCCAGCTGTGTGATTATCAAGGTAACTAACACAAAACCATCTGACGAGGCAGAGCGGCTGCGGGCCACTGGAGCGCAGAGTCTTGGAGGCAGCTTGTAAGCAGAGAAGAACTGGAAAGCACAACACATCGTTCTCTTCTGCCTCTTTCCAAGTGAAAGCAGAGCTAAGAAAAACAAGCCATTTTACTGTAGGTAAATATATGGAGCTATTGATATCAATGGGGAGCCCAGCAGAAAAAAAATCACTCGTACTCTTATAGTTTTGTTTGGCAAACCAACTGTTTGTTACCTCCCTACCCTGTAGCTTTTTAACTTACTAGAAGCAGCAGTTGATACCTGTTAAGTAAGGTTTGTTAACGTTTTATTGCATGGAAGCAATAAATAAATAGCATTTTATTACATTCGAAGCACGGCTGCAACGATGCCAAATGTCCAACGAAGACCCGAGCGCAGAGGCCAAAAGTTGGTGCATGCAGAGACGGGGACTTCGGTGCTGCAGACTTTGTGTGAGCTCTCTGCCATGGGGAAGAACATCAGCAGGGAGTTACTCCATCTCCTGGCCTCAGTTTCCCCACCTGAGGAAGGAAGGTAATAATGCTTAGTGATTTCACTGCCTCCGTGAAGGCATTTTAAATGGTTCTAAGCACCTTGGGAACTGTAAGAGGGCGATGCTCAAGCTTCAATGGCATGTTTGTCTGCCTATCTGGATGCAACATGCTGATTTCTGAACACCACAGCAAATCCATTTGGAGAATGCTCTAGTCATCCCCAGGCAGCAGCCTTTCAGATTTGTGGTGAAAATCATACATATGGAAAAGCCACAGCACTTAAAGATGCTTCTGGCAGCTGTGGGGCGGGGGCTCTGCCAGCAAGGGGAAGCAGAGGGAGAGGAGAGGGAATGCGCCTCATTCTCTCCCACCTTCTAGGATGCTGCCTCCCTAAAGCCGGCTCCGTAGAGGGGGGCAGCCACCCTCCACCCCCACTCCCAACCCCAGAAAAAAAGAAAGGCAACTTGGAATGAGGAGAAGAGACACAAAGAAAACCTAACATGAACAGAGAAGAGATGGGGAACCCTGGTACTGAAAGAGGGATAATGGGATGATGGGGAGGAAAGAATGAAGAGCCCTAGAAGGGAGGAGGGGAAGCCGCTGCTGTGGTCAGGAAAAAAATGGGAGGAACATGGAGATGTCAGCATGGAGAGCGGGCAATGTGACGGCGCAGACCGAGCTTTTAATACTTCCGAGCATAACAGCATGAATTTATCTCTTCCCATATTTGCTAGGGCTGTCCTTGTCAGGGCACATTCACATCACCACCCCGCTTCATTGTAAATGCCACCCAAATTTCCTTGGAGCTTTCCTCTCCCTGCCCGATTTCTTTTTAACCAACCAGAGGGGACACTTTAATTGGATTCCTAACAAGTGATTATCATGTCTATAAAGTCCATTTGACAGGGCAGACATTACCTATTTTGTTCCAACGGAGAATTCATGACGATCACAACTCTTCCAGCCTCAGCTTTCACAACTGCATTGTCAGGTTTCAGGGGGAGTCAAGTTATGATCCTGCTCCCACCTCCTCCTCAGTCATTTAATCTGAAAAGCTAGCTGCTCTTCAAAAATTAGATAGCATATAGCACTCTGCCTGTGTGAGCACCAAAGCATATGCCCTTCCAGTGCTCAAGCACCACTAATATCTCAAAACCATTTCAAATACTGACTAATGCAATGCAGCAGGAGCAGTTTAATGGGATACACCATTTATGCAGCAGCTAATTAAACACAGTAGCCCAGAATGTACTTGGACTTCACACAACCTCTAAATATAATTACAATTTTCTAACAGTGAAATGCATTTAAAACTGCCCTGACACAGCAATCCATCTTCATTTGCAGATAAGAGGTAACACATGCAGATTTAACATTTAAACAGAAACCATGAGCTCAGGAGAGAAAGGAGGAATATTAACAGATGTGCCGAATGAATCACTAACAAAGCTGGAGAAAGGGAGGTGCTAGGAGGTCCATTTCCCTTTGGAGGTCACATAAAGAGTGCAACATGCTCTGACCACGGGTCTGCATGCTTTAAGTGCAAGCTTTGTACTAGACGAGCATGGTATATAGTTGACAGATGGGCTCTATCCTTGTAATGTGCCCACTGAGATGTAGGTGGCTACCGTCGCTGTCTGAAGTAGAATTCCTTCCAGCTAGATTGGCCAACCCATGTTCCTCCATTGCACCAGGCTGTACAGGTGCAAGTCAGCCTGACTCTCTACTCAAGCCTTTGACTCCAGAAGTTTCCAGTTCAATCCCTGGCATCTTTCACAACACTGGCCGGTACTGACGTGTGCTAGTGGGCATCTAACGGTGACAAGCTTTGTTCTGTTTCATTTGCTAGGCTGTCTCAGATGAAGCTCCCTAGCGTACTGGGTTTCAATTAAGTTGCTCCCAAATTACACCTGTACAAATGAGAGCAGAATCCAACTCAGAATGTCATTTAGCAACACAGAGAACAGGCAACAAGAATAAAATACATGTAACATGACAGGTACTAAATAAAGCAACCAGATGTTAGCGACGAAGAATAAGCTACTGGAAAATAAAAGGCCAGGCTTTTGCTAAAGACTATCATTTTTTTAAAATGCTTCTGCTCCCTACTTTGTTACTTCTGTCACACTTTCCCCAAGAGTTCGTTGATCCTTTCTTTCAGTCTATCCCATGCTGAGTATTGATTGCAGGGTTCAAACTAAAATGGATTCTGCCAGTGAGATATCAGATGTTGGTACCATTCACAATTGTTGCAGGCAGATAGGCTAACTTGTGAATTGAGGGGGGGTGAAAAGTAGGTGGGCTATTTATTTAGTGAGTTAGTTAGTTTTGGATTTGCTTTTTGTCTCTTCTCCCCCTGCCCCTCCCTTCCCCACAGCCCCATCTCACCCCAAAATGCCAACAGCAGCCGTTGGCCTGAGGATGCCAGTTCAGAAATCCCAAGTAGACTACACATAGGAGCATTCTCAACAGATAAAATCAAGGACGCATGTGAAGAGATGCTGATAAGTGGGAGACAGAGAAAAGAAACAGGGTTTGGACAACATAGCTAGAATAGATAAGTAGATACCTAGTCAGAATTGTTCCCACTATTCCATTTCAGGCCAAGGCTCCTCCCCATACAGCTGAAATAAAACCTAGCTGGTATGGAGTAGTATTAATGCTTTCAGTTTGAGGAGATCATGAAACTGCCATATATAATAAATAGGGGTTCAAATTCCACCTATTCTTAGCATTTGCGGCTGCACATCTGACAGCATCAGACTGCCTGGAAGTATGGCACTGGGCAAACACTTGCTGCCTGTGACTTACAGACCTTAACCATCAAGCCGCTGATAATTAAATGCAAAACAACACAAGAGATCCCAAAGCCACCCTTGCAATAATAGCCCCGGTGCTATCATTTTTTATTTGTCTCGTTCTGACACATGTAAGAGGTAAAAAAATCAGGGGCTTGTTTCTTAAAAAGCACAACACAGCCTAGGCTTAAACCTGGAATCATATGTCAGGTGAGGCTCTGGGTGCAGCTGTGTGCTTCAGATTAACAGAGGGCTAAATCTGATTTAAGGCAATAAGTGGAAAGGTCACTTCATGTCACATGTTTCCTGTCTTACTCCATTGAACACAGATCCTCAGGTGGAAACCACTGTTTTCAGTAGAGACGGACCTGAACCGAAACCTAAACATGCTCCAACGCCGGGTAGATGGAAACCCCAACTGGAGTGCGGATCCTCTTCTAGCACCCCGACATGCCTGCAGGGGTGCTCAGGTCTGCCCGTTGGGGTTCATCTCTGGCAGATGCTTATTCTTAGCAAGATGGGAATTTGTTTTATTACCAGATAATTTCATGGCTACACTCAGTCTGTGTAGATGGGACCTCCTGTTAGCCCCTTTTATCACTATATCAGACCACCTCAGAAAGATTCATTATTTTGCCCAGATCATCTCCAGGAACATGAAATGAACAGTATTATCCCCTAGTCGAGATGGGGACCAGCAATTCCCCACAGGAAGTCTATGGTTGAGTCAGGAATATAAAACCACGTCTTCTTATGCAAAGGTGCATAACCTGAGCCCAAGAAAAGCCTGTTGAGCTATTTGAGAGCATCCCCCACGTGGTCTTTTTAATGTCCTTTCTTCCATTGGCACAAATCCCCAAGCTCCTTCAGCAATACTCCAACATGCACCTGACACCAGCCAGTCCTGATTGCATGTGCATTTGTACAGGAAAAAAGGACAGACACAGAGGCCGAAGGTTTCGGTGCTGTTCCTTTCCCACTCCATCGACCTTCCCTTGCTTCAGCCCCCAAACCCTGATAACCTCCATCTTTGTCTTTCCTTCCCCTGCTAGGACATCTGGCATTATCAATTTCTTCATCTCCTGTCTCTTTAAATAAGAAAATCTCACTTTTAGAAGAAAGCAGGTCTGGTAAGCTCCCAGCAGAGCTTCATCACCTACAAGAGCCAGGGGGTTAAAGTTGCTGTGATGATCCCTTGACCACTGGTACCCCTGGGCAGGCAGCTCGCTGCATCCAGTACACTGGCTACAACCACAGTACACTGCATTTTTGTACGTGCTCTACCAGAATAAGATAGAGGGAGCAAGAGGAGATTCCAAGCCACGGCCTTATACAAGAGACTGGGCCACCTTATAGGAGAGACTGGAAAGCCTCCAGGGTTTGAGATGTTGGAAGAGGAATTCAAGAACCTATTCCCTTCTCCACTGCCTTGCCCATTCTCAAATTCCTCTATATGTATAGAGCAGTGTTTCTCAACCTTTGAAGTAGCAAGTACCCCCTAACTTCTGAAAGTTTGAACAAGTACCCCAACACTCAATTGTCCAGGGGATTTTGCATTTACAGACTAATGTGTGCCATATGTTGGAAGAAGGGCTGTGTATATAAGGCCGTGATATGACAGATGTCTGATCTGGTGTGGGTAGGGTTGCCACCTTTTGCATCGGGGGTGCACAACTCATTTATGTACCTGGGCTAGAAGTGATGTTGGCCAAAGCTAGAAGGACTGAACCCAGTGCCATGCAAAGCACGGCACACCAAATTATTACTGTGGAATTTAATTTTTTTAATTGCACCAATTTTTTTGCCATAGTTTTGAGACAAGAAAGGGGCAAGAGAGATGAAAAGAGGGCGAGAGAGAGGAAAAAAGGGTGAGAGAGAGAGAGAGAGTATTGGGGTACCTGCATACCCCCTGCCTGTGTCTCGTGTACCCCCAGGGTACATACCCCTAGGTTGAGAAACTATGGTATAGAGCATCCATCCCAGACACTGGAGTGGAGGCCGTGGGGAGATGATGGAGGGCTAAGACAGCGGGGCTGGTTGAGATCATTGAGGAGCAAAGGATGGTATGCCACTCCAGTCGCTCATGGCTTCAGCAGTTTTCAGAGGTCCCCAAAAGTCCATCCAGGGGTCAGAGGGGGAAAAAAAACCACTGCTGCTCTTCCAAGAGTCGCAGACCTCAGGCCCCTCTGCATCGGCACACAAGTGCAATGTAAAGAAGTGCTGCTTTTTGAATGCCACTGCTTCCCCTCCTGGTCTCACACAGCCTTGCAGCAGCTCATACAAAGCGTTGGAGGCTCTTTTCCCAGATGCTTTTCCTTAGGGGCTCGTCCCAGTAACTTTCTGCTGAGAACGCGGAAAGCACTGGGCCTAAATGCCTTTCTAAAAGCCAAATTTGAAAAAATTAAATCATCTCTCTTCAGGCTGTTTTTTTCCCCTCGAGATCTGCTCTCCTGTCCCCTAATGTGCCTGAAAAGAAAAACACACAACTTTGTGTTTTCGTTCCATCAGGTAATGATTTTATTACACAGGAATTCCTTTTCCTGACAGACAGGTTCTGGGCGTGCTAAGTAGAGTTCATGGCTTCTCTAGTTCCTCTTGATAAGCAGCCTTACCAGTGGTCACATACGAGGTATATTTCCACTTGTCATTTGTTTTTTGTGCTGAGGGCTGGGGCCTATATCACTATTGATTTCTGCATGGGTGGCCAGAGTTACTCACCCTGGGAGCCGTATCTGATCCTCCACCGAAGTTCAAGAGCCAGGGGCTTCGGCCAGTTTCCAAGAAGCCACAAGTACCATGCCGGCGAGCCACATGTGGTTTGGCCACCATGGTACTATACCAAGGAAAGAGATTTCAGATGAGCCCTTGCAACAAGCTGAGCAAGAGTAGATTAGCTGTTCCTAGGATATAAGGTGGGGAGAAATGCTAATGTAAAGCTGGCCTGAAGCCCTCGAATCAGTGGAGAGAAGAGGCACTGCAAAGAGGATACTAAGTACACAAGAGTCACTGAGTAGTAAAGAAAGCAAATGCAAATTGGATATGGTGCAGAAATATGTTATTAGGGATCGAATTCTTGGGCTCCATGGCATTCTCTCCTCCACATGTATTTTAATTGGACTAAAATGCACTAATTAACACACTGGTTTAGTGCATACCGCTGTGATTCTTCTAGCAGCTGACCCCAGCGATTCTGACAGCCTGCTAGGCCACTCGCCACTCCAGAGTGTTTCCATTATGTGCACTGATGCAGGCTGTGGATAAAGATCCTAGGTCCAATTCATGTTCATGGCTACAATCCCTCTTTGTATTATATATTATTTGCAAACTGACTAGGAACCATGGACCAGAACCATGAGGTACCCCTAGATCCTTACACAGACACATTTTTAAAATGGCAGTTACATAAAAGCCATCTCTAATGCTGCTAACACGCACAGTTTTAGCATAGGTCTCATGACCTTTGTTGTTTTACTTTAAAACACCCATCTTGGAAGTAAGCTTCCCCCTCAAGTCCCTGCCTGTGTCTCTGTGATTAAAATAAATTCTTGGGCGTAGAGCAGCTGTCTTCATGTGCCCATGCAACAATAGAGCATTACATGGCTTCAAAACCCTGCATTCATTCAGCCCTACTGATGAGCTCTCAGTCCCACCGATGTGATGTGTTGTGGAACGACTGTGTTATAAAGGACATTAAGACCTCTTCCAGACCATAAAATATGCAACAAAACAGAGTGCCAAATACCAGTCCTTTGCAGGGCCTAAAACAAAGAGCCACCCTGCAAAGCATTAATCCATGCAGCTGCCTTGAGCTATTAATGTCTCTTAGCTTTACGTAAGGAGCCATTCCATGCTAACTATCTCTGTCCCTGAAACAGTGATTTACACAGTCTTTTAAACAATTAAAGGTCATTCTCTGCACAGAGGGCCTGAGGATTTGAATGGGAACAGAGCCTGAGCACCTTCTGGACAAGGTTGGGCAACATTTCTTTGGTGACTAGTACATTCATTGAAAAATGAGGTATTGATGATCATAAATCAGTTCACTAATCCATGTTGTTTTCATGTAGAGGGCAGGGCAGGGTGGCACCAGACTCACTGGCTCAGAGAGGCATGAGTTTTTGTAGGCAACAACCTATTTTGTCAGAAGCATCTTCCAAATCAGGGCTGTCCAACTAAGCAGCAAGGGGCCGTGAGCTGCATGGGCCACATCAGCTTGGTCCAGGTGTCCCCAGGGCTGCACACTACATAGGCATCCCGCACACATATGCATGCTGCTGCACCAAACTGCTGCGTGCAGGTGCTATCCCTGCACTGTGCAGTGTGTGTGGGCCCCTAATCCCCTCCCCAGCTCCCTGGGCTACAAGCCATGCTGCCATGCCTCACATGGCCCTGGGGGTGGGGCAGAAAGTGGAGGGAAGGAGAACCTGGAGCCCTCGGCTGCTGCAGCTGCTGCTAGAGCAATGGGGGAACAGCAGCTGGACAGGAGCCTGGGGGCTGTAAAGCAACCCCCTAATTGTGGGTCACATATTGCACAGCCCTGTTCCAGACTTTACATTTATACAAACTTTTTATAGGAAACAACCTACCTTGTCACTAGTATCACATCTCTCTGAGCCAGTTAGTCTCTAAGGTGCCACCCTGCCTTGCCTTCTGCCTGACTCCAAACTAATGTGGCTAACACCACTGTTGATTTCACTGAATGGTTGTGTCCGGAACATAATCATTCAGGGCCAGACTCACACATTTGCCAGAGAAGGTAGTGACAACCTGTTTGCAATCCGATGACTTTGTGGTCAGCACACTCAGCCACGATGCGAGATACCTCGGTGAGACGTCTCTTCCTTGCTGGATGGGATCTTACAGTCCCAAGGAGCAGTGGTCTTAAGTTGCAGCAAGGGAAGTTTAGGTTAGATATTAGGAAAATCTTTCTTGCAAGGAGGGTAGTAAAGCACTGGAACAGGTTACCCAGAGAGGTGGTGGAACCTCCATCCTTCAAGGTTTTTAAGACCCTGCTAGACAAAGCCTTGGCTGGGATGATGTAGTTGGGGCTGGTCCTGCTTTGAGCAGGGGGTTGGACTAGATGTGACCTCCTGAGATCCCTTCCAACCCTCATTTTCCATGACTCTACAATCTGAACTCATGCCCAAACCACCAGGCATTCTGAGGGAAGCAATTCCCAATCTCTCCTGCTCACTAACCCCATTTTTTATAAGTATATCAATATTCAATGGAGCTGAGACTGGAACCCAGCCCTTCCTCACTCACAGAGAAGAGTCTTTACCAACAATAAGACTCTTGCCCCTTCCTTCGCACTCCCTTCCATTGCCACCCCCACCTTTGGCTGGACGAATTTGTAAGTATTTCACCATAAAAACAAAACAGCTACAACAGAAGAAAACAAGGAAGCTTCACCTGTTGGCCTGATGGTCAGGACACTTCTGGGAAGTGGGTTCAACTCTCCTCTTGGAGAAGAGCGAGTGCAACTCGGGTCTCTCACATCCTGGGCAATTACTCTAGTCACTGGGATGGTGGATAAAGGGGGGCACCGCACCCTCTTCCATGAATTGACCTCTTCATGCCCTTTGAATTTCTTATAAGTTCATAAGTGTTTTTCTTTAAGACCTTCTTATAATGGACTGTTCCATCTTGGGTTGAACTGGACACTTCAGCTTGATACAAAAGAAAATTTTGCTTTTGGTGCTTAAATTAAAAATGTTGAACTCCATTGATTTGGAACTGATTTTTGCTCTCGGTTTGGCTGTCGGAAAGATCCATTACTTGTGTAATGGATACCATAGTCTTGATATCTCTGTGACATACTGACTTGGAGTGCACATGAGATGCTGCCTTCTAGTGACCAACTTAAAAGGAAGCTAAGAGATGTACCACTTAAAAATACCGACACAAGATTCATTCCAGCTACAGCAGCAAAGGTTTGAGCTTCTGCGGACACAAGCCCCCATTTCAAGATGGGTGAATAGGGGTGATTTTTCTCTTGATCTGAACTCCAGCAAACTTCAACTGTTATGTATCAACGTATTTTTAGAACTTCCATCACGGGGGAATCGGAGCGCTTTGGGATGCGCTTTGTCTAACTGGGCAGGAGGATGCAATGTGCTGGCTTAATCTGTGTGTACGCTGCTCTTTAATAACCAGCCCACAAAGAGTATAGGAAATCCAGTACTACTATAGCCAGCAGCAGGGAGTCCTGCCAGCTTTGAGAGCTGGAAAACTGGGCTTCTCTTTGCTCTGGAGAAATGGGCTGTCTGCCTGTAAGAACTCAAGTAAACTCACTAGACAGCACCGGGGAATCCATTCTGCTGCTGCTGCTATAAGAAAGAGTATCAGGCTGACCTTTGGGGAAAAAAGATGCTGAGAATGACAATCGTATGAATACTGATACTACTTTGGCCTTTCTATATAGCATCCTCCATCCAAGAATCTCAAGTTGCACCACAGACACAAAGGGTTGCAATCACCCAACAGCCCTATACCATACATATTGTTATCCCTATTTTCCAGCTGAGAGCACTGAGGCCCAGAGAAGTTAATGGTTTGAATTCCAGAGAGACCAAGCCCCTGCAGTTTGCATTGAAGCCAAGGACCAATGTGGGAGTTCAGTGTTACCTTGGAAGCTCAAAACCAGGCCAGAAGGGTCCTCTCAAAGTCACACTGTAAGCTGGAGGCAGAGCTGGAAACAGATCTGGCAACCCCTGGCTACCATAGGACCACCCACTCAAAAGGGTGTCCTGACTGTCTGAACCATCATAAAGTGATCCCTTAATCACAGAGCTCTGTGGAATGGAGATCTCCACGTGGTAGCTTAGTGCTTCCGGCTCAGGACAACGTCCCAATGGGAAACTGGGCTGAAGAGGAAGCACAGAAACTTCTCTCATTAACGGAGCAAGCTGACTTTTCCCACCATTTCAATTCCCTCTTGTCATGGGGCCCAGCTGGAAATGGAGCCATAATTTCTCCAGTGCCCTTGCTTGTAAGCTCTCTGATGAAGTGCTACCATATCCTGGTTCCTTACAACATCCAACACCTGTTTTATGTGACAGCAAATCCTCAGTTTATAAGCACCAAGACGTTTAATCTAGGTATGTGCAGTGACTGAAACTCCTGCCCGCTTGGTGACCCAAAGTGGCTTGGGGAATTATACTCCTTCTAGGGCTGTTAAAGCTGCTGGGTGCCTGGAAAAGGGTCTGCACTAACATTCAGCTGCAAGGGCATTTTTATTCCCAAATATGGGGAAGAGCTGAAAAAAAATTCAGATTTGAATTTTTCCAGTGAACAGGGCTGCTGAGATCTAAGTTCATCGGTTCAGTCCATTAGGTGTCAGGTATATCAGGAGTGATGGCTCATCTCTGCTAAGGGTCTGCTCTGGAAATCTGCTGAATTATAGGCAGTGTATTGAAACCACCTGTACAATATTATTAAAACATGCTGTGTCCCATCGCCATGAGGCAGAGTACACCGTGTCATGGAGCGTGACATCCCAGCTATGAGACAAGTTAATCCAGTCTTACGTTTCACAGCCACATCAGGTGGACTGCAGGTCAGCCATTTGAAAAATGTACTTTTGAAGATTTTCTCTGGTGGGGTTGAAAGAAAGGGATCATACAAACTGGGGCTGTGGAGAGCAGAGGAGAAGGCCAACGATCCAGGCCATGGAGTGGCCACTTGCTGTTAGAGTGCCCATGGGATGAGCAGTGCCCATCTGGAACAGACCAAATGTGCCCTAATATTGATCAGACAAGTCATTGTTATTGGAGCCCCAAGACAGGCACTCGGGCAAGATGTGGCTAATGTTTCACTGTGGCTATAAAACACTAAAGCATGCTAAAATTGCAGGAGACTTACCACTTGCAAGCATGCATCACTGAACTGATGTAGCTGTTTCATCTGTCTACCTTTACGTGAATACAGAAGAGTCAAATTGTTGTAATATTAGCCCTGAATGAAACAGGTCTTAAGTGGCACCTCTTTATTCCACTTAAAGTAGACAGATGAAACATTTACAGCAACGCAGCTACACTGTTCAAGTGCATTCGTTGTTTATCGCTCCAAATATCTATGGCTGAGCTTCGTTCCTCCCCTCCTCTAACTACAAGTATTAGGACCAAAAAATCTGGCTGGTTCTTGAAGATCATTCTTTGCTCAAGGCATTAGGATTTTGCACACACAGGCTGGGCAGCCACTGATCCAGATCTCCCGCTGCAGATCAAAGATCACTCCTTTCTATGTCTAACCTGATTCAACACCCAGCTTTACACCTCAGACCCTGCCCTGCTCCTCCCGTGGCAAGATCCACCAAAGAGAAGAGGAAAAAGACATACCTGTAGCAGGGAGACTGGGGTAAGTGTGGGGTGTGTGCCATGGGGCGCACAGAAGGACTGTGCAGAAGTTGGGGGGGTGAAGATGAAGGGCTGGGCAGTCCTCTGTATGGAGCTGAAGGGCTGGGTGTGCTTTGAGGAGGCAGCCGATCACAGCTGCTTTTGGATGGTTAAGGGCTACCAGGTGTGCAGGCCGGGAGCGGTCCGAGGCTTTCGGGGGCGCGTGGCAGGCTGTGGTCAGCAGCCCTGGCACATGGGTCGGGGAATGCAGGACGGCGGAGTAGAATTAGGCACGGACGCGTAGTGGTTGATTAAAGATTATTTTACTTACACCGTAGATGGTCGCGGTGCAGCCAGGGAAAAGCTTCGCTTAAGTTGCAGTTACAAAACTCGCTCGAACAAGACCTGTAGAAAAGTCAAGCCTCTTGAAATAACCCAGAAAGAGCTCTGGATACCGAAAGCGCGCAGGGAAGGGTTCATCGAGGGATTAGGCGGTGACGGGGAGAGGCTAGAGGTTGATCAGGCCCCTATATCCTTCTTAAGGCACACGCTGGGTTTGTTAGGCTCCGCAGCACTTAGAGATCTTCACAAGATGTGAAGTCCTCCTTCTCCTCCTCCAGATGGTTGTGGAGTCCTCCAACTTGGGGTTCTCCAACTTGGGCGGAAACCGCTCAGCCAATCGCTACCCGCCACGTGGGAATAATTTAGAAACAGCCAATAGTGGGAAACAAATTTACATGCGAATGGCAGGAACTCCTTTGCACCGGGGTTTTCTCTATGCAACTGAGAATTGCACCGTGCAAAGAAAGCTCCTCGTGGCGGGAAATAATTCTGCAGTGCTGAAGCACACACAAAATCATACCCTTGGGTCATGACACCAGGTACTGTAGGAAGGAGTAATAGGCTGGCTGTAATGGCATCAAAAAGAGACAGGAGAAAGTCCCCAAGAAGTAGGGAGGGAGACTCAAGCAAATACCACTTCCCTAGGTGGGGATGAACAGAATCATAGAGAAGTAGGGCTGGAAGGGACCTCAGGAGGTCACCTCTAGTCCGACCCCCTGCTCCAGGCAGGATCATCCCTATCCAAACCACCCCACAAAAGTGCTTGTCTATCTGACTGCTGCAACTACACCATCTTCTCCGTCACACAACTACAGTACCCAGGAATACCCTAATCTGCCACTCGTAAAGTAAACGGGTGAGGGTACTATCAATGACTTGCTGCTGCAAGGGTTGTTTCCAGGTTTAGGGTAAGAGGATGAGAAATCCAAAAAGAAAAGAGAAGCAGGGGATCCCAGGATGGGGCAAACAGCATGAAGCTGGAGAGGAAGATCTACAGCATGGGAAAGAACCTGTGGCAGTGAAGTAAGAGACTCTCCGCTCCCCAACCAGGAAAGGGAGAAAGGGAAGTAGAAATGCTATCAGAGGTCTGGCAAAGAGAGAGAGAAGAGAACTGGTAAGTGAAGGCTGGAACTGGGGAAGGTGGGAGGAAAGAATCAGAGGAACAGGACAAAAAGGAGGGATGTAGACAGGAAAGGATGGAAAAGAAGAAGTAATTGAAAAAGGAAGCAGAATGGCCCCCCTCTCCAAACACACACTAGCTGCTTGGTCTTGCATCTCAAGTGACACGAAGAAGGGTGATTCTCTAGGACGCTGGCTATGAATGGGCAGTGCGGTGGGAAGCCTGGGAGCAAACACCCCTGGGGGGTGCTGGAGGGTTACAGTGCTGCTGCCCCTTGCTCTCTAAATATTTTTATACATGCCATTGCTATCTACAGGTGATGGGAAAGGAGGGGGTGGAGCTGTCGCTTTGTTGGGCTGTGCTACCCAAAGATATAATGCTGCCTGCATGGAAAGCTAGTTTATGTCCTATGCAGATGGGCAAGAGATCTATATGACTTCTCCCCTCCTGGACTGTAACCTGGTCCTTTGTACTTCCACATGGCTGGGTGGCATGGAGTATGCACCACCTGCTGTCATAGCCTCCCCCACGAGAGCAGGATCATCTAGACCAGGAGTGGGCAAAATGTGGCCCAGGGGCCAGATGCCGCCCGCCAAGCCATTCTATGTGGCCCATGGGGCTCCTAAAAAATTTAGAAAATTAATATATATCTGCCCCTGGCTGCCTGTCATGCGGCCCTCAATAGCTTGCCAAAACTCAGTAAGTGGCCCTCTGCCCGAAATAATTGCCCACCCCTGATCTAGACCTTCAGCCACTACAAATGGCCACACAGGGCTTTCAACCACAGCTTAACACCTTCCAAAATGTAGCAGGAGACTTCAGCTAGTGTGTCCACATCTTTCATTCCCATCCCAAACCAAGTGTCTGGCCCTTCCTACAGTTCCTTACATCCTCCCCATACACTCTTCCTAATGTCTAACCTGAATCTACGGCCCACTAGTCTGTACCCATTATTCGTAGTTACTCCTAGGGGTGCCCTGGTAAACAGCGCATCACCAATTCTCTGATGTCCTCCCCTGATAAACTTATAGGCGGCTACAAGGTCTCCCCTCAGATGTCTCTTGTGAAGGCTGAAGAGATCCAGATCCCTCAACTAGCTAGCTCCTCAACTAGCTCCTCAACAGATCGCTCAACTGGGCTAGCTCCTTTGTGAAGGAGCAGCATCTGTCACTGTTTCAACCACCCAGTGCTTGACTTGCAGATAAATCAAAGACTTGCAAGTTCTCCAGTACTATCAGTGTCCCACCATAACAACGCAGAGGGCTGAATATGGCCATGGTTATTGGTTAACCAGGAGTTACTAGCAACTCCAGTTAACATAGAGAAAGGGGAGCCCTGTGTCCCCATCCTAAGCTTTGTAATGAACACTGGGCTCTCCTTTTCAAACACATATCTGCACAAGACAGCAAGTTTAGGCTCCCAGACACACAGTGCGCTGTTATTACAAGCATTGCTAGAAAAATATTGATCCAACATCATGCAGAAGAACTGAGGAGCTCGCTACATGCCTTCATGTAGTTAAGTTTAAAATTCAGTTGATCAGCTGGATTTTGCACTCAGCAAGAAAATGTAAATAATTTTGCATAATGACTTCAAGATCAAACCTTATGATTTGGGCAGGGCCCAAAGGGCTCTAAGCCCTTTGCAGACATCTGAAAATACAGCCCCTCTCCCAATGAGCTTGGGGTATAATTTGGTAGAGTATGACCTAAAACAAAGAGAAACAATGGGTAGACTTGGTACATGACTTGCTAATCTTCTGTTTTATTAGTGTGTGTGTGTGTGCTCGTGTGCATGCACATGCATGCGTGGAAGAGAGAGCATGGGGACTGTACATTTGTATTATAAATGCAAGTCTCCTATTATTCATTAAAACGAATTTGATGATCTGGGATTTTATTTTACAGGCCTTTAGAGATGTGCTAAAATGATGTGAGACAAGCCACATAATATGCCCAAAAATCACTGTAAATCTCTTTATTCTATGTCCACTAATTAAAACAGCAAACTAACAATTATGTTATATTTGCAAATGGGTCTGACTATGTAATATGCTGTACATGTTGCCAGCCGTAGGATGGAACATGATACCATCTCTAAACAGATGCAAAGTATTGCTGCTTACAAGGGACAAGGGTTGCTTTCTCTCCCACCCCAAGATTTCAATATTCCTTTTAAACGATAATTCAGTTTCAGGTGTGTGTGTGTGTGTGTGTGTGCACGCGTGCACGCACGTGTGTGTGTGTGTGTGTGTAATGAAAGGAAACGCTCCTCTCAAGATTTACTGCATGTCTGTTACTGTGTGGGCTGTTTTGACTCTGCAGCGTAGCAGAGACCATGCAAACCACGCTCTATTGGAATCGGTTCAAGCTTTTACAGTCCTTCAAATTGGGGCTGGAGCCGGAGAGGAAATACTAAAATCCTGTATATACAACTTCTGTCTGTGAGGGGGAGAGAAATTCCATGAAAATTAAGAACTCAATGATGTATAAATTTATATTCTGTTTAAAGCTTGGAGTGGACTTTTTTTTTTTCGTGGAAGAAACAATTGAACTCTTATATAAGGAAACCCAGGATCTTTAAATAATGTTGGATTCTGCACGCTGGTGGTAGTAGAGGAGCTCGATTTGTTTAAAGCCAAGCTATTTAATTAGCATGTGAGCCAAGTTTTATGAAGGTGAGTCAGTTCAGATGTGTTTCTGGTGAGAAAGTGAAGCCAATTTTTTTTTTTAAATAGCATATGCTGTAAACAACAACCCAAGTGCATTGTCCTTCACTCCCCAGCAAATAAACCCCCTCATTATAGCACAGCTGCTCAGAGGAAACAATATAAGATACAGGCAGCCTCAGCCCCTCTAGGAGAAAGGGAAGCCCCCAGGAAAGCAGCTCCCCTGGAGAGGCTGGAGGAGGCAGAGTATTATTTGCTCTAAAGGGCATCTTGTACCCTCTACTGGCTGCCCTGCTCTGCCCCGCGGGGTCTGTCTGCCTCAGCAGCCTGGGCCTGGGAGATGGCTAGAGGCAGCTCAGCTATATGAGAGCCCACAGGACTAAACATAATGGGCCACTTCTCTTTCCTGGCCTGGAAGTGGGGCAGGAACATGACTGCAGCCACCCAGCTGAGAGTCCCCCAGGCTCCGCCACCAAACCCCCAGGTAGGACAACAGGCGACAGAGGTGGCAGGTACCAGATGCAAACAGGAGTGAGAGGGGCTCTGCTATGCATTATTGGTATAATGGTAGACCCAGACATGAGTGTGAGCCCTGGAGCTGAACACTACATGGTCTCAGTCTGACTGTAGCCAGTTGTCAAAAATCAAAGCAACCATTAGCCGGTTCATTTATGCCTGAGAAAACAGGATAGCCATGGCTTATGGTTGCTTTCCTAATGCCACCAAGATCTTCTTTCTGACCAAGGCAGGTCCTGGCACAGGAAAAAATCTGGCCCAGGAGCACAGAGGGAATCCAGTGACTATCAAAGTCCAGCATTCACCCGTCTGTTAGGAAAACAGAGCAAGTATGATTTTCTCTGTATTATTTTCTTATAAACTAGTACTTACAACCTGCCAGCAGCAACCTGAAAGCAGCTCTGGGCTTAGAAAGAGCACTATCTAGAGACCCCATGAGTGTTTTCCGACCATGTGGAATTAACTCCCATTCTCCAGCTCACAGTTCCTATCCAAAAGGAAGCTGCGTTCATCAGTGCAATTCCCATATTGTTTCCATTATATTTTTTATGACTGTCATGTGCAAGGGGGGAGGGAGGGAATCAGAGGAACAAAAAAAAAAGCGAGGCAGAGAGAAAAGAGAGAAAGAGAAAGATAGAACCAGAACATGAAATTCTGCCTAGCAAAAATGTGGTCAACTCCTAGTGCGCACATGCACTCAAAAAGCCTAAATCAAGCCAAACTTGCCCCAAAATGAGGAGAACCAGCCACTTCAGTGACAGAGAAACACTGGTTTTTTCCCCTTTGTCAGAAGAAAGACTATTATGACCTCGATGAATAGTTTTGTTGGCATTATTTGCTCATGACTGCACAGGTCAGGAGAAAGCAAGAGCAGTAATTTGCATAATTGCTTTCTGTCTGCCGAAAATCCCCACGCAGTTTCCTGAGCAGATGATTCTTGTGGGAAGGTGGCGAGGCTGCGGCACAGCTGAGATGAGAGAGACTCTGCAGGAGACCGCAAAGGGGGAAGGAGATCAAGCCACACAACGGTACCGAGCTGCAAATGTGTGGTACGAAGCATGTGGTCGCGTACCGACAGCCACGTAGGAACTTTGTGGTAGTCCATGAGCTGTTTATCATGGACACTGAGAATAACATCTTCTAATGGAAACTCAGTTTGTCAAAGTCAACATTTTTGGCAGCAAAGTACGTAGCAGGATAGAATTTCTGGGCAAGACCAATGAGAGACAGCACGTCCCACGTCCCCCAAAATCGCTTAGCATTTGTGCCACTCACCTAGGATGTAAGGTTCAAGTCTCCAGAGCAGGAGGACTGCACCTCAGTCTTAGACATTTCAGGTAGACATGCCAAAGCACTGGCATTGGGGGGGCAACATCCCTGTTACATTGTACCCCACCCTCTTTATCCTGAGATCCTTGTCCCTGGGATCCATCAGACTGTGTCCATCTTCCTGGAGTGAATTCGGGGGCACAACCCTGTAGGGGAGGGCTGTCAGTACAGGCAGTGCCCTGTTTCCCACCCAACAGGCAACCCCCATCCCCCCATACATACAGGGCCTCTCCCCAGCCTACATCTTCATAGGTTTTATAGATATTAGGGGCTGGAAGGGACCTCATGAGATCATCGGGTCCAGCCCCCTACCATAAGCGGGAAGTCAGCTGGGATCAAATGAGCCCAGAAAGAAATATATCCACTTGGTTTTTGAAGGAGTCCAGAGTAGGTGCTTGCACCACCTCTGCGGGGAGTCCCCTGGGGCTGGTCAAACATGGTCTGTCAAAGCTAGTTTCCCACAGAACAGCCTTTGTGCCCGAAAGCTTGCAATTAAAGAAATTTTTTTTTGCAAAAATCTTGTTGGTCTAATAAAAGATACCATCTCTACTACGAGTCCTGATTGTTCTTTCTTCTTTTATATTATTTTACTTTTGGCAAAATATTTTGGCAAAATGCTTTTGTGGGAGTTGTTCCATGTTCCTTCAAATTTAAGATGTCCTTGAATTTCAGATGTACCCAAAGTTTGTGACTCGATTTAAGAGGAACGAAGGAAGGATGTATGATGCACGTAAGTAATATTTACCATTTATTACTCAGTTAAGACACAAGGTCTTTTTTAGAAGGAATCTTTCAAAATATGTCTTATATTCAAAGAAATATGGTAATTTTCTCTATGTCCCCATTTTCCTCTATGAGCTGGGATTCCCAACAGGGCTACATGTCCCATAATGCACTGCAAGGAGAGACTTCTGGTGTGCCTCTCCCCTTCACCAAGAAGATACTCCCTGATCCATAATGCAAGATTTAGTCCCCCAGGGATTCTGGTCTATAGAAAAGAATATGGACACAGGGCCAACTTCAACATCCACTTTTCACTGAAGAAATACAGCTTAGTTTTGATTTTTTTTTAATGAAATTTTGCTGAAAATTTCCATACCATAATTTTTAAAAAATTAGCCCAGCTCTTCTAATGGTCCACCCTGATCACTGTAGCATAAAGGAGCTCAAATTTTCACCTAGAGAGCCTGTGGAGCTGCCATCATCCGCAGTTTTTAACAGCAGGTTAGACAGACAGTTGGCTAGGATGGTTTTGGGTGGGATGCTCCTGCCTTAAGCGGGGGTTGGAGAAATGATCTCCAGAGATTTGATAACTTCTAGCCCTGTTTTTCTGTGATATTCTTGCACCTTTTTTTTTCAGACTGATGACAGGCGCAAAATTCAATGATACCGTGATAGCCATAGTAGAGCAGGGGAATCACACAGATGTGAAATAATGCAGCTATTTGTGATACTGCAAAGCTCATGAGAGCTGACTAGGTTAGCAGATGAATAGAGGATTCCCTGGGAAAATTAATCCAGGCTAGGAATGGTGGTTAGTAGTGTAAGGCAAATTCTCTGAATCGTCAAGTAGATTTTTTCTGAACCTCTTGCAAATTGCCAACATCCTTTCAGGAGTGTGGTCACCAGGACCGGTGGATGTAGCATTCCAGGAATAGTCTCTCTAATGCCACATACAAAATAATGCCTCCTCCAACAACATCCCAGTTGATAGTCTCTTGGTTATGCTTCCAAGGATCGTGTTTGCCCTCTTCACCTGAGAGCTTCTGTTGCATTGGTTATCTACTATTATACTGCCTTTGCAATGCCTCTATAATACAGGATCCTGCTTTCTTTCTTGTTTACGGTGTACATTCTCCATTGTTTGATGTACAGTACTGAGTTTGGCTGTATTAAAACACACGTTATTCAGCTGAGTCCACCTTGCCAAGCTGTCCTTTTTTATTAGTATAACTGACCTATGATCAACATGATTTACCATCTCATCATTTTTTGTGCCAATCTGCAAGCTCCAACACCATGATTGTAGATTCTCTGTCAGGTTATTGATAATAATATTGAATAGCAAATAGACCAAGAGCAATCCCTGTGGGACTCCATTAGAAATAGTCCCACGGGCTGTTGATTACCATTTGCCAGTTCTTTTTTAAATCTGTCCTTCAATCAGCTAACTGCTGTGTGGTTAATTTTGGCTACACTGATTTTGCACAGTACTACTTTTTTTTTTATTACAACATTATGCCGGACTCAGATAACTGCCTTATACAAATCTAACGATATATAGTTACCTTTATCAACCAAACTTGTAACTTCATGAGAAAACAATAGCAAATCTGTTTGACAGGATCTGTTTTCCCATAAAACCATATTGATTGGAATTCATTATGCTGTAGTGGATTAAGTGTTTACTGGTTTCTATAAGAAAGCAAAGCACAGTCTGTCTTGCAAGCAAGCTCCATTCCAAAGAGTATTATGCAATTATGCAAAGGCACTGGTAAGACCTTGTCTGGAATACTGTACAGAGGTCTAACCATCCATGGTCAAGAAAGGAGAAGGGCTACTAGGATGATCAGGAGAAAAAGAAGCCTTTACCCAAGTAAGCTTTAAATTACCCCTGGTACCAATAGCAGTGTAGCTGTCGTGGCATAGGCTTCAGCTAATTTGTAAGTATTGTACCCAGGGACCCAGGCAGAATCGAGCAGCCTACACTTAAGCCTGCACTCTCACAGGTATGAAGGTATTGATACATTATCTAGCCAGTTTAAAAAGCTAAATCAAGTATCTCTACATAAACTGCAATCAATGACCGTAATGTAGATTCACCCTATCAGAGCTTGGCTTCCCCTAGCAAAATGAAAGCCGGAAGGGGATATGACTGCACTCGATGAATACATCACAGGGTGCATACACCAGGAAGGAGATGAGCTTATTGAATCAATAGGATAATACAGGGACTAAATCATATGGAGACAAATTGGCCCAGAATAACCTTAGGCTGATGGATAAGGGGGAGACCCATACATTACTCTAGAACAGGCTGCTAACCAGGAGGCACAAGAGCACAATGCATCACTAGATTTAAGATGGAGCTTGATTAAAATTTATAAATGGGATTATATGATATGGCTGGCCACAGTAACAGAGGGCTGGATTGGCTGAGCCAGGACTTGCCTTCCATTCCTGTGCTCCTAGAAGTGTTTACAGGTACCAGCCGCAATCCAGATCGACTCACCCTCTCGGGATGTTTCTTTAACCAGCAAAACACACCTCTGCATAAGGTCTCTCCTGAGCCTGCTTAGTTCTGTTGCCCCCTTTGTAGCAGCACTTAGAAGCCAGTCACAGACCAGAACAGGGCAAGGGGGTTTGACTACACCCCCTTTGGCTGTGCCCTGCATGCACAGTTTGCTCTGCACTCACCAGCTGGCCCAGGTAGGGTCTAGCCAGAGACACCACTTTTGCATGGCTTGAAGTTCAGAGGGTGAACACTGCTGCTGTTTGCCCTCCCTCCCCCTGCTGAATTCAGCGGCAGGGGCAAGGGAAAGGAGAGGGCAAATAGTAGCGGCGACACTAACCCCCTGGGCAAGAGCTCACGTGCTCAGCACAGCCAAAGGAGGGGTGAGACAGTACCACTGCACCCTCTCTGGATCCACCCCTATTTGTTGTGTACATATTTTCTCTGTAGCATGTCCCAGTTTCAGTTCGCTGCCTTCACTTCCCTCCCTCTCAGACATACACAAAATTGTGTTAGGGCAAATGAGAAGAAGTGTTTGCAAAACCGTTCATGAAAATTTGAATCAGTGTATTTGGTTGACATTTCAAATTCTGACATTTTTCAGCCAGTTTGGACTCAAGCCTGAACTGGAATGAATGGAGCCCTACTGCCAGCACAAGTCAGCAGAAATAACTGTGCGTGTGTCTGCAGCAATCTACCCGATGAAATGAGAATGAGTCAGCAAGCGATCTCCTGCCTACAACCTGCCACGGTTGTGGGAAGCTGGTAGTTAGCATCTTTTCCTTGGGATGCAGCTTTCAAGCAATGCTTTTGTGTAGTGCTAGGCCTTTGCTGTTCCAGCGGAGGTGTCTTTTCTTTAAAAGGAAAAAATATAATATTGACATCCTGACTAATTCTGGCCATTAAAGATCCTATAACAAGTGTAGGGGTAGTAGCCCAGTCTGTAAGCCAAATCTCAGGCTGCATACCAAAATCCCCTCTGGAGCCTCAGTCTGCTGCAATATTCTCCATACAGGTCATGTTCCTGACCCAAACCCCAGTGTTGCTGTTAAACAATTGGCAACACTTCACTCCAACAACGCTTGCAAATTCAGCGATGGGGGAGGCAATGGTCAGGGATATTTATATGACATCTTGCATCTCCTCAGGTGTACAAATAGGGAATTTATGCTCATTATCAAGGGAGACTTAAGGCTTTCCAATGAGATATTCCGCACTTGCTTCTAGCCTTAGAAGGTGATATGACATCGCATTGCAATGTTTCTATATAAAGAAAATCTGCGTGGAGGAATTTTAGAGATTTTTTAAATGTTTTTTTTCCCTCTCTCTCCCTTATGTTGTATAAAAGCCTCGGACTTCACAGGTGAAAACTCTTTTTGGCACTTATTCCTTAAAAAGTTTAAACCATCTAAATGTGTCAGAAATGTGATCGCTGTTAAACAGGTGGCACTCGAACAATGAATGATGAGTTGGTGTGGTAGAAAGAGTTCACTGGTATCCATTTGGGTTGGCCTGAATAGGAGAGTCATAGAAATTATAGAAAATTATGGTTGGAAGGGACCTCGGGAGGCCATCTAGTGCAACCCGCCTGCTCAAAGCAGGATCATCCCTAGTTGTAACATCGCAGCCAAGGCTTTGTCTAGCAAGGTCTTAAAAACCTTCGAGGATGGAGATTCAACAATCTCTCTAGGTAACCAGTTCCAGTGCTTTACTACCCACCTGGTGAGAAAGTATTTCCTAATATCCAACCTAAATTTTCCTTGCTGCAACTTGAGACCGTTGCTTCTTGTTCTGGCATCTGCCACCACTGAGAACAGTCCAGCTCCATCTTCTTTTGAACCCCCTTGCAGGTAGTTGAAGGCTGCTGTTAAATCCTGCCTCAGTCTTGTCTCCTCCAGACTAAATTAGTCCAGTGCCCTCAGCCCCTCCTCAGAAGTTATGTCCCCAGCCTGCTAACTGGACCCTCTCCAATTTGTCCACATCTTTTCTGTAGTGGGGGGCCCAAAAGTGGACACAGGACTCCAGATGTGGCCTCACCAGTGCCTAATGAAAGGGGATAATCATTTCCCTCAATCTGCTGGCAACACTCCTAATACAGTCCAGGATGTCGTTAGCCTTCTTTTTCCCAAGGGCACGCTGCCGGCTTATATTCAGCTTACCCATATCATACCATCACCTCTATATTATTCAGACTGTTTTGACAGTCACCCCAAATGAATGCCTTTCTACCCCAGCACATATCAGTTGTTCTTAAAATACTACATATGTAGGAAACAGCTTATTTTAAAAAGCTTACCTTGTTGTTTTAAGGGGCATTATTTTTTGTATTCCTTCACTTGTAAAAGCTACCTGTTTGAGTGCCATGATGGATGTCATGGGTGTATGGGCCAATGACTAAAATTAACGTTTAGAGACCAATAAAAATATCTAGGGCTCAGTCCTAAAGGCACTTTATTACCATGAGTAGTGCTTATTGCCATAAATCATAGCCCACCTGAGCTATCAGTCCTGCAAGCATAGTTAAGGCATGGTTAATGGCACACAAGGCCACCTTTGACTCCCAAGCACAAAGGACTAGGTACCTATTTACAGCTGGACTAACTGGGAGCTACCTTTAGTGGGAGTCCACAGCAAGGCTCAAATTCACAGCTCTGGACGGAAGCAAGGTGGCTGGAAACAAGTTATCTGCTCTACCACTACTGTCATAATCAAACCACCTGAAGTCAATGGGGTTCTTTGTAGGCATAGAGGTCTTCCTAGGCAGAGCAACTTGCAGGGTCAGAGCTTAACTTTGGGCTTACCTTTGTAAAGCACATTAGGATATTCCTCTAGCTGGACAGCTCTATGGGTTTAAGGGACATCCAAAAGGGAAGGAGCCATTCGGTTTAACTTCATTTACCCTAAAAATAACAAAAGGCTTTACCAGGTCTACAAGAGAACAGAAAAAAAATCCTTTTTTTAAATTCAGCATAATGAGGGAGCAAAAGGCATGTTCCCATTCAGCTGTGTAATAAAACCATCATAGTACAGGTTATAAAGATGTTTCAGAGGCATTAGACCTAAGACAGTGAGTCTCAGGGCAGACTTTGGGATCCATTTCCCACTCATCCATCTGAAGATGAAGACAAGGAGCGTCTGAGAATCCTCTATACACAGTCGGGCCTTCTTGCACCACTCAAAGAAATATTCTTCCTCCTGTTCCCTGAGGGAGACTAACCCAAATTCAAGATCTAACCCCATGCTGCTGATCTGAGACCTCTTTCCTGGTCCAGAACATGTCCCTCACCCTTTTTTTGTGTGTGGAAATGAAAGGGTGTTAAGCCACCCCTAGGAAACCAAACAAAATCATATATTTTTTCTGTCTATTGCTTCTCTTCAAAACCTCAGGCCTCCGCATGCTCCATATGATGTGCTCCAGAACTGGCCACTCGGGACATTGCAGCTCTGGGGTTTTCAGGAAGAAAAGGGTCACCAGAAGACTACTGGAGAGTTTTGCTCATCACAAGGAAGACAAGAACTGTGAGCAGGGGCTGGCGTCATGAGTGCAAAGCAAAAGTCACCTTTTAGCAGTCAACTCTTTGGGGCAGCGATGACCCCCAATGTTTGCCCCTTGAGACCATACTGATGATGCTTAACAACCTATAGACTGATAACAACTACTTGTAGCAGCTCCCAGTGGTAACCAGAGGTGGTGAGCTAAGATGCTCCTCTCCCAGAGAGAAGGGAACTGGCTTGGGACTCTAGAGACCTTCTGTGCCACAGACTTCCTCAGCCAAGTCATCTAAACCTCTGTGCACATGTTCCCCAGCTAAAAATGGGGGGAAATAACACTCCTCTACCTCACAAGGTTGCTATACTGATAAGATTCACTAAAGATTGTGCGATGCACAGAGAATGTGGCTTTGGGAAAACTTGCAAGGACACCCTTAAGTCCCTTCCATCTTACCAACAAACACCGTCCCATAGCTCTGTTCCTGCTGCAAAGAAAAATAAATTCGAGCCTTTTCTGAGGAATGGGTTCACTTAACAGAGCAATAGGAGGCACCTTCATGTCTGATAACTAGACCAGCAAGGCAGGAGGAAGATATCTGCCAGCTTATGATCAGAGAAATTCCTTCTGATGCACCACACTTTGTCTGACAAGGGTCTTGGGGTGACTCTGGTATCTTTAATTAGACTAACTTAAATAGTTGGAAAACAATTTTTAGCAAGCTTTCAGGTTTAAAAACCCTTCTTCAGACTGAGGAAGTCTCTGTAGTTGGTATCCAGTTTTGTCTAGCTTTCAGTTACAAGTTATGCTTAAGAAACCCCCTTTGCTTCTGTTGTAGCTCTGTGCTTCATATTTTAACAAGTCTGGGAGGTGGGGCACAGTAGTATCCTTGCCTTCTAGGTTACTGCTGTGATGCTGATCTTTACGGTTGTGGATCCAGCTATCACTTCACTGTCTTTTTGTTGATACTTCTCCAAGAACCTCAATAAGTGCCTCTGCCACAACTCCAAGGACAGAGCGTAATATCTGTTCAAGGCCTCTGCTCACTACATTTTGATCTGCCAAAGGTATCTTATACTGGGTAGCTCTAACATTTAATGTACGAACAGAAAAGATTGGCTCTGAAGCCTAATGATGACATAAAATAAATGGCAACACCGCTACTTGAATGATATTCAAAGCACACATGAAGAGGGACAATCCTGTCATGAAGAAATGAATCACGTACCATGGGGGATAGCTCAATCGGAGGCAATGTTTGGTAGGGCTTGCTTTGTGCAGGGAGCTTGGCTTGGAGAAGGCATCTCTGTTTTTTTTTCTCAGTTCAGCTCCAGAACATAGCTTTGGACTGGACATTTTTTGTAAACTTTTGAAACGTAAACCAGTGAGAGGGAAGAAAGGACATTGTAAGATTAGAAAGAACTCTTAGTTCTTTTTAAAAAATCATATCACTTAACTTCAGTCATATTTAGCAAGGCGTTTCTTTAAAGTTTAAAGTATTTAGCTATTTTTCTGCTAAAGTCTGTTTGGAACTTGGGCCATGAACTACATCCAGAGGTCCAAGGCATTGGATGAATAGGTATCAATGGATCAGAAGCTTATACATTCTTCAGGCTTAAGTGATTTAGGACTTGAGTACTTAAGGCTTTCTTCATAGAAACCTTCTATACAGACTAGGTACCCTGAAGCTGTGTATCAGGGGACAGAACAGTTGGATAAACAAAAGGTGTGCTTGACCATTGCTCAAGGGATTTTCTAATGTCATTGTTTCTTTTGGAAATACCTTAGAGTTCATATCAAAATGATGACTCTGATATAAGAGTTTGTCATGTATGGTCCTTAGCAGCCCTGGCTGTCATAGCAGTAGCTCATTTGCAGGTAGAGAATGAGCTGCAGAGTATCAGAGGCCCCGCTACATATATCAGGGAGGAGTGATATCACCAGGTCCTGGGCCTATTGAGCCTGGACCCTCACTGGAACAGAGCAAGTTCCCCAGCAGAGTGTGGTTTTTCTTTGCAAAGCTGCAGACTTGTTTGGGTATTAAAAGCCTCTCATAGTTACCCTCTCAAAGCCTCCTCTCCTGCAGGCAGCTGTGAAACTCCCCTTACCATATAGTGTGATGCAAAGGGTAAACCCTCCTAATCCAGCCACAGGAGGGAATGCAGAAGCAGAGGATGTCAGGGCTACAATTTCTAGCGCAGCAAAAATAACATCAAGGGTATCGGCTATTTCGGGACAGTCTCTCATGCAGTGCTCCACAGCCAAGCTTTTCTAGGCCCCTACTGTACTTGCTGAGAGACACAAAAGGTATGTGTCAAACATACTGTACTTTCCCTTGTAAGCACTTGTCCTGTTCCCTGTTAGGTCCAGAGCTTTTATCTGACCATTTTCTTCCTTAATTCATCTACATTAGACCCCTTCCAACCCATTCAGCATTCCCAGGTCTAAGGAGTCTTCTGTTGGGAGCCTGCTGGCTAATGAAAACCTAAAGCGAATGCCAGGCTTGTGAACCCACGTACCCACTGCAGTAGGACAAATACCAGTAACAATAATGGACTCACACTTGAGATGGAACCAGGCACAGCTCCACCATCATGGCACATCAGGAGAGTTAAGGCTAGGGACAGTGCTGGATTCAGAGCCCCAGGAACTAGGAGCAAATTCAGTTTTACCCACTAGATGTCTATGCGCTGCTGCTGGCAAAGCCCTGGCCTACACAACTAGGAACAGCAATGGATTCTGCTTCTACTTAACCTGCGCAGAGACGCAGTTCTCCCGTATGTCCTATGGGGAGCGATTACGCAGTTTGTGGGCCGCAGCAGGGAGTCCTGCTTTGCCCTACAGTATCACACAACACTTCTATTCATTTCAATGGGAAGCAGTTAGCAGTTGGGTTTGATTAGAGCAATGGAGATGTATTTGATTGGACAATGGAGATGTATGTTTAGGCCCCCCCTCAGCTTCGGTGTATTTGAGCCTACATGTCTTATGTTCCAGTATCATGCCCTAGCCAACAAGTTAAGGGAAGATATGGCTGTGAGCATCTTCCACCCCCTCCTCTTGAATCTGTCCCATTGTTGAGCCCAGAGAGAAAGAGTCATGGGGCTAAGCGGGGAGTCTAAATGTGGCCCAGGAAGAAGGATACTGTCCTGGAAAGGAGGGAACCGTAGGTTTTGGTTTCTTCTCACTACTCTTCACTACCCACTGATGTAGAGCTAGAGTCCTTCCACTCTAAGTCATGGCACTAATATGGATTGCCATTTAGTAACAGGGGTAGGAACTGGAGTTGCATCAGCACATGTAAGAGGGAGCTCTGGCCTGCAGTCTACAAGCTGAGGGGAAATCAAAGGAACCTCAGTCCTTAGTGGGTCCACTCTGCTTTCCAGTGTAAACTGGATGTGTGGTGAGGGCTATCACAAGAGAAGTGTAATTTCAGGAGAGATTTAACAGTGGAGAGAGTCAACTTACAGTGTCCTGTAAGGAGGGGTGGGCTAGTAACAGAGCGCTGGAGGATGCTGAGTATTGTGTATGTATGGGCCTTCTTATTTGCTGAAAGTTCAAGACCTTGAGGTTTGCTCCTACCAGTCCTACCAGGTTTTCATTCCCTCTCTCCAAACAGGACTGTGACAGGCTCACACCCCTCTCACTGTGACGCTGGCATCCCAGTAGCTGGTCTGCAGGTGAGTGGACCAGCTCCATGCGACCAAAAGGAGCTGTCTCTGGGTATAAAAAGGAGCCTGGGAGCCAAACCGGGGTGGAGGGAGAAGAGAGAGCACTGATGCCGGAGGTGGTAGCTCTCCCCATGGCTGGAGTGAAGCTGGCAAATCCCTGTCAGAGGATTCCACCTGGCAAAGCCATGCTGGCATGAGTCTCCACTGGAGCATCCAGGGAGGATCTGAGCGCATGCCCATATGCTGTTCAGGAACAGGAGACTCTCCCTGGAGAAGAAGCCCTTGGCAAGCCAGAGCATGCTGAGGGCAAGCTGGTACGTGAGAGACGTGGTCCACATAGCATGGTTGGAGTAGCAGCGACAGACCTAAGGACTCCAGGTCCATTTCTGCCCACAGCCACTCACCATGATGCCTGCAAGGGTGAACAGGTCAGCCAGGAATGGGAGAGGGCAGCCCCATGGTCCCTGCCAGGGTCTGCAGAAGGGAAAGCCCCCCTCGAGATCCCTTCAGTCCTATCCACCCTGCCTGAATGATCACGGAGCCAGAACTTCCCACTGGGGAGTTATCAGGGCCATAAGGGTCTCATGAGCATAAAGAAATGCTACACTGGGAATTAGGGTATATGGCCAGGCACTAGCCAGCCCTAGGCTCAGGCCCAAGCCGGAGAATTGACCCACACCATGGGTCCACATGGGAACCGAGTGGACCCTTCTCACTTCAAGAAGTCCCAGGCACTGAGACAAAAGCACTGGGCACAGTGGGCAACTAAGCCCTGCCCATCACATCATCCCAACTGTTTGAGTTACAGTATTGTTCAGTTATCATTTCATTAGCCAGCGAAGCTGTTTTCATACTTCTGTAGACAGCTACCAGACTAGGCCCTAACATGGAAGCACACAGCATCCTCATCACACCAGGACACCATTGAAACCAACCTGTACCACTTGAGCAGAAAGGGGTGCAGTGTAGGAAAGGAGGAGCCCCACAGCAGAAGTGCCAACAGTCACCCAAGGTCTGAAGGAGGCCATTGAACTACACCTCCAGGTAAAATCTACTTCAACAACAAGTTGTGGCAGGCGAACACATCCTAATATGACACGACGAAACAGGCAGGACCCACCATCAGCAGCACTGTGATCATGAGCCTGTCACAAGGACCACATTCCTTCCTGCTCAGGATTTTGTCTCTCTTCCAAGAGACTATTCCTGAATGAAGAAGTCCTGTGGGGAGGACTGCCACTGAAAGGCTTTCCAAATAGTGTGGTCTGGGCATCTGTTCCAGCCAAGTGGGCAGGCGGGAGACCTGGGTTCTAAGCAGGTGGGAAACCCGGGTCCCAGACATGGCTTCAGCAAACAACAAATTTAAAATGTGTAAATGTTGGTTGGAGCAGGGAATACCCCCGATGAATGTCATAATCAATAAGGAATAAATTTAGGGTTTCTCTTTTACTGTAGCATAATAAATATTTAATTACTCCATTCAATCTAGAGTGGCTTCACCAGGAGGCATTGAGAGAGCTCTGTCCATGGGCAGATCTAGAGTTTTGAAAAGGGGAATTCAGATGGTGAAGTGCATCATCGCGTATAAAAACAACACACATTTTTCTCCCATCAAAAATAAACGAAAGGCTTCACTAATATGCTAGGGACCTAGAGCTGGGTTGTTCAGTTTAAGATTGAAGCAAAAACAAATACAGCTTAATTTCAATGAGTTAAAAACTCTCTGCAGGGCTGTGAAATAGGAGCTTCATTACCAGGAGCAGCTAACAGATAGCAGAATTGCAGAACAAAGGCGAGCTTGACCGCTGTCACTGTGTGACTAGAAGTGCTGCTGCCACTGCTAGGCTGTTGATTTTAAACTTTGGGTGCAGCACAAATCAAAGGGAAATGGAAGTACACCACCAGTGCAGCTCTGTCCCACCACACCATACCTACAGACTACTGCTTAGGACACTTCTGGGAGATGAGGATAGAGACCATTTTCAAATTTATCTTTATTACAACCTGGTCAGTTCTCTACCTATTAGGCCAGAAGTCAGCAACCTATGGCCTGTTGGCTGAATCCAGCCCACAGAGCCATTTTATGCAGCCTGTGGAGCTCTACCCATGAAGCCATGGGGAGGCAGGGAGAAGCAGCAGCACTGCAGATGGTAGCAGTGACTGTGGCTGCAGTGGCAGCAGTGTGGACTGGGTTGGAAGTGGCCCATGCTTCAAGCTAAGCCCTGTTAATGCAGCCCTCTGATCAAAAACATTGCCAATCCCTGCATTAGGCTGCTGACCTCCTCCTTCTCCTTCCCTAGCTTTTGAACGTTGGTGTCAGCCTGCAGGAGACAACTCCCGAGAGGACGGGGATGCCTGCCAGCATCCTGGAATCTGGCACTAACTCTCTGTGAGGGGACAGAACTGAGGCACGTTCGCTTCCTCAGTATTTCCTATGGACTAGCTCAGGTACTCCCCAAACAACGTGCTGGCATTTGTGAATCCTTTTTATAAACAGCCTGGGTCCTATTTACCTAAGGGATTGCCTCCTTCCCTACCCCCCATCACTTCTCCCAGGGTCAGCCACAACCAACTTCCGCCAAGTACCATCAGTGCACCAGGTCCGCTTGGCAAAAACACGTGCAAAGTCATTCTCAGTAGTTGCTCCTCAGCTCTGGAAATCCCTCCCTCTTGAGGCCCACCAGAGCCAAAGCCTGAATGAACATCTTTCAGAAGCGCTGCAAGACCTTTCTGTCTGGGCAGGCACTTAGCAGCCACAGCTAGGCTGAGATGCTGTTAACTGGATCTCCACTTCATTTTGTTTTATTTTATTTTATTAATGCGAGCTGTCCTTCTAAGTTAATCTGTTCCTCTTATTGTAAGCTACTCGGACCCTTTATTAGGAAGGGCAGTACATAAATTGCATAAATAAATGCCTTACACTAGAGGATTCAACACCTACCTCCAGGTCCATTAGGTGTCTCAAAGCTAGATCCTAAAACACCAAGCCACTCTTTACAGTTCAAGAAGGATCACCATGAAGAGAAAAGCATGTTTAAAAAAGTCACCATCTCAAGTAGTGAATCTCCACCAGGATGCCATTGTACCCTGGGGTGCCTTGAGATCCCTTCAAGGTTGCCACACAATGTTAGCACTGTTAGATGTGGAAATATGATTCACAAGATAACCCCATGGATTTCACATAGGAATCCACAGCGTCAAAAATATCCTGATTTGTGGTTTTTCTGAGTTCTTTGCAAGAGAAGAATTGTTCTATTATTTGTCTGTAGTCAAAAAAGAGTGAAAACTAAGAGCTGACATTTTCTGGGGAGGCCCTGAAGTCTAAAAAGGTGGAGAACCACTGATCTAAAGTCATCATTATCATCACAAAAAAAAAAGTGAGACGACCCTTAGTCCTTCATGTTTCCCATACAACAGAGAAAAAGCTACTGAGTTATATTAGTGGTGCTGTTAAATACTTAGTTTTCCTCCTGGCAATAAGTTTTCATCTTGACAACACCTTTTACGTAAAGCACTAAATACGTCTCAACGGGCAGAAGTTTTCACCTGCTCTAGACCCAGGTTGTACACCAACAAGTGACCGTGCTGCAAAAAGATTCTGCATGCCATTATAGAGACCCAGGGCCATCTGACACCTGCGTCTGATGATATGTGGCTAAATGATGCTGAAGTACAAACTGTGATGTTTAAACATCCTCCTGTTCATTTGCTGTAGAACTTCCTTTCAATTTGACTTTCGTCCGTGTAAGCAAATGAGGAGGGCTGTGCTTTCAAAAAACACCAGATGCTCTGTATTTTCTGGCAGCAAACTGTCTCTGTAATAATGCACCCTGACATGTGCAACATTCAGCCAAAAGTTACGCTTGTCCATGGGCATCTTCAAAGTTTAAGCAAACAATGCTGGGACAGTGAACTGCTTTGCTGTGCTGCCTTCAAGCAGGCTGTTTGCAAGGTCGATAAACAGTTCAGCTGGCCCATCGGATAAAAGTCTGCTGCAGAAGCCAGTTTTTAAGTAAGTCTCTGGAGGATCTAGAAGCAATTCATGTAGTAGCCTTGTTGATGGGATTTGCTGCTAGATTCATCTCTCTTTATGGCTGGGAATGCCATTGAAAATCTCATGTCCCACTATATGCTCCACTGAACTTCCAAAATGTTCTTTTCCAAATAACCTGCCCATCTTACATTGCCAGTCTTTGACATCTGGAGTCCAGACCTCTCTTCCACTGACCCGAGGCTCCCCACAGTCTCCCTCTCCAAGTTAAAAATCAAATACAGTCATTCTGATTCTCGTGTGACTCTCCATCAAATGCTGTCAGCAGCCAGACGGTCCAATTCGAATAGTTACAAGTTCCACTCAAACCGAAAAACCCGCTGCCTTAGATCCCAGAATGACTAGGATCACTACCTAGTCTAAGTAACCTTTCCCCACCAACAAGCACTGAGTCTGTCTATGCACAAGGAAAACGTTATTAGGGGAGAGAAGGGAATACAGCATCCGGAAAACATGTTTAAATGATTGATAAGTGAAACACATCCTGCAGTAAACCTGGCAGTAGCCAGTTAACTCCATTTCCAACTTTCCAGAATGGGTATTCATTCAACAGTGAAGGGTCCCTTTGCACATCACATCTCTTCCCCATCCACTAATTCCACTTACGGTTTGGTGGCATTGGGTAATACAGTCCCAAAGTCCTCAAGTGCCATTGGGTGGTCTCGCCTCCTGGGAAAATGCTGCCTTGCTCCTGTCCTCAGGCTCCAGGACTTTTAGTTAAGGGCTGGGTAGGAAAGGTTTCAACCAGAACTCATCCAGTTCTGCTGCTGTTCTCTACAGCCTTAGACACGAGCTCCCTCTTGCATTTTACTCTACAGCCACCACTACAGCATCTCCATGATGTTTCTCAGCAGCGCAGGATCAACAAGCAGCACCAGTAGGGTGGCCATCATAGAGGACATTCCAGTTGGTTTTCTGCTACTCTGTCCTCTATTGATACAAAACTGGACGCCTTTATGTCCTCTATTTTTCTCTCCTTCAACCCACCCCAGACATAAAGGCGTCCGGTTTCATATCAATAGAGGACAAAGGACAACTGGACTGTCCTCTATGATGGCCACCCTAAGCACCAGTCACGTAAGATCTTTGCAGTAACTGGTTGTCCCCGATGAGAAACACTTTTCTTCCCCGCTCTCTCCTGCTTAGTTCCAATAAGTAACCAATAGTGAGCTGATGTACAAGTTCTGGAGGCTTCCAAAGGGTCACGCTGGAGGAATTGTTATGCAAAGGAAGTTTTCCACTTTCTCCCTGTGGGTCACTTTCCCCTTCTTCACCAGAAAGCGAGAGCAGAGAGTTCATCTCCTCCCCCCTTAGGGTTGTTGATCGTAGCCGTATTGGTCTAAGCACACAGGCAGACACGGTTCTTTGGTGTGACATCTTTTATTAGACCAACTAAATAGTTGGAAAAGAAGTTCTTTGCAAGCTTTTGGGCATAAACACCTGAGGCGTCTGTGCCTGAAAACGTGCAAAGAACAATTTTTCTAACTATTTAGTTGGTCTAATAAAAGATATCACATCTATCCCAAGAGCCTTGTCTGCCTCTCCCTCCCTTAGGAGCTCGTGGCTGGGTAAAAAGTGTAAATGAGTGGACTGACTCCCTGTCTAGTCTTTCCTTCATGCCATGAAAGACTGGGGCACAGAAGGGAATACTTCTTCTCTGGAGCATTAGCCCATAAGGACTTATGCTAGTTGTCCTGAGGAGCCTTCTGGGGGAAGCATAGAGTAGGAAGACTGTTGAATTTAAGGAGAAAACAACATCTCCATACTGGCACCATGTGCTCCTGTTCTGTGGACAAACAGAGGATTTCAGTCTCTAATGTTGTCAATATTTTCTTTGATTTTCAAGAGCCCGAGGATGCCAGAGTGACAGCACTAAAGAATGACATCTTCTGTTGCTGGCCTGGGCTTTGGTTCAAGACTGACTCAGAGGGGAAAATGCCACTTACATACTGAATACCCAATATTAGTTTCTCAGAAACCCGAGATCCTTGGAGGTCTCCCATCCAAACACTGAACAGGGCTGCTGTTGCTTAGCTTGCTAGATTTGAAGAGCGGATAATACTTCTCCTTCTCCACCTGACTCCACCCCCACTATGGGGTAATGTGTTAACCTACATAAATGGATACTCCAATTTGAATGCATTTTTTATCCTATTGGTTCATTTGGGGTCCCTGCTTTACAATGTATATCAAGCTGCATCTTCAGACATTAACTCTTATGCCTTCCTCCCTTACATCAGGGATTTTGCTTTTTTGCCACTGTGCAGCATTTTGATGCAATGGACAAGCAAGGGGAGAGGGAGAAAAAGGGTGACTGGGAAAGAAAATGACCTTACTGCACTTACAGAGGCATCATCAGGCATTGTCTGTGGAGGTCTCAGTCTGTAAGCAAAGCTCTGACTGTGTGCTTTATTTTCCCACAGGTTGAGCTCCCATGGCTGTATATGGCCCTGAGGAAGGACTTCAAGATTTCACCTCTTTGTTTTTTTCTCTCTACAAAAATATTCTCCCCAAACAGATGTAACCTAAGTCGCATGGTCTCTGAGTAAGAACTGGGAAAAAATGAACGGCTTGCAATGCCTCCTTCAACCCACCCCAGCCTAGCGCAGAGCACTGCACGGAACTCAGAATATGTGGGCACTTTCTTCATCTGTGGGGGGGGGCGTGGAGTTTGCTCCTGCACGCTCTAGCCTGGATCAAACAAAGGATTTAAGTATGTGGCTTACACTAACACTGAATTGGCTTTGAGTAAAGCATTAGGCAAATACAAAGTATTATTTGGAGGGCCTCAGCTCAGGTGCCTATGTACCGCTGCCCTCTGCTGACAGAACAATACATTTGCTAGCATGCGTATAATAAATGAGCACATTGCTAGGACATCCTTTATCCTTAAGGAGCCCGATGTGCTTTACAAACTATGTGACATGCAAAGCAGCTGAGGAAGAAGCCGGCAGGCCATGCAACGCTGGCAAAAGAGGATATTGTGCCAAAGGGCACAAGGCCAAAGCTTTCTTCCATGGAAAGGAGCTGTAGCATCCATGTAGCACAGACAGAACCCAAAAAGAAGGCTCTGTCTGAAAGGCACAGCCCAGTAAACTACCAAGAGCCCAATTTATCTACGGCACAATGTTGGGACTCTGCTGGGCTAGGGATGCGGTGGTTCCCTAAGATTTAACAACATCAAGTTGGCGGTTAGGTCGCTATGCTGTCCCTCCACCCTCAACATGGCCTCCACCCCTGCCCAGCCAGACTGCTCTTCTAGCACTGGGTAAAAGTTTCCATGCCAGGGACAAAAAGCTTATCCCCTGTGCCACGCATACCGCATTTGTGGTGTTTGCAAACACTTGCCTAACTCACGTAGATCCATTTGTTTTGGGGACATGCAAGGAACAACGTTTTGGGCCCAATTTCCCCAGACAATAATCCGTCTCCTGTATTGGGGGTGGTGAACTTCAAGAGCATACATGAGAGGACATCATGGGAAAGCAGAAGGTAAAAGGGGGATTTAAGTGGAGGAAAGGGAAGAAAGAGGGGAAAAATGAAAAACGACTCTATAGTATTTTATTTGGGTGTTGGGCAGGTCCCAGTCTGGTTTTAATGACTAAGTGTTACTCTTTTATTACCCCTCATACAGAATCATGGGGGTACCCAGAGGTATAACAAGGGGACACAAGCCCCCAGTGTTCGAGCATCATGGATTTTGACTGCTATATGTGTAGCTGCTGGCACCAGGGGAACCAGCACAAAGGATAGAGACAGAACGTATCCGCCAAGTGCTAAAAGAAAGGGGGCTGGTATCTCTGGGCCTCTGTGCGGTCTTATGCTCTCTTCAGTTTTGCACCTGAGAATGTCTCTGTCTTCCTTATCCACCTTTCACTGGTCAACTCGACTCACTGGGAAGGAGAGGAATGGAAATGAACCTCTGACCTAGCCACAGAGAGCCCCCAGAGGGTGCTTCCCCACACGCAGGGGTATGCGCTTGCAGCAGCAAAAATAGTACTGGCACAAATTTGTGCCGCTACTTTTTTACTGCAGAATATACCCCTGCACATGCGCTTTGGTGTGGGGCAAATTACTCCGCTTAGGACAAATTGCCCTTTCCCCGCTCCTCCTGGCTCCCAGCGTGCTGGCGGAGCCAGGGTACAACTAAAGAAGTGGAGACGCATTGGCCAGCAGCCACAGCATCTCCCTGGAGGACCAAACCTCTGTGTCTGCTAGTGCACGCTCCTGCTGTGTGCATCATGCTGGGGTTTTTCTCAATTTTCTTTTTGCTACCAAGATTTCCTGGTAGCAAATCTGCAGTGCAGGGCATGTTTTAACGTCCCAGGAGTTCAGTTTGTGGTACCGCAAAGAGGTTGGAGGTGCCAGTCCACACTTGCCTGCACATCTGGATGCAGCCATAAGGGGCTTTGAGGCTTGATCTGGAGGTCAGGGGCTCCATGAGTTGTAAATGAAATCAGTAGTGCCACATACCAGCTTGTGCAAAAGCACTGTCTGATGCTGCCCTTTCAAAGCAAGACCAGAGATGCACTGAATTGCTCTCTGATGGCACCAATGGGTCATAATTTCACAGAGTTTCAGGCCTGAAGGGACCATTAGCTCCACTTCTGATATATTACAGTCCATTAAGGTGCACACAGACACTCCTGTATTAAGTCCACGGAGGAACACTCAATCAATAAGATCCCTGGATACTTAAACGACAGAAGCTGGCCTGGGAGTATTCAGAAACTAGGGGTGCATGAAGCTTCAGTCCGCGACTCGATTCAGAGAAGATTCGACCCAATTTGAAGCAAATCGGGAGAAGAAAAAAAACCTTTGAATTGATTCGGAAAAGATTCAGAGATTTGGAAGGCAGTCTTTCAGGGGAACAAAAACTGAGAAGAGGGATGGGGAGCAGGGATGGGAAGACTGACATCTGTAGCTGGCCAGTGACTGTGATCTCTCCCTGAGTCCCCTTCCAATCACAGTGCTCTGGGGGAGGGACATAGAAACATCGTATAAGTCTTTGTCTGCAGCCTTTCTATGCCTTTTGGGAGCTGTTTCTGCCTGAGCAATAGCATCTGAAGGGTACTGGCCTGGCTTGGCTTCCTACCTAGTCAGTCTCCTGCTACTTTCTGTTCTTGGAAAGGATTGGATATAGCTTACTAACTAAAATCCCTCTACTTATCCCTATCCAATCCATTTCTTTCAATTTATATTTGCTCTTGGCTTTTTTTTTCTTTTCCCATACTTTTTAAAAAGAAAGCTCTGTTTTCCCTGGCAGTAAAACCCCTGTACCTCTCTCTTTGAAATTTGGCAGACCTCATGCCCTCAGAGGGGGCTACCATCCCAACAATTTTTATCCAAATCAGCCAAAAAATGACAAAGTTATAGGTATGTCAACGATTTCCCATTATGGTCTATGGCCGAATCTCGGAATCAGCACAGAATCTTCCGAAGCTGATTCGGGTGAATCAATTCAGGACAGTGATCCAAATCCCTGAATCGAATCACTGTTCTCCAAAACAGCTGAATCCGAATCCAAATCGAATACTTCCCTAATCGCACAGGTCTATCAGAAACCTGCTCTCCTGGTTTAAAAAAGGATGAAAATATGGGGGCATTACCAACAATGATTGTTGAAGGTTAAATGCTTCTGTGGCCTCCATCCAGTTCCTGTGGACCAGTCTTATGTCATAATAACCACTATTTATCACGATCCTTGATGGCATCCTGAGCAGGGTGAACTAAGGACACATCTACACTGCCAAGTTAGCATCCTCCAGCGAGGATATTCCTATCTACAGCCCATCTCCCTGCTTCTGCCCACACACTCCAGACTTGGAAGTACCAGGAGGAGGCCACTCTAGAGGCATCACCAGCCTACTTTCAAGCTCGCCCAAGGTCTCAAAAGCAGACAGAGACAGACACTCGGGGGTGTCTTCTCCAATGTATTTCTCAGTTTGGAGGCTGCAAAGAGGGGTTGAGTGCAACAGTGAGTGAGCAGGGCAGGTGAGGGGCCATCCAAGCTGGAGCAAGCTGCTGCAATGGTGTAGACAGGCCCTGAATGTCTTCAGCTCATTACCCTCAAAGGAGGTCTTTGAAGCTAAATGCTGAGCGTATTGGGACATATCCCTGCTCAGGCTCTGCTACTTGTTCCATGAGGCAAAGAACCTCAGTCTCCAGGATTGTCAGGCTGGTGCTTTTCTCCAGCATGAAAACATCCCCTAAATTTTGCATGGCGGGGGGGGGACACAAAAAACAATCACAAGATCAAAGAGTTTGGTCAGTGCTCAGATTAGCCCCCAGCTGTGAGAAAGCCAACAAGGAAAGAGCAAATAACTCCTGTGTCTACAGCACTCCCACAGTATTTGCTGGGAGAATCACACGCAGACCGGCACCACACATCCACTCATGTTCGCACATGCCAAAACCTGGAAATGAAGCAGTGAAGCTCCTCGAGGGGAACCCCTGCAGCCTCTCAAGACCTCGGCATTCAGCCTGCATTAGAGGAGTCTTGGAAGCATCTTCACCTCCGTGTTTCCAGGTTTGGGGTATGCACATGTGGGTATGTGGAGCATGCCTAGCAGTGTCCCTCCCCTGAAGTGGTGTAGATAGATGCCCAGTGCCTCCAGGTCCCAATCTAAGACGCTGTTAGAGATTCTGTGACCAAAATGTCCTAAACATTGGATGAGTCTAAAGTTTCCATGCATGCAGCTCATCCCAGGCTTTTCACCCTCTTCCTCTGCCCCCCATCTGCCTCTTAGAGCTACCACCTTCAAATAAGTTCACCAGTGCTTTGGAGGAGAAGCCACCTTTCCAAGAGAAGATGTGGCTGTGTGTATGGAAACACTCGCATATGCACAATGCCTTGCAATGCTGACACTTAGCTTTCTCATAAAGTGCAGGGTGTCATTTTAGGCATATTAATAACACTTAATGAATGATTCTAATGTATGTGGCTTGTGTCTTGCTCTGCTGTAACTGCAGTTATTCTAAGGCCTGGCTGTACTTTCCCAGAAGCATCTCTTCCTATTCCAACTCAGGCACAGAGCACCAGAGTCCTCATTAACTTTTAATCTTTAACTTTGTAGCTATGTTAATTGTGTTGGGCCAGTGGGCACCATCCGACTAGAAAGCCTGGTACCATAGCCAGTTAGATGCACATGACAAATAAGGCTCCCTCGTTAGGAATGATGTTCCCAAGGAACATCGAAGAACTCATTTAGACCAGTTCACAGAGGACACTGTGAACCAGCAGCACACTTATACGATGGGGAACTCCCTACTTGAGAGCACGGAGGCGGAAAGGGATCTTGGTGTCATTATTGACTCCAAGATAAACATGGGCCGACAATGCGAGGTCATGGTTGGCAGGGCTAACCGGACCTTGTCGTGCATCCACAGGTGCATCTCGAGTAGAGCCAGGGAGGTGATCCTCCCCCTCTATGCGACGCTGGTCAGGCCGCAGCTGGAGTATTGTGTCCAGTTCTGTGCGCCCCATTTCAGGAGGGATGTGGACAACATGGAGAGGGTCCAGAGGAGGGCCACCCGCATGATCCGGGGACAACAGGGCAGACCCTACAGTGAGAGACTGCGGGACCTGAACCTATTCAGCCTCCACAAGAGAAGGCTGAGGGGGGACCTGGTGACCGTCTATAAACTCACTAGGGGGAACCAGAAGGGTTTGGGGGAGACGCTGTTTCCCCTAGCCCCCGCTGGCATAACAAGGAGTAATGGGCACAAGTTGATGGAGAGGAGGTACAGATTGGACATCCGAAAAAACTACTTCACAGTCAGGGCGGCTAGGAGCTGGAACCAACTTCCAAGGGAGGTGGTGCTGGCCCCTACCCTGGGGATCTTTAAGAAGAGGCTGGATACTTACCTGGCTGGACTCATTTGAGTCCCGTTTTTGTTTTTAGGGTGAGTTTTTTTTTGGGTTGTTCTCCCGCCCTGGCGGGGGGTCGGGCTAGAAGATCTATTAGGTCCCTTCCGACCCTGAAACTATGAAACTATGAAACTATGACACGGGCCTTCCTAGAAACTTCTGTCCTTCTACCTAGCAATAGCTCTTCTACAAAAAGTTAAACTCAAAGGCAGACTTAGGGAAGCAGGAAAACTGTGACTCCAGATGGAAAGCTGAAGGAAACTCTGGTAAGAACCTTATATTCGGAATATTCCTTGCTTCCTGCAAAAGCCCTACATAATTAGTGCTTATACTAATGAAGTCCACTGGGGGTGTCTAAACAGCCAAATGAATTGCTTAATAAAGCAATAAAGTCTGTAATGTGTCAGCTGGTTACCAAAAACACCAAATTACTCAATATCCAGCAAGCAACAGTACAACAGGGGTTTTATCCCCGAGTAGGGGCCGTTGGCATCCTAGCAATACAAATAAGCATATGTCTCTCTCTCTCAAGGCTATTCAGCATTATCATAATTAAAGATGACAAATTTTGGAAGGGATAATTGATTTCATGTTGTGGGTCTTCAAGGAATCATTCACTTTTTTTTTTAAGAAAATATTTTTGTGTTCCAAGCCAAATCAGCCAAATCAATTCCAAATCCGTGAGTCATTCAAGAACCATATGTGGCCCTGCTACCGGCAAACATCCTTCACCCCCACCTGGGGCTTCAGATGCTTCCAAATCCTTTGGCGGGCAGCCTACATACAGGTCCAAGCCAGAGGCTTGGGGTTCAGGTGCCCCTGAGTTTCACTTGCCCTCAGCCGTATGGCCACAGGAGCAAGCTAGGGAGGAGTCTCCCATTTCCATAACGTGGGTGTATAGTCAAGATCTTCCCACTGGAAGAGTAAGTGGGAGACTATGCCTTACCTCAGTCAAGGTAATACCCTCTGCCAAGTAAGTGGCTTTCTCCAGTGACTAGGAAAACCACCTTAGTGATCACGGTGTTTCCCCTGTCAGCTAAGTAGGGATAATCTTCAAGGAATCAGTAACTCTTAGAGATCAGGACAAGAGCTCTGAGAATAGGAAATGGTCACATCTCTTCCTCTTATTGGGCTTTTATACCTGAAGCATCAGTGTTGGTCACTGGCAGAGGCATGGTCCCAAGCAAGCTGAGACCTGCCGCTGATCCAGAGCAGCAAGTCCTACGATCCAGTGGACAACAAGGGGAAAAAAAAAAGTCAAAACCCAAATGAAAACGCTCCTGCTAAGTTTTCCTTCCCAGAAGTCTGCAGCAGTGTTTATGCTATCACCAGGTGAGACACGTTATGTTCTTGGCTTCCCCCTTTCACAGTACTGTGATGCTGGGAAACATCTCTGTCAAAGAACCTAAAGCTTTACAGGAATGTATTTTATACAAAGCTCTGCATGTTGATTATTGCCAGCTGCTGGTTGAACATCAGGATCTCTTCATGGGGAGACTGTGAGGCTTGTGGACTCCCAGGTGCATGTAATTTTATGGGGACAGTGTCTTTTTGTGGGCCACAGGAGAAATGACAATAAAATTCTAGCTCTTGGAAGCCATATATGGAGTGAGGGGTGCAAATCCAGACTGGATAACTGAGCTTTTCATGCAAAGTTAAATAGGCTTGCTTGTTCCAACTTCACACCAGGTCTTTGTCCCAGTCTAGGCCATGTATACTCAGGATTCATCTTCGTAGGAAGGAAATGCACAACAGCAGTGCCACTTTGGATGTGGTCTTAAAAGGTGCTTTAGCAGATCGAGCCCTTTGCCCAGGACAGGGGCTACGCAGAAATGATAAGGAGAGGTTCTGATCGGGAGAACTTAGGTGCTTAGAGAATTCCCAATGGAAGGTGAAATCATGAAGTCCCAAACACATTGATGTTGCAAATCCTCCCTCGCTCCAACGTACACATGAAACGTCTATTTTATGCACATCCAAACTACATATAGACACACACCCCCTTCCACTGCTGCTAGGGCAGATGCAGAAGAAACCCTTGGCCTCGTTCTATTCAGAGACCAGCAAACGGCAAGAACAACTGGAAGCTGTAAGTGATATAAGGAACCCTGTGGGTTGGTGGTGATGGACATGAGTTTAGCCAACTCTAGTAGACATAAATTAATTTATCCTTATACTATCAGACCCGACTGTCCAGACACCGGCTCTGCTCTCTTCCTATCTGCTCGCCCCATCACAACAGAATGTTTTATAGATAAGTCATCGCTGGTGAAATATGTAATTTGTAATTGTTATTATTGACAATGCCACTGTCATTATATAACTTAGGATCACCAGGTATAGCCAACTCATTTTGTTGCTAAACTCCATTGGCGGAAGAGCAATGCGCCAGGGAGCATACTCTCAGACGTCAGTTTGGTTGGGACACATTTTACAGCGTCAGGAACATTTTGTGTTGTGGCTCTGGTCTGTTTCTCCCGATTTCACATGCTTATTTTTGCAAGGGAGGAGAGAAAATAACCAGAAGTGCAGTGTGCAGTCTGTCTTCAGCATAAATCAAGGATTCCTAAGGGAATCCATTTTTCAGCTCCCCATTTGCTCTGCTGAGTTGGCATATTGTGGGGCACTGCAAGTTCCCAAAGCCTCCCCATCTTTACCCATTCATGACCCCCATTACTCTTCATGGCTGGGATAAATCTGAGGGTTTGTGCTTTGTAGCAGGAGCAGGCCCCACATGTCCTGCCTTGCAGATGTCACTCGGTCACCATTTACCTTCCTATATAGGCTTTGACCTTCTTAGCCTTAGCCTGCAGGTTACTCTGGCTGTGGACTGGTAGTCCAGATGCACTGGCTCTGACCTGGCCTTTCAGTCTTAGCTTTTCATTGGCCTCAGGCCACCTCCATCTCCCGCTCTGGGCTCAGACTCTGGCCCTCAGCCTTAGGCCACCTTTGTTGCCCTATTCTCAGGGTCAGGCCCTGACCTTCGGGCCCTCAGCCTGCCTACGCCTCACTTGCAGGATCAGGATCTGGCCCTCTCAGCCTGCTTCGGTCTCATGCCTCTGCCCCTGGCAGGGCTCAACACCTGGCATGCCCATCAGACACACCTGTGGCTTTCTTTTCACATCTGCAACCTCACCCAGTCCAACAGGGATGAAACTCAAATAAAAAAATTGCAAGCAAACATTTTAAACTCAAACTCTCCAAGTCCCCCCTCTCAAACTCTCAAAATACCCCCCTGCCAAGCCACATCCCCGCTCTCCAGTTCTCTTGGCCCTGGTAGTACCCACCAGGAGCTGCTCTCCCGCAGAGCTCAGGGCTGCGCTGCCCCAGGAACACTGGCTAATGTCCCCTGGGCTCCGGTCTTCCCGTCAGGGGCTCTCCTGTCTGGCCACAGGTGTATCCGCTCAGCCTCCAGTGCAGCTGATTGCTATTTCTCTGGCCAAACTGTAGTGGTGTCTTTGCTGCCTGCCCAGGGCTCTGCCCTATTGTCCTATTACTAGGCAGCTGGCCCTGCAATAGGCACTTGCAGCTTATGGGTCCCTGGCTGCCCACTCCTCTACAACTAGCCCATAGTTTGCTGTCTTCTGGGGACATCCTTGTTGGGGATCTTGTCTTCTGGGGACATCCCCGCTACAACTTGTCCTTTAAAGTAACAGGAGGCCTTGGCTCCCCATTACCTACTTTAAAATATTTAAGCCCTGATTTTCAACTGAAATCTGGCACCTTCCTGGTGTTCCAGTCCAGGAAGGATCCCGTGTCAGTGGCCTAGATTAAAGCAGCCCCAAAGCTGCTTTAGTTTACACCAGGACTAGGAACCATATAGACCGACCCTCAGAGTGAAGGAGATGTAACTCCCCATCCCACATACACCCAGTTTGGGCCAGTGCAGGAGAGTCTGGCCATTGCTTTGATACGAGTACCTTGACTTGTATAGAACTTTGCAGCTGCTGACATCAAAGTGCTTTACAAAGGTAGATAAATGTCTCCATTTCTGATGGGGAAAACTGAGGCACCAATAGCAACTTATTCAACGCAAATCAGAGGCAGCATCGAGAATGGAAGCTCAGGCCCTGGTTCTGCACATGGGCAGACATTTGCTGAGTCCTAAGGATCCTAGTAAGAAGCTATGCGGGTGCAGGACTCTCATGTGCTCACAGAATCCAAACCTGGGTTTCTGAACTCCAGTCCTTGTCCCCAGGACACTGTGCTGCTCCAATACAATGGCCACTGAAAGTATTAATTATAGCAATATGAGACACAGCTATGAAGCCTTTGCCTTCAGCGTCCCACACCTTTCCTCTTTTTGCACATATGGCCAGTCTGCTCTCAGCCCTGGGGCAGCCACGACCCAGGAACACACATATACGTCATGCTCTCTGTTGGAGACTTTACTCGGGGTTTCTTTAACCTTAATGCAAAGTCATTGCCGGTTCTTTAATCCAAATGTCACTGCTCAAACCCATTCTTACCTAAACCTTAAGTCCTAATATATACCCCCTTCACTATCACATATCTGCTTGGTATATATCCTCTAAGGCCCTAAAATACACACAGAGACAAGGGCTGAAAATACTGTTGGATCCTAGCACATGGCTCCAGCGACATGACAAGATTTCAGTGAAGGGCGTTCCCTTCCCTTTCTGGCCCCTTGCCCAGAGCGATGGAACCAGCTCCAGCAAAAATCTACCATCCCCTCCATGGTAATAATGGGAAATCAAAGCTGGCACTTAATGAGCTTGACGAGAGCAAGATGCAGCCTATATTGGCCCCTTTAGAGCTGCAGCTGCTTGACTTTACCAAATTTAAAGGGACAGCTCCACAAGGCGTGCTGGGAGAAGACCCTATAAAAGAACAGTCCTAGCTGGAGTTAATGGAGATTATGAAGTCATCAGGAAGGAGGCTTCTGGGGAAGGGGCAGCTAAAGCACAATTTATTAGAGCTATGTTATAGATCATATAACTATAATATGTATCATATGTAGGTGTGTGTGCACACACACATTAAAACATATCATAATGATTTAATAGGGAGGAGAAGAGTTGCATCCCCATAATCCAAGTGCTAAAGAATGACCAGCTCAAATTTGCCTGTGACTTTTTTCTGCTCAAACAATGTTCTCCCTTCTTTCCATGGACAGGGG